>NC_044391.1:67080301-67452463 GCF_006542625.1 Nomascus leucogenys
CCTGTACATTATAAATAAATAAAATGTGGTCTATCCATATAATTAAATATATTTATATATAAATATGTGCATATTTATATTGAGTATATTAAACTCTGTGAATATGCTAAAATCCACAGAATTGTACACTTTATAAGTATGAATTTTTATGGTATATGAATTATAGCTAAATGAAGCTGTTAAAAAGAAAAACGCAACTGGGTTCTGATAGAACAATTCTAATTTTTTATCGTATAGATATTTAATTTCACCATAGAAGAGTTATAGCATTTTAATAAATGATCCTGAGGTTATTTATTAAAAATTATTTATTAAAATAACCCTGGGGTTATTTATTAAAATTGCATAAGGCTGAGGCAGGAGAATGGCGTGAACCCGGGAGGCGGAGCTTATAGTGAGCTGATTTCGCCTCACTGCACTCCAGGCTGGGCGACAGAGCGAGACTCCATCTCAAAAAAAAAAAAAATTGCGTGAAACCAGTAAATTTTTTTCTGAAAACATCTTTACCTTAGAAATCAGAGTTTTCTAGGAATAGCGGGGAACATTAACAATAAATTTGCTTAAACCTTCTTGAAAGATTATGGTTTGCACTCTCTATTCACATTCACCGGTTGAAGCTTCTGAGGCAGTTTGTTTTCTGAACATTTAAAGCTTCCTAGAGAGGTTGAAGAATTCTTATTCTTATTAAGAGTGATGCCAAAACAGCATTACACAATTGACAGGAAGAATTAAAGAGAATGACTAATGAAGTTCTAGAAAAGCTGTTTCTAAATTCTACCTCTGCTCTCTACCAGGATGAATAAGCCTTGTTTTCCTATGCCCAATTTATTTAAGCAACACATTATTCCAGAAATTGAGAAACTGGCAGGCAGTGATAAAAGTCCAATCTAAAAACAAGTTTGAGTTTTTTATTGTTTTTCCGTTTGATCCTCTTTAATAATTAAAATGAACAATGTCATTAATACACTAAAGTAAGGGAATTGGCTGAAATAATATTACAGGCTTCAAGTTATGCAATATTCTAATCTCACAAGTATGATATCTTGGGGCTAGGGATCATTTCTTCATTATCTATAGTAAAATTTCTACACACACACAAAAATACATAATGTGATCAGATTCAAAGCTTATTTGGATCACACATTTAATTATACTTATTGAGAAAAGCTTATAAAACAGATTAGCAATTACTGCACAAATCTCCTTAGCCTGCTAACCATTATTATTATTAGTTATTATCAGAAATTATCCCTAATACTCAATGTGCTAATCCATTGCTAGTTCCTTTAAAAAAAAAACTTCCAGCATTAAACAAACATTAATTAAAAGAAAGATCGAGACAGAGTCAATCCTTGACAACTTCTTTAAAGCCTAAAGATGATTCCTTCCTGGGTCCAAACAGCCCTCTTTTCTGCTGCTATCACCCAAGAATTCCATGCATAGCAATGCCTGAGTGCTATTGTGGAAAGAAGGACAAAGAAGCACTACTTGGTCAGTAGCTGAGGAATAGCTGTACCCACTTCTGATACCCTGGGACTCACTCAAGTAGACTTCATTTTCGTCGGGTCTGCTCCCATACCATTCTAACATTTGTAGTTCACCAGTGATGTACTGTTCTTCTATACAGCATGTGCTTCTATTCTAACTACCTCTATTTTGCTTGTCAAGGCATATTTTTTCCATCCATGGACTGTACCTCTCCACTACCCACTTTGCATGCCAGTTTTGAAGAGTATTTTCAAAGCTCTCTAGTATCCACTCACCACTCTCAGCCTGATGGAACATGTTAACATGGACATCGCATGGTAGATCTTTCACTCTCGTCTGTGTGAAGAGACCACCAAACAGGCTTTGTGTGAACAATACGGCTGTTTATTTCACCTGGGTGCCACTGGGCTGAGTCCAAAAAGAGAGTCAAAGAAGGCAGATAGGGGTGGGGCTGCTTTCTAGGATTTGTGTGGGTAGCGGACAATTACAGTCAAAAGGGGTTGCTCTCTGGTGGGCAGGGGTGGGGGTCACAAGGTGCTCAGTCGGGGAGCTTTTGAGCCAGGATGAGCCAGGAGAAGGAATTTCACAAGGTAATGTCATCAGTTAAGGCAGGGACTGGCCATTTTCACTTCTTTTGTGATTCTTCACTTGCTTCAGGCCATCTGGACGTACACAGGCAGGTCACAAGGGATACGATGACTTAACTTGGGCTCAGAGGCCTGATATTCCTGCCTTCTTATGTTAATAAGAAAAATAACATAAAATAGTATTGAAGTGTTGGGGTATGGAGAGATAATGGGCGATGTTTCTCAGGGCTGCTTCAAGCAGGATTAGGGATGGCATGGGAACATATAGTGGGAGAGATCAAGTTGAAGGAGGATTTTGCAATAAGGGGTGATATTGTGGGGTTGTTAGAAGGAGCATTTGTCATATAGAATGATAGGTGATGGCCGGATATGGTTTTGGATGAACTGAGAAACTAAATGGAAGATACAAGGTCCAAATAAAAGAAGGAGAAAAATAGGTATTAAAGGACTAAGAATTGGGAGGACACAGAACATCGAATTAGAGAGTGCCCAAGGGGATTCCGCATAATTACTTGCTTGGTTGGCAAGTTTTTGGGCTCTATCCTTGAGTTTTTTTATGTTGTCATACACCAGGCCAGATTGACATAGGTAAAAACAACACTCTTCATTTAAGAATATACAGAGTCCTCCTTTTTCAGCAGTGAGTAAGTCAAGGCCTCCGCGGTTTTGGAGGACAATTGCAGCTAAAGAGTCAACTTGGGCCTGAAGGACTGATAAAGTTTGTGATATGTCTGTGATGCTAGCAGAGAAGTCATTAGAGAGGCTACGGAAGGTCGTGACAGAGGTTGAAATGCCTGCTATTCCAGTACTGAGAGCCATAGTGGAGGCAGAAAGTCCTAAACTGACAAGCAAGGGAATTAGTGGAATAACTCTTTTCTGTCATGTCAGTGTTATGAGGGGAACAGGGAGCTCTTTGGTCCCATTGGCAAATTGAATTTTGGGAGTAAGGAAAACTAGTGTTCATGTGGCTGTCCAATTAGCAGGTGGACACATGTAGGTAGAGGATCCAGAGAGGAAGAAGAGACCTTGTGCGAGGCAAAACTGGAGATGCAAAGTAAAAAGATGAGAAGGAGTGCTGAAAGAGGTGTCTTGTACCCGGACTCCTAGGGATCCAACTAGGGCAGCAGCCATCAGAGGTTGTAATGGGGACTGATAGGGTAACTGTGTAGAGGGGGAGGTTCAATTTTCATGGTGTATGAGAAAACATTGAGTGTCTACGAGCAACTTTTCACTGTTATTTATGGAGCTGGGTATAAGTAAACAAGAAGAGGGCCTGGGAGCAGGGTCTGATAAGCAAGGGGAAGGTAGCCAAGGATGGAGTGAAATACAAGGTAAGTGTCTTCTTAAGCAATAATTACTGCTAATGTTTTTAAGTTTGCCAGTATTGATAGAGGGCTTATGTGTAATAAGGAGCTGGAAGACTCCAATTGTTTCAGTGATGTGTGTAGTTGGGCTTTGGAGATGAAGAGTGAAGGAACATCGAGAAGGCAAAAGGTTACCTAGGGGAATTCCAGTGGTTCTTTGCTGAGAGATACATAAAGGAGCAGCCACAGGAATAGTAGTTTGTGTTGTGAGGGATCCAAATATAGGGGGAGTAGAGTTGATATAAGGAGAAAGGTTTTTTAAGTATGTGCAGGGGAGGGCGGCAACTTGCTGATGTGAAATGTCTGGGGAGGTCTTGCTGGACCTGTCTAGAAAATAAAGAAGTTCTTCAGGAGGGTAAAGGTGAGGGCTGTTAAAGGAAGTTTGGAGGTGTAGGGAGACAGAAGATATTGCCCAGTCTGTATGTAAGGCAGGGACAGCTGTGTAGGGGCTGGAAGAAAGGGAAATGCAAAGCCAGCAATTGTTCACTAAGGAGGGATTAAAAATGGCTAGGAGAGAGTGAGTAAGGTTGATAGGGTGTTGGAGATGGCTAGGGAGAGGTAGAGCGTGACATAAGAATGGGAATGAGAATAAGAGTGAGTATAAAAGTAAAGAATAGAACTTCATCAGGGTGAAAGTATTGGAGGGTGCCCTGCCAGCAAAGATCATCTATCCACTCTAAGAGGGAGTTAAGAGTGGTGGTTTGAGGATAGCACCAGGAGGTATCAGCTGTGATGGCTTGGAGAAAGAGTGTAAACCAGCAGTGTAAACAAGAGTAGGGCATTTATAAGTAGTTGAGAACAATGAATAGGAGTATGACTAGACAGAAGATAGTAGGGATGACTAGTTTTTGGGGCTCAGTCCGAGTAATGGGGCTGACTGCATAAAGCCCTGTTGCAAAAAGTAGGGTAAGGATGAACAGACCTAATAGAATGAAGGGATGTATTAGGCTCATAAGGGTTATTACTGTTCTTCAAAAATGCGAGTGAGTTTAAGGGAAGTAGGGGAAAGTACTTGCGACTTCCAGGAGGAAGAGGAGAGATTAGGCTGTCTGTCTGATGGACACAGCTTTATTCTGGAATGATAAACCCAGTGGGTAGGATCCTGCAGGCAGATGGTAGTAGGGGTACCATAGATGACTAAGTAGGGTCCAGTCCCTCGAGGTTGTAGAGTTTGAGGGGTCAGATTCTTAGCAAGAACTGATCGTCCAGCTAGGGTGTCTTCATTTGGCTGGGAATCTGGAGTAGGCAAGAGAAGATTAGCAGCCTGGTGAATTTCCTGTCTAGCATGCTGGAGGACTGGAAGATAGTTGCCTAGAGGGCTGGTGTCTGGGATGAGGTTGGGGCCAAGCAAGAAAGTGCATCCATAAAAATGTTCGAATGGACTGTACCCTGCAGCATCTCGAGGACAGGCTCTAATTCTGAGAAGGGCAAGAGGTAAAAGTACTATCCAGTCCTTTTTAAGTTGGAGGCTGAGCTTGGTGAGGTGTGTTTTTAAAAGACCATTAGTCCATTCTACCTTTCCTGAAAGTTGAGGACAGTAAGGGATATGAAGGTTCCACTGAATACCAAGAGCCTGAGAAACTGCTTGGGTGATTTGACTAGTAAAGGCCAGTCCGTTATTGGACTGTATAGAGGTGGGAAGGCCAAACCAAGGAATTATGTCTGACAGAAGGGAAGAAATGACCATGGTTGCCTTCTCAGACCCTGTGGGAAAGGCTTCTACCCATCCAGTGAAAGTGTCTACCCAGACCAAGAGGTATTTTAGTTTTCTGACTCGGGGCATGTGAATTAAGTCAATTTGCCAGTCCTGGGCAGGGGCAAATCCCTGAGCTTGATGTGTAGGAAAGGGAGGGGCCCTGAACAATCCCTGAGGGGTAGTAGAATAGCAGATAGAACGCTGAGAAGTTATTTCCTTGAGGATAGATTTCCACGATGGAAAGGAAATGAGAGGTTCTAAGAGATGGACTAGCGGCTTGTAACATACATGGAAGAGGTTATGAAATGATGACAGAATAGAATGGGCCTGTGAGGCTGATAGGATATATTTTGCTTGGTCTAAGAACCCTTTGCCTTGTGTGGGAAGAGACTGATAGGAGGAAGTTTCAGTGGACGAGTAGGTGGGAGTGACCAATGAGAAGGAGAAAAACTGACCGTGAGGGACAAGTTGGAACACTAGCTGCTTCTTTAGCCACCTTATCAGCATAAGCATTGCCTAGAGCAATGGGATCTGACGCCTTTTGATGGCCATTGCGGTGAATGACTCCAGCTTCCTTTGGAAGTAAAGCGGCCTTCAGAAGAGTTTTTATTAAAGAGGTATTAATGATAGAGGACCCTTGCGTAGTGAGGAAACTTCTTTCTGCCCATATAACAGCATGGTGGTGCAGGATATGGAAGATATATTTAGAGTCAGTATAAATGTTGATGCCTAGTCCCTTTGCAAGAGTGAGGGCCTGAGTTAAGGCAATGAGTTTGGCTTGCTGAGAGGTAGTGGAGGGGGCAGAGCAGTGGCCTCAATGATAGATGTGGAAGATACTATAGCATAGCCTGCCTTTGCTGGTGAGTGGTGATTAGGCCTGGTGGAACTGCCATCAATAAACCAAATGTGATCAGGTTGAGGAACAGGAAAGAAGGAAATATGGGGAAATGGGGTGAATGTTAGGTGGATCAGAGAGATACAGTCATGCGGGTCAGGTGTGGTATCTGGAATAATGTGGGAGGCCAGATTGAAGTCTAGGCCAGGAACAATGGTAACTGTGGGAGACTCAACAAAGAGTGAGTATAGTTGGAGGAGCCGGGGAGCAAAAAGTATATGTGTCAGGTATGAGGAAGAAAATAGATTTTGGAAGTTATGAGAGCTGTAGAGTGAGTTGAACATAGTTTGTGATTTTGAGGGCCTCTAAAAGTATTAGGGTGGCAGCAGCTGCTGCACAGAGACATGATGGCCAGCCTAAAACAGTATGGTCAAGTCGTTTGGACAAGAAGACTACAGGGTGCAGTCCCGGTCCTTGTGTAAGAATTCCAACTGCATAGCCCTGGACTTCAGCTGTGTGTAATGAAAGCGGTTGGGATGAGTCAGAGAGAGCTAGTGTGGGGGCAGTCTCTAAAGCTGTCTTCAAGGAACTGAAAGAGGAGTGGGGAAAGGATTTAAGATCTATGGGGTCAGCTAGGTTTCCTTCTGTGAGTTTATATAATGGTTTTGTTAGGATGGCAAAACCAGGTATCCAAAGGTGAAAGTATCCAAACATGCCTAGGAAGGAAAGGAGTTGTTGTTGTGTAGAAGGGTTGGGATTTGAGAGATCAGTCAGACACAATCAGCAGGGAGACCACGTGTGTTTTTATGAAGAATTATGTTGAAGTAGGTAATGGATGGAGAAGAAACTTGAGCTTTGGAGGGGGATACCCGATATCCTTTGGAGAATGAATGTTGAAGGAACAGGTGGGTGACTTGTTGAGAATTCCTCAAAAAGTTAAAAATAGAGTGCCATATGACCCAGCAATTCCACTTTTAGATGTATGTCCCATATGGCACGTGGAGAATTGTACATGGATATTCACAGCAGCATTATTTGTAATAGACAAAAAATGGAAACAACCCAAATGTTTACTAGCTGATGAATGGATGAACAAAATATAGTATATCCATACAAAGAATATTATTCAGCCATAAAAAGGAGTGAAGTATTGAGATATGCTATAACATAGATGGACCTTAAAAACGTTAGGCTAAGTGAAAGAAGCCAGTAACAAAGGGCCACATATTGTATAATTTCACTGATACAAAATGTTCATAATAGGCAAATTTATAGAGACAGGAACCAGATTAGTGGCTGCCTAGGGCTGGGGAAAGAAAGCCATGGGAAGTGACTGCTAATGGGTATGAGTTTTCTTTTTAAGGTGATAGATGCTGTAAAATTAGATAGTGGTAATGGTTGTACAACCTTATGAATTTGCTAAAAATTACATAATTATATACTTTAAAAGAATGAATCTACGTTATGTGAGTTACATATCAATTTTTTTAAAAAAGATGTTAGATTCCTGGTGACATGTTGTTCAGTTCTAGCACCTGATTCACTGAGAAGATTTTGGGCCAGAAGGAAAAACGGAGCTCACCTCCAACTGCAAGAAAGCTTTAGAATGCATTAGTCTTAGAATAAATTAAGGCTGTCCATCCATGATCTGATGAACCAGAAAAGTACCAGCCTAGACTGATGGAAGTTGCATCCATGTAAAAGTCAGCTGTGGATGACAGTTCCTGTCTCATATATTTGCTCATCAACCTTCCCCTTTTTCTCCTCAATCCACTTGTGCTGATTAGTTTCCATTTGCCCTACTCCCAACCTTAGTCCATTATGTTCTCTTTCCCACCTTGAACTATGATTCCAGAGAATAACTTTCAACAGTGCATCTCCTGGGCTCTCCTACCTTTTGGAGTCCAGTTGGGTTTGGCCAATGGAAGGCATCAAAGGTTTGATTGAAGGGTGAAAGCAAAGAAGTTGAGATATTTATTCTTCTGTCTTCTTCCCGCTCCCCTACTCCCAGTGCTTGCCTCCTTACCACCCTGGTAGTAGCTTCATTCCTCTGCACTTATGGCTCCTGTCAGGCGATCCCTCTTCCACATCTCCAGTGTTCACCAGGCTCTACTTTTCCTTCCCTTTGCCTTTTCAGACCAAGGAGTGATAAGGCTTCCTCCTTGTCATTTCTTTTCCTGCCATGTCAGTTTCTTGTCGTAACAAAGGCTGATATCCTACCCCTTTCTCTTTGTATCTCCCTGACTCTAACTCTAACTTCTTGAGAAAACTGCTGATACTCACTTCTGAGCTCCTTGTTTATTCTCTAGGAATAACCACATTGATGGATGGGGGAGTGAGGAAAGGATTGCATATTTATAATTCCTTTCCCTCTATTTTATTCTTCAAATATAATTGAGAGATGGCAGCTACCTGGGACACAGTGCAGGATTTGCTCTATTCAGGGTCTTAGTGTCTTAAAGATATGGAGACAGGAAAGGGCTCACTGGGCAGCTTGGCCATGCACCAATGGGATTTTTAGAGATGGCCTGGTACCCAAGTTGCCCTGAAGCATTTAAGACTTCATCTTTCAGCCATTTTTATTTCTAAACATGATAGCTTTTGTGAGTGAGAATTCATGTTATATGGGCCAGCTAGTTTCAAGCTAGAATAGTTTAGGGTCAAGGCAGAGCCTGAAAATAACCTATAATTATTTTATTATATAGAATACAGAACTTCTGACATCAAAATTTATGAGTTCAGTCTGTCTGAGTTTGTTCAGGCCAAAACCACTACAAATGAAACTTTTATCAGGAAAAATCAGATATATTGACCCACTGCAATAAGGGAGACAAACATACTAGAGGAACCATGAAGCATCTCACCAAAGGGAAACATAGAGTTAGATAGATAGAATTGGGGAGAAGAGTAGAATTTAGGGGAATTTCAATGCAGGGGTGTTTTGTAGGCTCAAAGCAAAACAGGGCTGTGTAAAGTGGTCAACATCACATCCAATCTGCAAACTAGACCCAGGATTTTGTTTCCTCAGAAGAAAAGAAAGTTAAGATAGATGTGGAATTTTGTGTGCAGAAACCCCTTATCTGAAGCTCTGCACCTGGGTTGTAAATGGAGACTATTTCTATGTGTCAGAGTAACTTAGATCTCCAAGGCAGCGTGGATTGTTTCATTTTTACTGATATACTTTCAAACAACAATTTTAATCAAATCATTTAAATTTCTGAAAGTCTCAGATTTTAGAGAACAAAGTTTCTCAGTGCCTAAGAAAATAGTAGACACTTAAAGAAGGGAGTTGTTATGACAGCTTCAGTGTGTCCTTGGGTGAAAATATTGTTTCCTGTTAACTTTGCAACTGGTTTTATCTATGTTTTTTATTCCAATCTGAGGAACAGTAGGGCAGATTTTTATAGTCTGAGCTAATTTTTACTTCCTTATTACCTTGATCAATTGCAGTAGACATGGAGCATAAGCAAGAAATAAGCTTTTGTAAAATTAAGATGCTGAGTTTCTGAGGCGTTTTATTTGTTTTTGTTTTGTTTTGTTATGTTTTATCATAGCATAACCAAGCCTACTCTGTATGTCACATAAATTTCTGCTTTAGTTAAATTTCCATAAAATGAAGTACTGGCTTAGGAGCTGGCAGCATGTGGCAGAAAACTGTTATTGGAGGATGAAAAGATGTATATCCATTATTACACGGTGGCCAAACATTTGGTAAAACTTGGAGGACACATCATGTTCCTCATAAATTTGTAGCCTTAGAAGAAGAGGTTGAAAAATAGAATGTTGGTAGCCTGTATTGGCTGCTGATGACTATGTTTGGCAGGGTAATATAAGAAATAGATGGACTCAGAAAAGAATTGGCTAATTTAAAAGCAGGAAAGAGCATAGAAAATGTCCACAAAGTTGGAAATTTATAGAGTTGGAAAAGGCAACCATTTCTGAGCCCCAAGCAATAAGAAGTAGCATTAAGAAATGCCCTGATTACAAAGTCTGATTAAAACTTATTGCTGGCTGGGCATGGTGGCTCATGCCTGTAATCCCAACACTTTGGGAGGCCAAGGTGGGTGGATCACGAGGTCGGGAGATTGAGACCACAGTGAAACCCCATCTCTACTAAAAATACAAAAAATTAGCCAGGTGTGGTGGCGGGTGCCTGTAGTCCCAGCTACTTGGGAGGCTGAGGCAGGAGAATGGCATGAACCTGGGAGGCAGAGCTTGCAGTGAGCCAAGATCACGCCACTGCACTCCAGCCTGGGCGACAGAGCTATACTCCTCAAAAAAAAAAAAAAAAAAAAAAAATTGCGGAAACAAGGATCAAATCAAGGTAAAGCCAGTGGACATATTGTTAAAACTTCCGTATGGATTAATATGGCACCTGTGATATCTTTTTAATTGGCTGAAATAGTTCAGGGTAAAAAACAAAAGATGCAGCCCTCCCACCAAAGACATTCCCAAAGTAACTGCAACTGAGAGAGGGAGAGGAAGAGGCATATATAAAGCAAAGAAATATAGCAAATTGCAAAGAGAAATGAAAACGTATGTTCATACAAAAACTTGTACACAAGTGCTTATAGCAGCATTATTTATAATAGCCAAAATGTAGAAAGAACCCAAACATCCATGAACTGATGGATAAATATAATGTGGTGTATGTGTACAATGCAATATTATTTGACAGTACAAAATATTAAGTACAGATATGTGCTACAACATGGATGAACCTTAAAAACATTGTGACTAAGTGAAAGAAGCCAGTCACAAAGGCCATATGCAGTATTGTATGATTCACTTTATATGACATGTCCAGAATAGGCAAATCCATAACAGGAAGCAGATTGGTGGTTGCCTAGGGCTTGGGATAGAATGGGGTGAGGTGGGAGAAGGTGGGGAGAAATGGAGAGTGATTGCTAGTGGATATGCTGTTTCTTTATGGGGTGACAAAAATGTTCTGTAATTGGTGGTGATAATTACACAATTATATAGTCATGTATCACTTAGCAATGGGCATATGTTCTGAGAAATATGTCATTAGGTGATTTGTTCTTTTGGGGACATCATAGACTGTAATTACACAAACCCGGATTGTATTCTGTACTGCACACCTACACTATATCACATAGCCTATTGCTCCTAGGCTACTACAAATCTGTACAACATGTTACTGTACTGAATACTGTAGGCAATTAAAACACAGTGGTAAGTATATGTGAATCTAAACATATCTAAACATAGAAATGCTACAATGAAAATACAGTATAAAAGATTTAAAATGGCACATCTATATAGGACATTGTATTAGTCCATTCTCATGCTGCTAAAAAGAACTGCCTGAGACTGGGTAATTTCTAAAGAAAAGAGGTTTAATTGACTCACAGTTCTGCAGGTCTGTGGAGGCCTCAGGAAACTTACAATCATGGCGGAAGGGAAAGCAAACATGTCCTTCTTCACATGGCAGCAGGAAGGGGAAGAATGAGAGCTGAACAAAGGAAGCAGCCCCTTATAAAACCATTGGATCTCATAAGAACTTACTCACTATCATGAAAATAGCATGGGGAAATCACCCCCAAGATTCAATTACCTTTCACTGAGTCCCATGACATGTGAGGATTATAGGAACTACAAATCAAAATGAGATTTGAGTAAGGACACAGCCAAACCATATTGGGCACTTACCATGTTGGAGCTTGCAGGACTGGAAGTTGCTCTTGGTAAGTCAGTCAGTGTGTGGTGAGTGATTGTGAAGGCCTAAGACATTACTGTACACTACTGTAGACTTTACAAACATTGTACACTTAGGCTACATTAAATTTATGTAAAAACTCTTTTCCTTCAATAACAAATTAACTTTCTGTAACCGTTTTACTATATAAACTTTAATTTTTTTTTTTTCTTGAGACAGAGTCTTGCTCTGTCACCAGGCTGGAGCACAGTGGCACAATTTTGGCTCACTGAAATCTCTGACTCCCTGGTTTAAGCAATTCTCCTGCCACAGTCTCCCAAGTAGCTGGGATTACAGGCACGTGCCACCACACCCAGCTAATTTTTGTATTTTTAGTAGAGACGGGGTTTCACCATGCTGGCCGGGATGGACTCGATCTCCTGACCTCATGATCCACCCACCTCAATCTCCCTAAGTGCTGGGATTACAGGCATGAGCCACCACACCTGGCCTAAACTTTAAAATTTTTTAACTTTTGACTCTTTTTTATAATACAATTTAGCTTAAAACACAAACACATTGTACAGCAATACAAAAATATCTTCATTCTTTCTTTCTTTCTTTCGAGATGAAGTCTCACTCTGTTGCCCAGGCTGGAGTGCAGTAGCGCTATCTCAGCTCACTGCAAGCTCTGCCTCCCAGGTTCACGCCATTCTCCTGCCTCAGCCTCCCGAGTAACTGGGAGTACAGGCGCCTGCCACCACGCCTGGCTAATTTTTTGTATTTTTAGTAGAGACGGGGTTTCTCTGTGTTAGCCAGGATGGTCTTGATCTCCTGACCTCATAATCTGCCTGCCTCAGCCTCCCAAAGTGCTGGGATTACAGGCATGAGCCACCTTGCCCGGCCTTCTTTCTTTATACCTACATTCGGTAAGCTTTTCTCTATTTTTAAATGTTTTAACTTTGTTTTACTTTCTATGCTTTTTTGTTGAAAACTAAGACACAAACACATTAATGTAGGCCTACACAGGGTAAGGATCATAAGTATCACTGGTCTTACACTTTCACATCTTGTCTCACTGGAGGGTCTTCAGGCACAGTAACACATAGAGCTGTTACACCTAAGGTAACAATAACTTCCTCTGGAAGACCACCTGAAAGACCTGGCTGAGGCTATTTTGCAGTTCACTTTATTTTCATAAGTAGAAGCAGACTCTAAATTAAAAAGTATAGTATAGTAAGTGCATAAGCCAGTGACATAGCATTTATTAAGTCTTATGTATTTTATATGCCAAACTTTAATACAACTGGAAGCTCAGTAGGTTTGTTTATACAAGCATCCCCACAAATATGTGAGTAATGCATTGTGCCAAGACTTCATGACAGCTATGATGACACCAGGCGATAGTCATTTTTCAGCTCCATTATAATCTTATGGGACTACTGTCATATATGAGGTCTGTTGTTGGCTGACAGCATTACGTGGCACATGGCTGTACTAAAAACCGCTGAATTGTACACTCTAAATAGATGCATTGTATGTTTTATGAATTATATCTAAAAAATACAATTATGTCTAGAAAATAACTGTAGATGTGACTATTGGCATATAGAACTGACTGGAATCAGATGAGAAGATTATTGAATTTTTGAGAGAGTTAAACTGCTAAAGGGATCACTAGCTTAGAAAAAAAAGAAGCTGACTGCACAGAATTTTACACAAGCCTTAGCCCCAACCTTCTGAGTAGGAAGTGGGCTAAGATATCTTTCTAACCTCTAAAGAAGACATTTTCGTTAATTCCCGCTTCTGATGAGGCGAAACACGATATCAGAAAAAGAAGAATCTTACAAAAGGTACGTGCAAGGGCTGTGGAGATAGGTGGATTGAGGAATCCCTTCTGGTGGAGGAGGCAGAATTGGAGCCTAATAAAGGAATTTATCCCTCTTCAGTGTAGGAAGTCCTTCTAAGGTTGGCCCAGGAGGGTTTTAGAATTTCGACAGACCCTGACTTCCAAATGGCAGCATTTAGGGCACATATCCTGCCCTGATCCACTACTGTATGATATATTGAGGGCTGATAACTTGTCTTTTTAGCTTGTTGGACTTGGAGCAAAAGGCATCCCATCCAGACTTTATGTAGACATAATAGGGTGTCAGCCCATGATGCAGAAACTACCACACATCTCCTAGGGGAGCTAGAATTTAAGTAGAATACTGAAGAGGAGATTTTTGGGTTGTCTCCCTCAGGAAGAGTGTATTTTAAGTGCAGGTGGGAGAGGGAACCAAATATTTGGTGACTAGAAAGGTGGACTGTGATGTCATCAGTGATTTTCAACAAAGACTCTTGTTCTCTCTGCTTCCTGCCACATGTTGGGATCACAGTTCTCAGGTTCATTGTATAAGACCATATGACTTATCTCATTGCCAGTGAAATGCAAGCAGAAGATATGCGTGTATTTCCCAAGAGAAATTTTAAGAACCAGTGCACAATTCACCTCAATCTCTTCCTTTTTCTAAAGTGGTAAGCATGAGCTGAGATGCCTGGGTCCACCCTATTGTCACACATTGGATACATCACATGAAGAAGAAAGAAATCTTAATTGTGTTAAGCCACTGAGATTTGGAGTGTTTTGTTACACAGCATAACTTATACTGTCTGATATACATAGTAAGATCAAATGCCTCAGGTAAGCAAAGTGCATGCTGCCAGGTGTACTTTATATTATTAACTAGATAGCAATAATTAAACTGTCTCCAAGACAGGTTATTTATTTTCTTTCATTTCATTCCATCACAAAGTCATCTAAGCTTTTCTCTAAGCAGAACCAGTGGAAGAAGCATATCTATACTCATTAAACTACTCACATACATACGTAAAAAGACTCATCGACGTTTGATGCATTAATCTTTGATACATTGTGCTGCCATATGACTGTGACTTCAGATAGTCCAGGAATGCTCTTCTCCACTTGCACCAATGCCTATAGAATTCATTTGCACATTAAAATTTTGAAAGTGGAGACAGGGCATGAAGTATCGATTTAACTATCATTTAGTTCTGGAGATGAATTCACTCTTTCATTTAATAAATATTTATTGAGCATATAATATGGGCTGCTCCAGAGGTATTTCTAAATATGAATCTCTTATTCTCAGCCTCCTTTTAAAAACACTTTTGATGATTTTCCAAGTACTGCAGCAAGATGTATTTTATTACTAGTACAGGATTTTGCAGCCTGGAATCCAATTATAAAAGTATATGCAAAATGTAGTGTATTTGGATTGTTCTGGGAAGAAGATATATAGCACATCAGATTGTCAGCTCAGACACCTCTGTGGGCTGCCTCTCCAGACACTCTTGCTCAGTTAGCTAACCCTCTTTCATATTCCCTGGGAACCCTATGCTTCTCTCTACTGCAGCTTCTATCACACTGTATGGTAGTTGATGGCCCACTTATCTGTTGGCCTCACCAGAGTGTGAGTTCTTTAATTTTAAATTTTTGTGGGTACATAGTAGGTATATATATTCATGAAGTATATGGGATATTTTGATACAGGCACATACAATGTGTAATAATCACCTCAGGGTAAATGGGGTATCTGTTACCTCAAGCATTTATCCTTTGTGTTATAAACAATCCAGTTATATTATTTTAGTTACTTTAAAATGTACAGTTAAATAATTATTGACTACAGCCATCCTGTTGTGCTATCAAATACTAGATATTATTCATTCTTTCTAACAATTTTTGTACCCATCGTATGAGAACATATGATGTTTGTTTTTCCATTCCTGAGTTGCTTCACTTTGAATAATAGTCTCCATTCCCATCCAGGTTACTGCAAATGCCATTGATTCATTCCTTTTTATGGCTGAGTAGTATTCCATATATATATATACCATGGTTTACTTATTCACTCATTGATTGATGGGCATTTGTGCTGGTTCCTTATTTTTGCAGTTGCGAACTGTGCTGCTATAAACGTGTGTGCAAGTATCTTTTTCATATAATGACTTCTTTTCCTCTGGTAGAATACCCAATAATGGGATTACTGGATCAAATGCTAATTCTATTTTTAGTTCTTTAAGGAATCTCCACACTCTTTCCCAGTGGTTGTACTAGTTTACATTTCCACCAGCAGTGTAGAAGTGTTCCCTTTTCACCACATCCATTCCAACATCTATTATTTTTTGATTTTTTGATTATTGCCATTCTTGTGGGATTAAGGTGATATCACTTTGTGATTTTGATTTGCATTTCCTTAATCATTAGTGATGTGGAGTATTTTTTCATGTGTTTGTTGGCCATTTGTATATCTTCTTTTGAGAATTGTCTATTCATGTCCTTAGCCCACTTTTTGATGGGATTGTTTGTTTTTTTCTTACTGATTTGTTTGAGTTCCTCGTAGATTCTTGATATTAGTCTTTTGTCAGATGTATAGATTGTAAAGATTTCCTCCCACTCTGTGAGTTGTCTGTTTACTCTGCTGACTGTTCCTTTTGCCATGCAAAAGCTCTTTAGTTTAATTAAGTCTCACCTATTTATCTTTGTTTTTGTTTTGTTTCGTTTTGTTTGCATTTGTTTTCTTGGTCATGAAATCTTTGCCTAAGCCAATGTCTAGAAGGGTTTTTCCAATATTATCTTCAATAATTTTTATAGTCTCAGGTCTTACATTTAAGTCCTTGATCCATCTTGAGTTGATTTTTCTTTAAGGTGAGAGATGAGGATCCAGTTTTATTCTCCTACGTGTGGCTTGCCAATTATCCCAGCATCATGTGTTGAATAGGGTGTCCTTCCCCCACTTTATGTTTTTGTTTGTTTTGTCGAAGATCAGTTGGCTGTAAGTATTTGGTTTTATTTCCGGGTTCTCTATTCTGTTCCATTGGTCTAGGTGCTTATTTTTATACCAGTACCATACTGTTTTGGTGACTGTAGTCTTATAGTATAGTTTGAAATCTGGTAATGTGATGCCTCCAGATTTTCTTTTTGCTTAATCTTGCTTTGGCTATGTGGGCTCTTTTTTGGTTTCATATGGATTTTAGAATTGTTTTTTCTAGTTCTGTGAAGAATGATTATTGTATTTTGATCGGAATTGCATTGAATTTGTAGATTGTTTTTTATTTTTGTGCATCTCTTGTATGTTTTTATATTTGAGATTACCATGAGGTTTACAAATAATATCTATAACCCATTATTTTAAACTGATGAAAACTTAACATTGATTGCATAAACAAAGAAACTAACAAGCAAACAAAAGGAAAACTAATAAAAACTCCCTCCTTCAACTTTCTCTCCCCACCTTTTAACTCTTTGTCTTTTCTATTTATATCTTACTGTACTATGTCTTAAAAAGTTATAGTTATTATTGTGATCAGTTCATCTTTTTGTCTTTCTACTTAAGATATGAGTAATTTATATACTACAATTACAGTGTTTTAGTAGTCTGTGTTTTTCTCTGTACTTACTATTACCAGTGAGTTTTGTATCTTCAGATGATTTCTTACTGGTCATTAATGTCCTTTTCTTTCAGATTGAAGAACTCGCTTTAGCATTTCTTGTAGGACAGGTCTGGTGTTGGTAAAATCTCTCAGCTTTTGTTTGGGAAAGGCTTTATTTCTCTTTCTTGTTTGAAGGATATTTTTGCTGGCTATTCTTTTGTAGGATAAAACTTTTTTTCCTCCTTCAGTACTTTCAATATGTCCTGCCACTCTCTCCTGGCCTGTGAGGGTTCTACTGAAAAGTCTGCTGCCAGATGTATTGGAGCTCCACTGCATGCTATATATTTCCTTTCTCTTGATGCTTTTAGGATCGTTTCTCTGTCCTTGACTTTTGGGAGTTGAACTATTAAATGTCTTGATGTAGTTTTCCTTGGGTTAAATCTCCTTGGTGTTCTATAACCTTCTTGTACTTGGATATTGATATCTTTCTCTAGGCTTGGGAAGACCTCTGTTCTTTTCCCTTTGAATAAATTTTCTGCCTTTATCTATCAACCTCCTCAGTAAGGCCAATAACTATTAGATTTGCCCTTTTGAGGCTAGTTTCTAGATCTTGTAATTGTGCTTTATTCTTTTTTCTTTTTTCTCTTCTGACTTTGTATTTTCAAATAGGCTGTCTTCAAGCTAACTAATTCTTTCTTCTGCTTGATCAGTTCTGCTATTAAGAGACTCTGGTGTATTCTTGAGTATGTCAGTTGCATTTTTCAACTCCAGAGTTTCTTCTTGATTTTAAAAACTTATTCTATTTCTTTATTAAATTTATTTGATAAAGTTATGAATTCCTTCTCTGCATTATCTTGAATTTCCTTGAGTGTCCTCAAAGTAGCTACTTTGAATTCTCTGTCTGAAAGGTCACGTATCTCTGTCTCTGTGGCATTGCCCCTGGGTGCCTTATTTAGTTTGCTTGGTGAGGTCATGTTTTTCGGGATGGTCTTGGTGCTTATGGATGTTTGTCAGTGTCTGGGCATTGAAGAGTTGTGTATTTATTGTAGTCTTTTCATTCTGGACTTGTCTGTACCCGTCCTTCTTGGGAAGGTTTTCCAGATATTTGAAGCAAATTGGGCATTGTGGTCTAAGTTTTTGGTCACTGCAGCCATATCTGCATTAGGGGGCACTCCAAGCCCAGTAATGCTATAATTCTTGTAGCCTAGTAGAGGTACTGACTTAGTGGTCTTGGATAAGATCTGCAATGATTATCTGGATTACCAGGCAGAGACTCTTGTTCTCTTCCCTTGCTTTCTCCCAGAGTCTCCCTCTCTCTATGCTGAGCTGCCTGGAGCTAGGAGTGGTTGTAGTAACACAAGCACCCCTGTGGCCTCTACCACTGGGACTGTGCTGAGTCAGAACTGAAGCCAGCACAGCGCTGGATCTTGCCCAAGGCCCACTGTAATCACAACCTGACTACCACCTGTATTTGCTCAAGGCCCCAAGGCTCTACAATCAGTAGGTGGTGAAGCCAACAAGTCTTGTGTCCTTCTCTGCAGTGCAGCAAGTTCCCCCTGGGCCCTGGGTGGGTCCAGAGATGATGTCCAGGAGCCAGAGCCTACAGTCAAAAACCTTAGAAATCTACTTGGTGCTCTATTCTACTGTGGCTAAGCTGGCACTGAAACTACAAGACAAAGTCCTTTCCACTTTTTTCTCCCCTTTCCCTAAGCAGAGGAGTCTCTCCCTGTGTCCACCAGCACCACCACAAGCCCCAGGGAGTACTGCCATGGTGCCACCAATGTTTACTTAAGGCCCATGTGGTCTTTAGTCCGCTCTTATAATGAATGCTGCCAGGCCTGTGACTCACCCTTCAGGGCAGTAGTCTCCCCCCTGGCCCAGTGTAGGTCCAAAAATGTGATCCAAGAGCCAACACCTGAAATTGGGGACCCCAGCACCCCACTTGGTGCTCTTCTCCACTCTGGCCTATCTGGTACCTAAGATGCAAGACAAAGCCCCTTTATCTTTTCTCTCCTTTTCTCAAACAGAAAGTGTCTCTTCTTATAGCCACAACAGCTGTGAGTGTGCTGTATCACACCTGAAGCCAGTACATCTCAGAGTCTCACCCATGGGCCACAGTGAGTACTACCTGGTTACCACTGCTGATTATTCAGGTGCCAATGGCTCGCAGTCAGCAGGTGATGAATTCTTCCAGGACTCAGTCTTTCCCTTCAAGGCAGCAGGCTCTCTTCTGGCCCAGTGTGTGTCTAGAAATGACATCCAGGAGCTAGGACCTGTAATGGGGCCTCACAACTCTGCCTGGTGCCCTATCCTACTATGGCTGAGTTGGCATCCAAGTTGCAAACATGAAACACAGGCCTTTTCTTTAACTTTACCAAGCATCACCAGCATAAAGCAATTAAAATGACCAAATTTCCACACAAATCTGAAGGGAAACAAGCAGTAGGTTGCTTGCAGAACAACAAACAACATAAAATTCAGTGTTAACCAGAACATCTCTGAAAGAATACATTAAAAACTGCCAATAGTAGTTGCCTCTGGAGAATGGAACTAGAGGTTGGGGGATTATGAGTAAAAGGTGGGCTTTTAATTTATACATGAGCTTATAGTGCTTTTCTCAAGGAAACAAAATACAATCTTAAAAATTGTTTTAAAAGTATCACTGAAGTTTGTTCTTAAAAGTTCCTTGACCAATCTTGTACTCTGAAACATTTCCTCTGGCTACCTCTTGTATTATCTCTTATAATAAGTATCTCAGCTTCCTGCTGTGTAGCTGGGCCCTCTCCTTCCCTCCTACTACTTCTGCCCTCAACTGTCATTTTTTTTTTTTTCCTTTTGAGATAGAGTCTTACTCTGTTGTCCAGACTGGAGTGCAGTGGCATGATCTCGGCTCACTGTAGCCTCTGCCTGCCTGGTTCCAGCAATTCTCCTGCCTCAGCTTCCAGAGTAGCTGAGATTATAGGCACATGCCACCACACCCGGTTAATTTTTGTATTTTTAGTAGAGATTGGGTTTCACCACGTTGGCCAGGCTGGTCTTGAACTCCTGACCTCAGGTGATCAGCCTGCCTCAGCCTCCCAAAGTGCTGGGATTACAGGCATGAGCCACTGCTCCTGGCCTCCTCAACTCTTTATTCTCTACAACCCCCACCTCTTTTTTGATTCTTCCTTAATTTTATCCTCTTCTCCAGCTTTCCAAACCATGCCCAATAGGGGGTAAAAAAGGAAGCTTTATCTTTCATGTCCAAAGAGGTCATCCATCTTCTCCATGAATTATGCCATCAAATTTAGGAAGGTTCAGTTAGTTCTTATTTTAAATCACACCTCCTAGGATGTCTATAATTAAAAAATAAAAAACAAGTGCTGGCAAGGAGGTGGAAAAATTGAAATCCTTGTGCCTTGCTGGTAGCAATGCAAAATGATGCAGCAGCTATGGAAAATAGTTCAGTAGTTTCTCAAAAGGGTAAACACAGAATTACTATATGACCCAGCAATTCCACTCCTAGGTATATATCCCAAAAATTGATAGCAGGGACTCAAATGGATATTTGTATACCAATGTTCATAATAGCATTATTTATAATAAAGTGGAAATAGTTCAGTGTCCATCAACAGATGAATGGATAAACAAAATATAACTTATACATACAACAGAATATTATTCAACCATATAAAGGAATGGAATTTTGAAACATGTCACCACATGGATGGACCTGGAAAACACTGCTTAGTGAAATAAGTCGGACACAGAAGGACAAATATTACATGATCCCATTTATAAAAGGTACCTAGAAGAGGCAAATTTATAGAGACAGAAAGCAGAATAGAGGTTATCGGGGCTGAGGGGAAGAGGGTAAGAGGAGTTACTCTTTAATGAGTACAGAGGTTTTGTTGAGGATGATGAAAAACTTTTGAATACGGATAGTGGTGATAGTTACATGACATTATGAATGTATTTAATGCCACTGAACTATATTTTTAGGAACGATTAGAAAATGATAAATATTGTGTGAGATATATTTTACTACAATACTCCCTTCCCCCAAAATATCATGTTTTTTCTAATTGCTATGTATTATTTCCCCTATGCAGAGGTTTTTCTTTTTATTTTTTTATACATCTTTTTCTAAGTATTTATGTCATAAACTAAATGGATAATTACATTTAAAATCTTAAAACAAGCCGGGCATGGTGGCTTACTCCTGTAATCCTAGCACTCTGAGAGGCCAAGGCGGGAGGGTCACTCCAGGTCAGGAGTTCGAGACCAGACAGACCGACATGGCAAAACCCCTCTCTACTAAAAATACAAACAAAAATTTTAAATTATTCTTTAAGTTCTAGGGTACACGTGCACAACCTGCAGGTTTGTTACATATGTATACATGTGCCATGTTGGTGTGCTGCACACATTACCTCATCATTTACATTAGGTTTATCTTCTAATGCTTTCCCTCCCCTCTCCTCCTACCCCACAACAGGCCCCGGTGTATGATGTTCCCATTCCTGTGTCCATGAGTTCTCATTGTTCATTTCCCACCTGTGAGTGAGAACATGTGGTGTTTGGCTTTTTGTCCTTGCCATAGTTTGCTGAGAATGATGGTTTCCAGCTTCATCCATGTCCCTAGAAGGGACATGAACTCATCATTTTTTATGGCTGCATAGTATTCCATGGTGTATATGTGCCACATTTTCTTAATCCAGTCTATCATTGATGGACATTTGGGTTGGTTCCAAGTCTTTGCTATTGTGAATATTGCCGCAATAAACATACGTGTGCATATATCTTTATAGCAGCATGATTTATATTCCTTTGGGTATATAACCAGTAATGGGATGGCTGAGTCAAATGATATTTCTAGTTCTAGATCCTTGAGGAATCACCACACTGTCTTCCACAATGGTTGAACTAGTTTACAGTCCCACCAACAGTGTGAAAGTGTTCCTATTTCTCCACATCCTCTCCAGCACCTGTTGTTTCCTGACTTTTTAATGGTCACCATTCTAACTGGCATGAGATGGTATCTTATTGTGGTTTTGATTTGCATTTCTCTGATAGCCAGTGATGATGAGCATTTTTTCATGTGTCTGTTGGCTGCATAAATGTCTTCTTTTGAGAAGTGTCTGTTCATATCCTTTGCCCACTTTTTGATGGGGTTGTTTTTTTCTTGTAAATTTGTTTGAGTTCTTTGTAGATTCTGGGTATTAGCCCTTTGTCAGATGAGTAGATTGCAAAAATTTTCTCCCATTCTGTAGGCTGTCTGTTCACTCTGATGGTAGTTTCTTTTGCAGTGCAGAAGCTCTTTAGTTTAATTAGATCCCATTTGTCAATTTTGGCTTTCGTTGCCACTGCTTTTGGTGTTTTAGACATGAAGTCTTTTCCCATGCCTATGTCCTGAATGGTATTGCCTAGGTTTTCTTCTAGGGATTTCATGGTTTTAGGTCTAACATTTAAGTCTTTAATCTGTCTTGAATTAATTTTTGTATAAGCTGTTTCAGCTTTCTCCATATGGCTAGCCAGTTTTCCCAGCACCATTTATTAAATAGAGAATCCTTCCTCCATTTCTTGCTTTTGTCAGGTTTGTCAAAGATCAGATGGTTGTAGATGTGTGGTGTTATTTCTGAGGGCTCTGTTCTGTTCCATTGGTCTATATCTCTGTTTTGGTACCAGCACCATGCTGTTTTGGTTACTGTGGCCTTGTAGTATAGTTTGAAGTCAGGTAGCATTATGCCTCCAGCTTTGTCCTTTTTGCTTCGGATTGTCTTGGCAATGTGGGCTCTTTTTGGTTCCATATGAACTTTAAAGTAGGTTTTTCCAGTTCTGTGAAGAAAGTCATTGGTAGCTTGATGGGGATGGCATTGAATCTATAAATTACCTTGGGCAGTATGGCCATTTTCATGATATTGATTCTTCCTATCCATGAGCATGGAATGTTCTTCCATGTTTGTTTGTATCCTCTTTTATTTCATTGAACAGTGGTTGTAGTTCTCCTTGAAGAGGTCCTTCACATCCTTTGTAAGTTGGATTCCTAGGTATTTTATTCTCTTTGTAGCAATTGTGAATGGGAATTCACTCATGATTTGGCTCTCTGTTTGTCTGTTATTGGTGTATAAGAATGCTTGTGATTTTTGCACATTGTTATTGTATCCTGAGAGTTTGCTAAAGTTGCTTATCAACTTAAGGAGATTTTGGGCTGAGACAATGGGGTTTTCTAAGTATACAATCCTGTCATCTGCAAACAGGGACAATTTGACTTCCTCTTTTCCTAATCGAATACCCTTTATTTCTTTCTCCTGCCTGATTGCCCTGGCCAGAACTTCCAACACTATGTTGAATAGGAGTGGTGAGAGAGGGCATCCCTGTCTTGTGCCAGTTTTCAAAGGGAATGCTTCCAGTTTTTGCCCATTCAGTATGATATTGGCTGTGGGTTTGTCATAGGTAGCTCTTATTATTTTGAGATATGTCCCATCAATACCTAAATTCTTGAGAGTTTTTAGCATGAAGGGCTGTTGAATTTTGTCAAAGGCCTTTTCTGCATCTATTGAGATAATCATGTGGTTTTTGTCTTTGGTTCTGTTTATATGCTGGATTACATTTAATGATTTGTATATGTTGAACCAGTCTTGCATCGCAGGGATGAAGCCCACTTGATCATGGTGGATAAGCTTTTTGATATGCTGCTGGATTCGGTTTGCCAGTATTGTTTTGAGGATTTTTACATCGATGCTCATCAAGGATATTGGTCTAAAATTCTCTTTTTTTTTGTTGTTTCTCTGCCAGGCTTTGATATCAGGATGATGCTGGCCTTATAAAATGAGTTAGGGAGGACTCCCTCTTTTTCTATCGGTTGGAATAGTTTCAGAAGGAATGGTACCAGTTCCTCCTTGTACCTCTGGTAGAATTCGGCTGTGAATCCATCTGGTCCTGGCCTTTTTTTGGTTGTTAGGCTATTAATTATTGCCTCAGTTTCAGAGCCTGTTATTGGTCTATTCAGGGATTCAACTTCTTCCTGGTTTGGTCTTGGGAGGGTGTATGTGTCCAGGAATTTATCCATTTCTTCTAGATTTTCTCATTTATTTGCATAGAGGTGTTTATAGTATTCTCTGATGGTAGTTTGTATTTCTGTGGGATTGGCGGTGATATCCCCTTTATCATTTTTTATTGCATCTATTTGATTCTTCTCTCTTCTTTATTAGTCTTGCTAGTGGTCTATCAATTTTGTTGATCTTTTCAAAAAACCAGCTCCTGGATTCATTGATTTTTTGAAGGGTTTTTTGTGTCTCTATCTCCTTCAGTTCTTCTCTGATCTTAGTTATTTCTTGCCTTCTTCCCCTATGCAGAGTTTTAAATTTAGGTCTAGGAAAGTAATATTCTCAAGGCCGCACAGCTAGTGCAGCATTGCAATTCAAATCCAGGTATGGATTCAAGCCTACTCTCTAAATCCTATACTGCACTAAATCATTATTCTATCATTTACTGTACTGCTTTATGATAGCACTTCTAAATTTAAGTTATAGTTAACTATTTTTCCCCTACCTTGATTGTGAACTTCTTAAAGGACAAAAATAGCCTTCTCCATTTTTGGATGCTTAATGTTTATCTCAGGGTCTGACATGTACAGCCATCTGAAAGCATTGCTAAGGGTTAGGGTAAGACTCAGCTGAAGGCTTGGTCTGAAATGGGTCGGTAATGGATTCCATCTAGTAACTCAGCAAACATTCATGTGGCAGCTATTCCTGGCACTGTTAGGTGCTGGGGTACAGGAAAAAAAGAGCACACAGTCTCTGACCTAGCTTCAGTCTTGTGGGTTAGGTGGACAGGGATAGTCTCCCACTAGCTTTAGTCTAGTGGGTCAGGTGGACAGGAAGACAAAGTAAAACATGTGCTTGGCTAGAGCACAGGACACCCTGGGATCCCATGAGGAAAAACACAGGCAGGAAGTTAGGGGAGGCTTTTTGCAGGAGGTGGTGCTTGATTTGTGTGTTGATTAAAAATGGGTATTACCCAGCAGAAGAGCAGGAAACAGCATTCCAGGCAGAAGACAAAGCACGTACAAGGGCATATACAAAGGCATGGAGGTGTAAAAGGATGGTGGGTCCAGAGATCTGCAAATAATTCTTTGTGATTGGGACATGAAGTAAGAGGTGAGAAAATGCTATGATACAGAGCTGGGGAGGAGGGAAGAGTCCTGGTCATGAAGTGCTGTGAAGATTTGAAAGTTTATACTGAGAGATACAGGAAACCACTTTAAGATTTTAATAGAACTGACATGATCACATTTGTTCCATGGAAAAAATCAGCCTGACTGCCATAAGGGAAATGAATTGGAAGGGGGCAAGGCTGCAAGTCAAGTGTAGATTGTAGAAATGCCAGTGGCCTGAAACTAACTGAACAGGGTTGCAAGCCAAGGGCTACAGGAAGGGCCCTGTCTACAGATACCAGAAATGGAAACAGCCTCAGAGGTCAAAGACAAGGTCTAGGAGTAAGGCTGACTAGGAAGGCAGAAGTGGATGCCAGTACGGGATATGGATTTCAAGATTAGGTCCTTGCAGGACCTGCAGAGACTTTAGCATCTTAGAGGAAACCTCAAAGCAGCAAGGCATATCTCCTTGTCCCAAGGGACAGGACTAGAAGGAGCCAACTATTTGGGTCTGTGATCTTTTCTTTTTTTTTTTTTTTGAGACGGAATCTCGCTCTGTCGCCCAGGCTGGAGTGCAGAGGGCACGATCTTGGCTCACTTCAACCTCTGCCCCTCCAGGTTTAAGCAATTCTCTGCCTCAGCCTCTGGAGTAGCTGGGATTACAGGCACGTGCCACCATGCCCGGCTAATTTTTTGTATTTTTAGTAGAGACAGGTTTTCACCATCTTGGCCAGGCTGGTCTTGAACTCCTGACCTTGTGATCCACCTACCTCGGCCTCCCAAAGTGCTGGGATTACAGGCGTGAGCCACCATGCCCGGCCGGGCCTGTGATCTTTTCTAATATATTTCTCCGTGCCTAGACTTCTGAACCTATTCTGTATCTACTGTAATCTTTTTCTTCAGTCATTGAACTACTTTGAGATTTTGAGTGATCATTGATTCAGTAAGTATTTAGCATCCTAGATGAACCTGTCACTTTGATAAAACCTTTGGGACTCAGGCCAATAATTAGTATTGGGATTGGAAATCACCTATCTGACTCATAGCCCACATTGGGGAAGCTGATGGGTTCAGGGCGCTGTGGAATTATGTAGGCGTCTCATTATATCAAGCAAGCTAGAGAAAGGGTCAACAGAGGAAACCAGAAATTATTAATACATATCAGGTCAAACCATATAAAATTTCCAGTTTGATAGGTCAAAAAATGATAGAAAATTGGAAATTTCTTATGATTCAGGCTGAATGAAAGTCACTTTTTTGTGGACTTCAAAAATACATAATTGGAGTAATCAGTCTTCTTCACAGCACACTCATGATTGGTCCATATGGGTCCTCTTTTGTGTGTCTATTTTTTCTCCATCTTTCCCCTAGGAACACCAACAAACTACAACGTTGACACTAACTTGCATCTGCCTATGTGCTCTCCCACCATACCTTCTCCCCCTCTCCAAACTAACGACTATCTTGAATGCTGTGTACATCATTCCTTTGCTTTTTTCTTTAATTGTTGTATCAAATATATAAGTATGCTAATAAAGATATCATTTCATTTTAGTTGTTTTGAACTTTACAAAAGGATATAATACTAGATGTTTGTGTTATTGTGGGACTTGATTTTTTAAAAAATT
Source organism: Nomascus leucogenys (assembly GCF_006542625.1). Lineage (NCBI taxonomy): Eukaryota > Metazoa > Chordata > Mammalia > Primates > Hylobatidae > Nomascus > Nomascus leucogenys. Next base: position 67,107,135 of record NC_044391.1, read on the forward strand.
TTGTTTATTACAAAAATGAACTGTAGTTCACTCATTTTCAGTGCTGTATAATATTCCATTGTGTGGTTAACACAGTGAAAGCCACTTTCTGGGTTACTTCATTTAATATCCAAAATAACCCTGAAAATGGCTGTTTAATATTCATACTTACTTTTATTTTTTTGATAATTTCTTATTTTTATTTTTTTAATCTGTAGTCTTTTATTCCTCACTCCCCTCCCACCCTTTCCCCCAAGTGCCCAAAGACCGTTGTATCATTCTTATGCCTTTGCATCCTCATAGCTTAGCTCCCACTTATAAGTGAGAACATACGACGTTTGGCTTTCCATTCCTGAGTTACTTCACTTAGAATAATAGTCTCCAATTCCATCCAGGTGGTTGTGAAAGCCATTTTTTTCTTTTTTATGACTAAGTAGTATTCCATGGTGTGTGTGTATATATATATAATATATATATATATATCCACTCATTGATTGAGGGGCATTTGAGCTGGTTCCATATTTTTGCAATTGCAAATTGTAAAGTAAGTGGATTAAGAGCATGGGGTAAGGACTAGGGCTTTAGTTTCAGCTGTACCACTTTCTAGGCAAGTTACTTAACCTGTTAAGATTGAGGCTTTAACCTAAAAGCTTTAGTTTCTTCTTCAGTAAAATGCAGATTAAAAAAGTACCTGCCTTAGGGGATTAAGGTGATTACCCTCTGTGCACTACCTGAAGCACTAAATCATGTGAGTTACATTAAATTTTATTACAAAGTGAAGCAACTGAAGCATGAGTAGGTTAAGGAGCTTGCTGGAAATCACACAGCTGATAATGGCAAACCAGAGCTTGAATCCATCTCTGCACAACTACAAGATCATTCTCTTTCCTCACGAAGGGGAGAGTTTTCCAGAAATAGTGTGGCATTGTGAAAACTAGTGTGGAGCAATTACTGGCATTGTGGATAATTAACTCCTTTGCCGTAAATATTACAGTAAAATCTGTGACAGTTTATTGGGAATTATAGGCTTCTACGTGTACTATTGTTTACATGTTTTTTTCTAAAAAAAAAGAAGAATGCTTGTTTAAAATATATACCCAAAGGAATATAAATCATGCTGCTATAAAGACACATGCACGCGTATATTTATTGCGGCACTACTCACAATAGCAAAGACTTGGAACCAAGCCAAATGTCCAACAATGATAGACTGGATTAAGAAAATGTGGCACATATACACCATGGAATACTATGCAGCCATAAAAAATGATGAGTTCATGTCCCTTGTAGGGACATAGATGAAACTGGAAACCATCATTCTCATCAAACTATTGCAAGGACAAAAAACCAAACACCGCATGTTCTCACTCATAGGTGGGAATTGAACAATGAGAACACATGGACACAGGAAGGGGAACATCACACTCCGGGGACTGTTGTGGGGTGGGGGCAGGGGGGAGGGACAGCATTAGGAGATATACCTAATGCTAAATGACGAGTTAATGGGTGCAGCACACCAACATGGCACATGGATACATATGTAACAAACCTGCACATTGTGCACATGTACCCTAAAACTTGAAGTATAATAAAGAAAAAAAAAGTTTAATATGTACCATGGAGGCAAACATATTCAATAAGAGAATTATCTGTCTCTTGTATTAAAATTCCAGGCCAAAATTTTTGCTATATAGCTAAAGCATGGTCAAAGATAATAAACCTATTTTTAATATACTGAGACAAAAATGATTGTAAAACATCTGTGCCATGGTTTGATTTCATATGACACAAATTGATTACATTTCTTCTTAAATCTACAAGTCATTTGAAACAAAACATATGCCCAACATTAATTTGTCAATGTCTCATATCATGAACTCAATCTAAAGAAAGCGACATATAATTTTTCAAATTTTGAATCCTTTGATCTATGACATTATTAACTAGGTTTTGTATTCTATAGGCAATTAATTGTTTGAATGCTTAATAAATATCTCTCACTTTTACAAAAAATATATATATATATAATTCACTGTCTCTCCCCCACAAGAAAGAAGCAATGCTCTCTTGCTTCATTGCCTTCAATATAGGCCGTAAGTACTAAACATTTCTTTTTGGAGCAGTTTATGAGAGAAGAATGTTTCCAAATTTATGAGGCTCTCATGCATTTTGAGAAGAGATTTTCATATTCCACATATTTCCTTCTTTGGATCTTTCTATTTAGGGATCAGTTTAAAAATACAATTCCTCTATCTGAAGCAGAAGGGTTGTGAACCATGAGTTCCACATCTCTTGAGACTTTCAGTCACTTTAAAGGGAAATACGGAGAAAATGAAAGGAAATAAAAAGAAATACAGTTTATTTTTGGTTTAGAACGTACCATGATTCCATGATAAGATACAAACTGGTGACACTGGAAGAAAATTTATCATTTACCAAAACTTAAGGGGCATATTTCCCATTTAGAAAAATAAATAGGTCATGCATGGTGGCTCATGCCTGTAATACCAGCACTTTGGGAGGCTAAGGAGGGCAGATCACTTGAGCCCAGGAGTTCAAGACCAGCCTGGGCAACATGACAAAAAAAAACCCTTCTTTACAAAAAAATACAATAATTAACTGGGTGTGGTGGCATGGGCCTGTGGTTCCAGATACTTGGGAGGCTAATGTGGGAGGATTGCTTGAGCCTGGGTGGTCCAGGCTGCAGTGAGTCATGACTGTGCCAGTGCACTCCAGCCTGAGCAACAGAGTGAGACTTTGTTTAAAAAAAAGAAGAAAATAAAAATAAATAGTTGCTTGTTGGAGTTGTATCCTTAAAATGGGCATCCTTGATGTATTATTTGGCTTCTTTCATTGCCTTATTGACCAGATATCTCTTTTTAAAAAATGATTGGTGTGCAATTTTGCTACATTTTCAGGAAGAATATATGATAACTTTGAAAGTTCAAGTTGCACATTTAGGACCCAAGAATAATTCTCCACATCCCTGAGAAACAAATGATTCAGTATTGGTTTATGATTACTTGTCATAAACCATTAAAGATCTTCAGAAATTAATCTAACTGAAGGTCAACACATTCTTCTTTAAGATGTCTTCCCTTTCCTATTTAAAAAGACCATCACTGTTGACTAGGGAACAGGAGGAGGTAGATTACATGACATCTGTGTCTATTTTCCACTTTGACTTCTTCACCTGCCCTGCCTTGGAGATACCTGGAAAAACTTGACTATCTACTCAGCAACACATCTGCAGTCCAGGACACCTGGCCTCTATGTGAACCTCACGTCAATCTTGAGGTTATTGGGTTATACCGAACTAAAGATAATCGTGTTGTATAGGGAGGCTAAGGCCACCATCCTGTCAGTTAGGAGAGAAAGAAGCTGTTCTCAGAAAATGGGGACTCAGAAGCTAAACGCCAGGCTGGTAGGAATCTTATCATCATGAGGTCTTGTTCTCTTGAAATAATTTAGAGCCATGTTTTTCAAATCACATTCCGTAGAGGCCCAGGTTAAGGCAGCACTTCATGGACCATTATGGGTAAATGGAAGGATGAAGCAGGTGAAAAGCAGTTGGGAGGTTGAGTTCTCAGTCTCTAGATTTCACTCATAACCCTTTTCAACAAGCAGAGCTCTGTCTTCACCTACTTTATAGATTAGGATCTACTGCAGATATTTTTAAGGTAATCTGATGAAAAAGTTGAATTTATTTACCAGAGCTCCTTTTAGAAAAAGTACTGTAAGTTGCTAGATAAACAATACTTAGAAAAGTCATTTAGGAAGGGTTGGAGTAGAAGTGAGGTCTTCAAGAGCAGAATGGAAACAAAAATATATGGCCAGTAAACTCTCATCTCAGGAAGGTAAGTTCGGATAACTTCAAACCTTTTATTTTCCTGAGAAGAATAGGCAGATTTGAAGGCAGAGTTGAACTACCCAGAAGAGGGGACAGGCCGTAGATGGTGTGGGAGGAAGGGCAGACAGAGACAATCTCTAATTCACAACACCACCAAAGGGACTTGGAAGATCTGTCAAATGGGATTTTATAAAGTTGCATGCAGTAAGGTGTGCAATGTAAAACCCTCCTTTGCTATCTAATCCTCCTGACCCCCAGTATTATTTAGTAAAACTTGCACAATAATGCTTGGAGGTTTTACTGAGAATAGATTCTTTTTGGAGAAGCCAAGAGGCACTGAGGTTTCTAAACTGATGGTGTAGAGAAAAAACAGAGACTACACACATTTCATTTGCTGATTCGCCAGGAGTCCCACGACTCAATAGCAGGTGATACTCACTGCTAAGATTTATTACAGGAAAGGATACAGAGTAACAGGAAAAATATATGCAACAGTGGAGTCTAGAGAGGTCCAGCACAGGCTTTAATACCTTTCTTGTCCAAGATCACACAGGTGTGCTCTTTTTCTAGCAGTGAACTGTTAGGAAATGTGTGGATTTTCTCTGCTCAGGGAAGCCCAAATAAGTCTCAGGGATCCATGCTTTTGGAAGGGTAAGGGGGTGGGGTGCTAGTTAACATAGGCATATCCAGCTGTGCAACCATCCTTGGCCACCCAAAATCAGGACCCCAACAATGAAACCAGGTCCACATGATTAACCTTGGTGTTTGTGCAAAGCAAACTGACAAACCAGTTCAGCATGGTCCATTGCTCCAGGTGAATATAACAAAATCATCAGTCACTAACATAAAGAACCTTCTGAGGGCCACATTCCCAGGAGTTAATCAAGGGTCACTCATGGTTCCCTTGAAGACATAGGAGGGAGCCACCAGACTTGCTGTGTTAACTCTTTCCTCCCAATATGTAGGGGAGAACCAAATCTGGCTAGAATTTGAAAAAAGGATTTCACTGCCACAAAATCACTTATGTGGTAGAGGTTAAAGATGGCTTTGCCATCTGGAGGCCGATCACAGGTGAATTAAGAAAGCCTTCCTGTTGTGGGCCTCTGGTTGAAGGTAAGTGAGCGATATTATATCTTTTAAGTCAAAGTGTCTAATTTCATGTCACATGCAGTATTTATTTTGCAAGCGTTTAGTAAATTCTTGCTTAAAAGTTTGAGCCTCACCTCCACTCTACTATAAGAAACTTTAAGAAATCAAGGGTACCTTTATTCCAACAATTATATTGAGTACCTGTTGTACCATTTGCTAGATACTGTTCTGAGTGTTGGGGATAATTTTTTGGTTGTTTGTTTTTGAGACGGAGTCTTGTTCTGTCACCCAGGCTGGAGTGCAGTGGTGCGATCTCGGCTCACCACAAGCTCCACCTCCCAGGTTCATGCCATTCTCCTGCCTCAGCCTCCCGAGTAGCTGGGGCTACAGGTGCCCACCACCACGCCCGGCTAATTTTTTGTATTTTTAGTAGAGACGGGGTTTCACTCTGTTAGCCAGTATGGTCTCAATCTCCTGACCCCTTGATCTGCCCACCTCGGCCTCCCAAAGTGCTGGGATTAGAGGCATGAGCCACTGCGCCCGGCTGTGTTGGGGATAAATTGATGAAAAGATAGACAGATGTCTGTTCCTATGAAGCTTATAGCTCTTGTGGTGGGGAAGTCAGAAAAAATGTGATTTGAGGAAGCAATCAACCACTGAGTTGGGGCAAAGTCATGAAAGAAGGTTGGTGTCCTGCATGGAAGCCTAGAAAAAAGAAATCCAAAGAAAATAAATGTATCAATATCTCTGGACTGTTTCATTAAACATTTTGGGAGTTGCCTTCTTAGCTAGGGTTACCAACCATTCCCAGTTTGCCTGGGACTGCGGTTTCCAGGATGCAAGACTTTCAGTGTTAAAACTGGACAGTTGATCCCAGTTTTCTAGTCTATTTCTAGTGCATGACCATTGTACCTCTCCTCTGAAAACTATTCTGTCCACCATATGGGTAGGTGCTGGCAGCTGTTTGTACTGTGTTACCCTGCCCACCTAACTACATTTGAGATTAGGGTGGAATCTTGACCCACTACTGGCCGATTTGTTTGTATTGAGAAATTGAACTGAAAACAAGCAGCTCAGAATCTAGTTGCATAGCTCTATAGTGAAATTTCACACACTTCTCTCATTGAGGTCTCTAAAACAAAGACAATTTTTGATTTTTGGAAGCTGTTTATCTTTTAATTATCCGAGGCATCCCGATCTCTTAAGGAGTTCTCTCCATCTGACATTCTTGCTTAAAACTAATTTAAATGGATTTTTTTTGTTATCAGAAATTTGACTAAGCCAAATGTCCAGGTGTATTTCTAAATTTCTAAGTCAAGACAAACAGCTCTGGTTCTTTATTTAGAAATGTTCCTAGAATATTCCTTAAGCTTAATGGAAATCTCTCTGGAATAGCTAGCTCCCTGGTTAGAGTACTGTATTTTTATATTCAGTGGACCTGTCAACTCAATTTCTTTCCTTTCTCACTCCCTGCCTTCCTTCACTCCTTTTTTTTTTTTTTTTTTACAGGGTCTCACTCTGTCACGCAGCTAGAGTGCAGTGGCCTGATCACGGCTCACTGCAGCCTCGACCTCCCTGGGCTTCCAAGTGGCAGGGACTACAGGTGCACACCACTTGGCTGATTTTTGTATTTTTTTTGTAGAGATGGGGTTTCACCATGTTGCCCAGGCTGGTCTTGAACTCCTGGGCTTCAGCAATCCACCCTCCTTGGCCTCCTAAAGTGCCGGGATTAGAGGCATGAGCCACCAAGCCTGGCTTCATCCAGTGTATTTCTAATTGCAGATAAATAAATTTGCATTCTGGTTCACTTCGGTAATTTTTTGTATTTGAGACAAAGCGTTTCACTATGCTGTCCAGATTAGTCTCAAGCTCCTGGGCTCAAGTAATGCTATTGCCTAAGCCGCTGGAGTAGGTGGGACTACAGGTATGCCACCACGACCAGCTGTTATCATTTTTTTCTAAAAAATAGCACATTTGAAAGTGTATGGATTTTGTTAGAACTCAGTTCCGACACATAACCCTACCCTCTTTCCAATGAACATGTTAGTTGCATATGGTAGGTGTTCAGTTAGAGCTTGCCTATGAATACTTGAAAGTTCCAGAAGTCATTCTTCAATTGATTTGTTGCAAATTCTGCTGCCTTTCCTAATCCTTCTCATTTGACCATCATTAGTAACTGCATTTTAAGTTTCTTGGAGACGTTTCCTGACTTTGGAACTACCATCGGGCGTACTTGGCTATCCCAAGATGTGGTCTTTTCTGTTTCAGCTCTGGTTATTTTATTTCACAAGCCTCAAGCTTTTCAGACTTACCAGTAGGCCATACCTAAACTAGCCTGTGTATCTTAGTAACCTTCCCACTTCCACTGTTGCTCAAGTAAAACCATGCTGTTACATTCATCAGCTTGTCCATTAATTCCTCTTTTCCTGCGACTTTTTCACCAAACTGAACATATGCCAACTTCTTTCCAGGCCACTTCATTGCTCCTGGAGTTTGTGCATCATTATCACCCGAGTGGCCTTCTTAAGTAAAAAACCAGATCCTGGGCTACCCTACAGCTGGACCTTTGCAATCAGACCAACTAGGCACGTTTCAGAAAGCTGCGGTTTTAAAAGGCTCTCCAGTTGATTCTGATACATTATTGACCTGTTTATTTCCATCAGCAGGGCTGAGCCTGAGCCCTTAAGATGCATTTTAGCATCTTCCCCCAACTCTCCAAGACTTTCCATTCCTTCTCACTTTGGAAACCTAGAATCTCTGGGAACCTCAACTTTTTTTCCTGACCATTGTTTTCTTCGTCACAAACATATGGACACCTACTAGGTGCTAGGTACTGCAGTTACAATGCAATTTGCATTAGACACTGCCTATCCTCCCATTACCTGAAAAAAAAAAAAAAAAAAAAAAAAAAACACTGCTACTCAGGATTAAGCATGTATTTATTTTAGTTCAGTTAAAACAAACATAGTTTCATTGAAACGGTGTAGCACTCTTTGCCAACAAGCCATACTAGAATTGTTGGCCTCTAACAGTACAGTGGGGATATTTACACTATATACACCAAGTTAATACACCCAGGTTCTCAAAGGTCTTCCATTACACTAGATCACATTTTATTTCATTACACTAGATCACATTTTGATTACTGCATTTTGAAAATTTATTCCTTATTTAAATTTTAAATAAGAGATCTGAATTTGCACCAAGATTTCATGAAAAAAATTGATGCTGTTTATTGCAAATACAATTTAAACAAGTTTTTTTTTAGTGTTTGTATACAATTTGCCAATTTTTCAATATTCAATTTTCTGTACAGGTACTTTTGGGACAATTCTTATAGTTACATAATGTGAATTCATCAAAATGCAGTTAAGAAACTTACAGGAATATATACACTTGAACCCAAGACCCAAACCTGACATTATATACAACCTATTTACAAATACATATGGACAGACAATATATGTACATAGATTATCATAAATATTGAAAAATAGGTTAGCTTTAATGGATTAATGTTGTTCTATAAATAACATTACAGTTATAATTGAAACATCCACGGAAGACAGTAATGCAAAATGAGGTGACAAGACAGTGGTTTTAATACTGAAGACTGCTCATTAATGGGAATTCATTGTTTAGGAACCTCAAGGCAGACAAGATAGCTCCAAGAGAATCATGCATTGGAATTTTCCCTAGGCAGTTGATTTTGAACCTCAAATAGCCAGAGAATTGGAGGAGCTTCCTCACATTAATTTACTGTAGAGAAAAGAATTTTTTTTCCATTCCTTCCTGGTTGCCACAGTATCTTCTCACATAGAAAAAAAAAACAGTCTGTAGAAACAACTCTTGGTATTCCCTGGCAGGTCTTAGATACAAAGTCAGCAACTCTTTCCAGGAGCTCATGCAAATTTGCCAATTCTTGGTCTCAACTAGAGGTGAGGTTCTGCATTCGAATGGAGTGCCTAAAGCCCAATTAAATGAAAGCAGTGCTGTAGAATCTGTCTTCTCACTGCCTTTCTATTTCTAGATGGTCCCCAATTATTTTATCTTCATAGAAACAGACAAAAATGGACCAATGGTTTCACCCAATGTAGCACTACAAGACGTCTTCCAGTTCCGTAAGGGTCTTTAATTACACATGTATCTTGTTTGTAAATTTAGTCACATATAATACAAGAATGCGTAACAAAAACCATGTCTGCCACATTTCTGGCCCTTGCCCCAAACAACATTTTTAGTTCAAAGGCAAACCTTAGAGCCAGATGACCAACTGACAATTCCATTATTTGCTTCCCTCAACCACTTAAATGGAATTATGTATATTAGATTTTAGACATTATGCCTGATGAGCAAAGTACCACATTATTTAATAATATATTCACCATACACTGTGACGTACGATAAATGTGCTCTTAAAGCCAAGTTTCCAAGTAATTATTTTCCCTTCTAACCGGGATTGAAATGGAAGGGTTGACATGCAGTTGGACCAAAATGACTACTAACACTCAGTTTGCACTGTTTTCCCTAGCTAACCATTTGTTGGATGTAAACAAGTAATTCTACGTTGTACAAGAATGAGATGACAGTCCAGTGCAAATGAGTTTTTATAAAGCTTACTGCATGAGAAACCCAGTGGCCTACACAAAGAGAACTTATATCATACCAAACATAGGTGTAACCTGTGAATTAGACCTCTACTGTAGACAAAACATGAACACAACTAAGCCATACATTGTCAAGTAATGCACACTTCCAGTAGGTGAGCATTTTGAAAAAGTGTACTCTCTGGACATAATAATTTTGGCCTATTGCCATCAAATGCCCATTTTCCACTGCTGGAAGCAATGTCAAAAAAGGGCTGGCCCAAAAAAAAAAGACCCAGAGCTGTCAATACAACACTGGAGACAGATGCAACTGAATAAACCCTGTTTTACCCAATTGCACTATTTGGTACCTCAAAATTAGTTATTTTATTTCCCATAGAAATATCTGCATTATTTTCCATTCTAATAAGTTGAAGACACAAACATTTCAGTCTGAATGAACCAAATTGTTTGGGGACAGAGAAGAAAAGTGATGAACAGAGTTCATCTGATTTGGTATAACAATAATCAATCAATCATCTTTTAAGTAATGGTGACGTTTAAATGGAAAAAACTATGCTCCTAATTCATGGTACAATTTTTCATTACATCATTTTCTCTAAAAATTATTTTGGGTAAAAAAGTATTTGGCTTATTATGCCTACAAAAAGGCAAATCATTATACTAATATTCATTTTTAAATACCAATGACATTATTTTACGGAATTTATTGATAACTGCTTCTGAATAAAGTTCAAAAAAAGCAATTTCTTAAAAGTAAAAGAGTGCTTCTGAGGTCTTTAAGTATTTTTGGTACAAAAAATAATAGTGTTTTTGTCAATGGTTATTCAATACTTTGCTGTAAATTAAAAAGAATTGTTTCTCACATCGAATGGTTCCATTAGGCACATTCAAGTAAAATCATAAAATATCCAAGTTAAACAATGACACAGCCAAGCATGTGGCTTGATAAAAGTTAAGAGTTCGTCCATTCTCTGGAATGGAATAAAATTGTCACTTCCCTTAACCCGAGACTCGTGGTTTTGTTGTTCATATCCATTTCTAACATACAGATAAGTTTCTTTAAAAAAAAAAAAAAAACAGTTCACTTATTCTGCACTCAGAAGAACCAGCGAGGAATCTGCACTTCAAAAGGAAGTGAAACTGAAAACAGGTGAAATTTCATAGTAGTTGAGTTTAACTCAACACTGGCATCAGATGGACTGAGTTTGAGTTTGAGTGGTGCCAATTAATGGCCACCTCCAGGTGCATTGTGTACCCAATCCAAAACAATCAAGGCCATGCTTCCAGTCATCACCAGTACGCCACTTAACAGGAAGAACAAAGCCTGCAAAGAGCATAGAGAAAATTGATCAGCAAGTAATAAAACATATATGCTAAACATTTCTTTTTCTACTTTTTGAAATGTGCTTTAATTACTAAAGTCTATCTACTATATCATGTTCGATAGAATATTTAACTTGCTAAATATAAACTCCTAAGTGATCAGTATGTTATCTGCAGTACAAAATAACTACCTCTGAGGCCTTCTGAACTTTTTCACTTTTTCATTCCCTTGTCTCAAGTGAAAAGGGAATTTTCTTGCTAAACAAACTGCTTCATATAGAACTGGACTGGATTTTTTTGCAATTTTTTAGAGCTAAAGTAGTCACAAAATCAAACCCAAATCATCCTAAAATGCAGCAAAAGTCAAAGCCAGAGGTCTTTCCAGGAAATACTAAGTTAATTCCTAAATCCTACCCTTCAATACTGCCACTATGTAATTTAGAGTAAAACAAGTTGACAGTTGTTGGTTTATAAACAATTCTAGTACTTTAATCAGAGCAGAATGAAGGTGGAAAATAATGACTAAAAAGCAGTCTTTTTCCTAAATATCACCACCAGGATTCTGGTACTAGGAACCACATCATTTGTAGTTAGCACATCATTCTCTGTCACCAACTGGTACTACACTTTAGAGTAGATACATAATAGTAAACACTATGAAAAGATGGCCTCCCTGAGAGCTTCACTCTGAAGATGGTCAGTCTCATTCAACTAAACAGCCCTTCCTTCTCTTTCATATATTCAATGCCCATTTAAGTGCCTGTCACACAGTAGGCAGTCCAATGAAAACTGGTTGAACAAATGTTGAAAGCTAAGTATCTGACACTAGTCTTCATCCCTATTCCTATCTCCAAAGTATCTAATAACTTTATTGCAATTAACTTAAATGTTTATTAGATGGCAAACTATCTTTCCCCCTCCCTCTGCAATCTTCCATCTGTGAAGTAGACCATTACAGAAATGTTTACTGGAAACTTAAAAGTGAAACCACAACAAATAACAGCTACGAGAATAAAATTAAAATCAGTTGGGGAAATTTATGATATTATTACTGTTTCTATGGTCATAATCTTTCACTCACCCCAATCTTTTGTACAGATTTCATAGGTTCTTTCTTCACCAACTTGATATAGAAGGCAGAAGGAAGAATAAAAATCAACATAGAAGCTGCAGATGCACCTGTAAAAGAACATTTATGTTTCTTGAGGATTCAATGAACCACTCGTCATTCATTCTTTAAATCTTAAAATCCCTGATGTTTGAATCAACTTGGATACTTTCTACAACTTACCAATAAAACCAAAGATATCCCTAATAGTTGGGACAAAGATGACAAGTAAATTGGTAAATGCCAAGATAGACACTGTAATGAGACTATGACGCCACCAACTGAAATCTTTTGATGCACACAGCAAGTGAGTTACAGAACTCCGGATCTGCAAAAAAAATAAATAAAATGTATTTTAAAAATAGCAGCAATATAAAATTTAAAAATCCAGCTTCAATGAATGAAAAGAATGCCCAAGTAAAAAGCAATCTATCCAAAATAGTAACAATTTCTAAATAAAACTGTGCCTCTTTCTCTGCTGTTTCCTGAACATCTGAACACTTAAAGATCATTTTATATCTTATGGTGAAAAAAATGTCCCCAGGATATTTTGAAAATATACACTGTATTTTTAAAAAGCCCCCTCAAAACCACCACCAACTTTGTATTGTTCTACTGGTGTTTCCCTTCTTCCAGAAGATGAAAATCTCACAAATTTTCACATGTTTAAAAACTCCTTCCTGCTGAAAGCAGAGCAAGTGATTACTTACTGGGAAAATAACTACTGGTACTGTCAGGGTCACAGCCATTAACACAGCCAGACGGACAATGAGAAGAAGAATATCAGCTCCCAAGATAGAAGAGTAGGTATGAAGCAATTCTGACTCAACATGTTCTACAGGGAAAGACCAAAAAAACTTTGAGTGGCTGTTTTCATTGGAGACCAAGTAGAAAATTTAACAGCAAAATGTGCACCAGTTATTTAGCTACTCACAAAACGACTATAAACTAAGAGGCTAATAAGATTTGTTTGGAATTATGGTTAATGCAATTAAAGTAACATTGAAGGAAAATTTTTCTAAATACCACATAGAGATTTAGCCACATGACTCCCATTAAAAACAACAGGAGTTAAGCAGCTAAATCTCCTGGCTTGGCTTCCAATTCGTGTTTGTGTTATACAGTCTGAAGGTGATGGGAGAGGAGACAGGCAAGATGAACTCAGAGGCTGGCATATCATACAAATATCCCATCATATGATTAATGATATTTTCAAACCTGGATTCTAGAAATTACTGATTAAATACACTACAGAAAATTCTAAGCTCTAAATTTAATTTCTCATCACAAATATGAAATATATTAAAACAGACTATTTTTAAAGTGATGGAACTATACATAGAAAACTAGCAGCTTCATTTCAATAAGCGGTTTTTTGTTTTTTTGGTAAAGGAGGCATTATTTACCGTAAAATGTTAGGTATCCAAAGAGGGCAGCAAGCAGATACATGAGAAACATAGCAAAAAATGAAATCTTGGACACATTCATCATTCTTCTACGGCTGCGTCTATGTAATTCAAAAGAAAATTCAAATATATATTTCAGCAGCAGTTACCGTTGTCTAATATTTTCTCAAATTTATATAAAAATGAAATACTCACTCTTTCAGTTCTTCATAGATGGGAAGAACAGCAGGATGACAGACAAATGAAAAGATCAGAATTGGCACAGCATAGACAGTCTGAAACAAAATGTAAAAATCTACTTAATCTGATGTAACGAACTCATGCTGTCACATTTCTGCAGCATATATTTTACGTAAACAATCTTAGAATCAAAGCCTAAGTTTCCTTTGTGTAATTAGCTTCCATTCTTCTAATCTGTTCATGAAGTATGATCAATATCCTCACTTCTGAATGTGTCAATTATTAGCACCATATGATTATCTCAATTCTCAATCTATTTTCAGACGTAAACCAAAACCTTCTTCACAGTCCTCAATAATTAGCTAATCATATGTTTTCTAAAAAGCACCTATTATCCTCCTCCCTTTACCCTGGGAGTGAATAGCTTCCCTCTTTTCTTCCCTAAACTCTTCTTTTGAGAAAATAAGCATATTTAGTTACCTGTGAGTTGAAAATAAAATAGTGAGGTCTGCAAGAGTCATTTTCAGTCACGTTATGTGACAAATCAGGTACAAGAGCTGTTGGCTGTGTTAAGGTGGTGTTTATTGTTTCATTAATTATCAAAGCGGCTTCCACAGGACACGGAACCTGAAATTTCTTGCAAATGACCTAAAAATATATTATTTTGCATGTGTTAAACTAAGTGACATGGCAGGGCTTATAAAAAATTTTTTCTAAAAAAAATCATACCCACCACAATCAGAAAGAACACCATACACAACAAGGAAAGGCCACTGGTATATCCCAAATATCCTATAAGGGGGGGTGGCAGGAATCAGTATTAGTTTAATGAAACAGATTTAAGGCAAATATCTTTTTCCCACTGAATAACTCAATTCTGCTGGGAAGACTTCAGGCACTAAAGTATGGGTACAGTACTAAATTTCTACTTCTTAAGATACTAAAATATAGAATTATTTAAATATACTTGTCATAACCCAAGCTAATAAAAACTATCATTTGCATTATTTCTTACAAAGCACAACATATACTGTCAATTAAATATTTTGGCTCCTAAATTTTGCATGCTGTAAGTCCCAAAGATATACCTTTCTAGGGCTTTTTCATTCTGATTAATTTCTTTTCAGAGAAAGCCCAACTAACTGGTGAGAGGCTCATTTCAGTTCTCTTTAGAGATGAGTTTGCTCACCTAAATTTCTAAACAGCGACAAAGGAAGAATGACCACCAGTGACACCAACAGAACCAAATAGTTCCCGTTCAGATACCACAATCTAAAGAAAACAGAAACAAGGTCAAAACAGTCACAAATATCCTCAGAAGAATATACACATCTTCTAACGGAACTCATTTTATAGAAATACCATGAAAACAAACACACAAAAAAGACATGTTTGGAAAAAGTTTCCCTTGTTCAAGATAGGAATAACTTTTTAACTTAGTGTGCTAGATGAATATTTACTCAGGTTATAAGTTGGGTATAAAACAGTGTAACTTTTGTCCCACTACTTGCTCTGGGAAGGCTGCCAGCTGATTCATAACACAAAATGCTTCTCAAAGACTTGATACTAATGCAGGGAACAAAGCTGCTTTGTTAAGCCAGTAATCTTATCTTTAAGCACTTTCAGAAAAATTGTACACCAACTTTGGTACAGCTTTAGCATGTAATTTTTAATGCTGGAAACTAAAAAATTTTAAAACAAGTTTTTTTCCAGATGTGTTAGCAAATATTATTAAATATTTCAATGAGGAAACGTTTTCATAAAATGCACAGGCAAACTGCCTCCCCACCATAAAAATTACAAAATTCAGTCCCCCAAACCAGGACTTATTCCAGGTTATCATAGTGTGTTGTGACATCTTGACCCACCTTTAACTCCAAAGACAGCCAATAATATCCCTTTTGAACTTTAGAAAACATTATGTATGTCCTCTAAGCCTTTTTCTTTTTAGGTAAATCATGAATTGCACTCTCTTCTAAATCACTATTTTCAAATTCTAATTGCCTGATGAATTCTGTTCACTTCAGCAGTAAGTACTCTGCAGAACACTAACACTTAAAGATCAGCTTAAAAAATTAAATTTCTAAAGCCACATCTGAGATAATGGCACTTCTCTATTTTGACGTAATGAGCTGCACGTAGGGTGGGAAGTAAATTATCCTTCCCCACGTTTACTTTAGATAAATACCTGTGAGTTCACTGGGATGAGTAACTTTGCTAGAAGAAAATGTTTTCTATAGCATGCCCAAACATTTTCTGGCACATGTTGAGTATCCCTTATTCAAAATGCTTGGGACTGAAGTGTTTTGGACTTTGGAGTATCTGCATATACATATTTGAAGTATCTTGGAGATGGGACTGAAGTCTAAACACAAAATTCACTTGTGTTTCCTATACACCTTCTTAAACCCATAGCCTAAAGGTGATTTTATACAGTATTTTAATTAATTTTGCACACCTGTCACGAGATCAGGTGTGGATTTTCCACTTGTAGCATCATGTTGGCACTCAAAAAGTTTTGGATTTCAGATTAGGGATGTCCAACCTGTATTTTGCATTGAACAGATTAAGTCTTAAGAATTCCAAACTTATAAAAATAAGACACATTAATTTTTAATGTAATTCAAAGCTTCAGTCCTCACTTAGGATACATATTAAAAACAGCTATAACTTCTTTAAGTATGAAGATAAAGACAGAAGGCAAGTTCTAGAAAACCTGTTTTAGAAATTAAGATATCCAAAATTGTAGGGCTAGCTACTATCTTTTGGCCTTTCCTTCTCCAAAGTTCGAACCAGTTTACGGGGATGGGGAGCCTTCTTGGTCAGTCTCAAAAGGAACATTTATGGATAATTAACTAATAATCATTTTGTATACAACTTTGATAAAAATATATCTAACCACTTTTGACTGTAATTGTTTCTTATGAGTAACCTTACTTAGCACCTACCCAGTTTTATCTTCAATGTTCGTTAATGCCTGGATCACCAAAGGCAACTCATATTTCACTATGAAGAGGTAGCTTGACATAGCTGGAGAAAAACAAAATTATACTATTACAAGTGCAAAACGCGGCACGTGACACTAAAATGCATGTGTCACCACTCTGTGCTACATAATGAGCATAAAGTCTACCCAAATAATCTTTTGAAAAATTCTTACCTCCAATGTTCTGCATTGTAATTGATCCAGATGCTGCAAGCTTTCCAATTAATCCAAATGCCTTATATCCCAATTGTTCATATAATAAAGACCCTACAATTTGAAGACAGAAGCATGAAGCCAAGGATTTTAAAAGAGAAATAAAATCACGATAGGTATACATTGTTTTAGAAAAATCAAGAATGCTATCATACCTCCTTCATTGGCAGTCTTCAAAAGGAGATGAACAGAATACAGGGAAAATATTGACACAAATGTCAAGAGAATTCTGATGAGAGAAGGAAAAGGCACAGGGTTATAAATAAGCATGTCTATATTTAAAGACAACTCTTTCTGGTTGTTTAAATAACATTATGTGTGCAACTTGTCCTATTTGTGTCAAAATGCCCTGAAGAACTGGCATTTCCTCTCCTACTAACTGGAGTGTCAACACTGTCTCTTGCCTGGCAGTAAAAACTTGCATCATTTCTCAGGTGATAGTTCTACAGCATTGGTTAGGAACAAGGATGTCTACCCACTGAGCCAAACATAGCATGAGACACTGGAAAGCTCAACTTCTCAGTGGTGGAGTTTGAAACTTGTATTTTGATTCTGGCACAATAATGAGCTGTATGCTTGCCACCTTTCTGCATTTCAATAGTTCCCTTTATCTGTAAGACATTAGTAATATCCGCCACTAAACCCAGCCCACAAGGTTCTTGTGAAATTCAACTGAGACAAGTTCAGGAAAGGTTTTAAGACCACATGGACCGTATACACAAAAACAGGAATAAGAGGCCAGGTGCAGTGCCTCATGCCTGTAATCCCAGCACTCTAGGAGGCTGGAGCAGGATGACTGCTTGAGGCCAGGAGTTCGAGATCAGCTTGGACAACATAACATAGGGAAGCCCCATCTCTACCGAAGGAAAAACAAAAAGCCAGCTGTGGTGAGACCTATAGTCTCAGCTACTTAGGCTGAGGTGGGGGGATCACTTGAGCCCAGCAGTTTGCCACTGCACTCAGCCTGGAGGACAAAATGAAATACTAAAAAAAAAAAAAAAAAAAAAGAAAAGAATGGTAAGGGGGAAATGACACTAACATGATACTAACATTTTAAGAGGCACTACAAGCTTTACTAACAACTGGGCACAAATCAGAGAACTAACCATTGTGATGACATACTACATTGCACCCCATGGCAAGGAATACAGGCCCAGTATTGTCACAGTTACACAATGTCTGTGCTAGAACAAGTAGGCTATCAGCTTGACTGTCTCTAAGCCTTTCCTCCCTTGACCACTTGGATTGAGCAACAGAAAAAAAATAAATAAGGTAACAGAGTGACTAAAGGGACCCTAATGTCACCTAATTTTCCTTTAGGGTAAGGGTTCTCCCTCATTCCAGCTTTACTTTCCTTCCACCTAGGAGAGCCCAGAGATACAGACTAATTTTTTAAAGAAATTAAATAACAAAACAGGGAAACTCATAGAAAACCCTGCAAAGGAGAAGAGTTGCATGTTTTTTGATTCCATATGAACAAACTGCACACAGTACCATGCAAGGTGCTGACAAAGAAACTGATGTCTATTAGTTAAACAGTGGCTTTACACTACCATTCTAAATGCCAGAAGTTTTACAGGGCCTACTCTGAGGTGACACTATCAACCTCACTTCTAACTGGAGAAAAGATATTGGTTTAATTAAAAACAAACCAAATTAAGTCCTTCCATGTCTTACACTGAAATGACGAGGGATAAATAGACTTTATAACCTTTGAGGTCACTTTCAACCTTCAGATTGATTCTACTTATAAAGGTTAGCTACAGAGTTGTTGAAGTGGACCGTGGCAGCCATGTGGTTTTTGGCCCATTTTCCTCTATACCTCTAAATATAAAGTAAATACTGATGAATAAAATCACACTTTAGCAATCTTAATATTATTTAGCCATTAAGTAAAATGGTAAATCAATGACATAAAGCACCTAAAGTATAATTCCAAGAGTACAAGGGTTACATCAGAATTTGACCTTCACTTATGAAACAGAGGTGCCATTTAGCATCATTTAAATTCTTACTTAAACTACACTGGCTGCACTCTAAAACTGCCTCCAGTTTTTATACCAAGTGCTAACAAGGATTTCAAATATTCAACAGTGATGCCATTCAGGTTCTCCACTAAAAACTCCTGAGATTCTAGGATTCTACGTAAATCGCTGGTCCTTCACCTTAGTAAGAGTTTTCTCAAAAAAGCCTCAACTTAATTGAAGCAAGCCAGAGTGAATCCTAGCGTCTAGTACTAAAAGCCAGGCTTAACCTCAGTGTGGAATTTCACAAAGCAGAGATTTGCAAAGGTCTGCTTTTCTTTTCATGAACATTCTATCGTGCTGGAGAAAATAACCTGAGTAGAAGGCACCAGTCAGCTAAGTAAAACACATCTGTTACAAAGGGACAATTCCATGCTATATACGTATGGTTTCCTTATCTGTACAACGAATGTATTAAGTTACACAATCCCCCACAGAAAATGCCTTAGCCAGGGGTCCACGGGTACTTAAGGGCTATGACACAAACATCACTGAAAAATACATGCTTAAGATTGCATGTATTTTTGTTTTGTGCTTTTTCCCTGGAAATAAGATCCACATTTTCCCATCATATTCTCCAAGAGTCAGTGACGCAAAAACGGCTAAGAACCACTGCTCTGAAGTCTTCTGTACCTCCAAGAGTCTATCCACGTATTTATGCTGGAAAACACAGGAGTAATTAAGTCTAACTGTGCAACTGTGGGGGGAATCATTTAAAAACAAGTACTTACTAAAATATTCATTTTTTGCCACAACATGTGGCAATCGAACAGGTCTGACAAAAGCAAACATTAAAAAAACACGTATGGATTGCTTTTCAGGGTCCAGAAAATTATGACTCTCTCATCTTAAAACAAACATGTTCCAGGCTGGGTAAATACCACCACACCTTGTATGTTTAGAGAAATTTTCTTTTCCTTATTCACGTAAGGGGCCACAGGTCCTTAAGAACTGTGTCGATTTACCAAAATGATTTGGAGCTTACTATGATTTTCAGCTTCTGATTTGCCAAAACAAAATTTATACCTACCCTGGATTTAGCCATAGTTCTTTTTCAATATCTACCATCTGTTACAATTTTGTTTTAACTATTCCCACTGACTTAGAAGACTTCTGGCTTAATTTGTCAGTTTTAAGGACTGCTGTAGTTTTTTCTAGTTGGCTTTCTTGATATTGTGCCGTATGTAGTAGAATAAAGAGATTTTTGGGGTTTCTCATACTTTTAATTTTAAGCAAGTAACTTTTGAGTCAGCTACTGCAACTGTAAATTCAGTTTCTGGAGCCAAAATATGTTTTACCATAGTAACTGCCCTGTATGGCAGACTCACTACTTACACATACTTACATAAAAAGAGCAATTCCAGTATTAGCCATGGCATAAGAAAGCCCAAGGATTCCACTGCCCACAATCGCATTGCTCAGATTAAATACTGACATTCCAAAGGAAGTAGTACCTGGATGCTACATAGAGGGAAAACGATAACCAAACATATAACAATAATTAAATGGAGAAAACCAGCTTTGGGCAAGTTAGATTTGAATTCTAAAAGTAAAACTATTCTTTTACTCCATAAAGCCACTGACAGACAAATTACTATTTTTAACTTACAAATTCTGTTTCATACTTCTTCTTCCCCAAATTCGATTCAAGCAAAAAGTTCTGGTTTTCAGGATCTACATCTGCATAATGGCTGCAAAAGATATAGACATATATAATTGTAAACTGGACTGAAATATCTATCATTACACACAGGACTGCTTTAACATAAAATACCCTCCAACAGCATAGTTCTGATACAACACCTTTACTTAAATGTATAAATATCAACTAGGAGTTGACTTTCACACGAGCTATCTTGTCATTACAACAAGATAATCGGATACTCTTTCAGAGATTACGCACCTTCTCTAAATGCTATAGCAAATTAAAGCAATGGAAGCAGACTCCTCGGTAACTCCCGGAACCCAACCCATGCAAGCCGTTTTTTCAAAAGTGTCACAACTTCTCCCACCTTTTCAGAGCAGCTTGCTTGGTGGGGTAGGAGTAGTTGAAGTCGCTGTTGGAACTGTAGCTGCTGCTGTCTTCATCCGGGGAAATATTGAACCTTCCCATTTCGGCCTTCTTCATGCTAAGCACTGGGAGGAATCGGGTGCAGCTAGTAGCGCTGGGCTCCTTTTGTCCTTGGCGATGGGTGCACCGGCCCGCGAGTCGGCCTGCGAAAGTAGAGGCGGCGCGTCAGGACCGCAGCGCCCGCCCGCCGCGGTCACGTGACGCCGCCGGGGGGCGCAGCGCGGCTGATTCATCCTAGGCCAGGCGAGTGGAAAAGTACCAGCCGCGCGCGAGGGGCGGGGGCGCGCCGAGGGGCGGAAAAGTACAGACGGCGGAGCCGCGGAGAACAAAGATGATCCCACCGCTGTGCTGCGGCCGTCGAGGCCCCCTACTCCGGCAGATTTCAGTATTTCACCCTCTCTATTGTCCCTCGTCGGAGTGGAGGGGGCGAGGGAGGTTCTGCTTTGCTTTTTCCCAGTCGCTCCAAACGTGCACAGGTACTCAGGGCACATATCCAGCCCGACCCTGGCTCGTGTGCATGCAACCTAGGCGCACGGCTTTCCATTTCTAGCATTTGGAACAGCAATGCTGCGTAATCTGTCCTTTACTGCCCGGAGTCCCCACACGGGGAAATGCCTCTGCCGCAGACAGCCTTCCCCAGAAGGAGGCGGAAAGGGCCGACACTACTCCTCTCGAGGGGGGCGAACGCCCTGGCCCCGGGAGCTGGGGATTTGTTTACACACGCGCGCCAGTGCCCTCAAGCACACCCGTCCACAGGCAGCTGGCCCGCGAATGCTACGCCCGCCCAGCCCCTCCTATGTCCGGAAAGAAAACTGATGCAATATCGATCGTCGATTGTCAAATGTTCCCAACTCGTCTCCCCAAATCTTGGCCTCTCGTGTAATATATGCCCAAGCCCACCTCCGCCGCCCCCAGATTCCTGGTTCCCTGGACTTAATTTTTTTTTTTATTAAAAGCAAATCAGTCACAAGACTTGCCGCAGCAGAGCCGCGGGCCGGGCTAGCTCCCCTCCCCCTAATGGGAAGATGCGGCTCCGCACCGGGCAGGCACGCGGCCCCCGCCCAGCGCCCGCTCTCCTGCCCACGTCGCGGGCGCGATACCCGCGCAGCGGGCCAGGATGGAAGGCTGGCCAGGCCAACCGACAACGCCCGCCTCGAAAGGAAACGGACCCCGCGGCCGCCTTCCCGCGCGGCCCCTCCCGGAAGCCCCTCCCCCACTCTCGCCCGGGCCCTGCGCCCTCCCCACAGACGCCCTCCCCACAGACGCCCCCTGCACGCGTTACCTCGGTGGTCTCTGTTCTCACGCAGACGTCTTCAGTGGGTTTCTCTCAGTCAAATACAAATCAGAAAAGACAAAAAATTTCCCCAAATCCAACAACAGACAGGAAAAATAATTTTAATAAAAAAGGAAAAGGCAAATTGCCGCCCCAATCCTCCGGCGTCCGCCGTGTCAAGGGAAAGGCGCGAGTGTGCGGTAACGCGTGGTCGGTTTACTGCTAGCAGTACTGGAAAGGCGTCCTAAGGCGGCGGCGTCGCGAGGCTCTGGAGCAGCCCGGCGAGCGGCGGGTTATAGCAGCACCCCGGGGACGCGTCAGTGGGCGGGGCCGCGGCCGCCCAGGCGCCTTCTCTTTGTGTATCAACACCACCTGGGCCCCGCCTCCGACCCTCCCAGACCGAGGCCCCGCCTCCCTGCCCCTCCCTCTGCGGCCCGCGCCCGTGGCCCAGCCCCGCCCGCGGGCGCCCCCAAGACTCTCCCGCAAAGCCCAAGCCCACTCTCTCCAGCTTTCTAGATAGTCTGGAAAGACTCCCAGATGCTTCCCCTGTCTATCCTTTTCAACCCGGGTTGGTCCTCAACACATGCGGTTGTCTTTGAGGAGCCATCTCCTTAAAATTTTCTCCTGTCCGAGTCACCAGCAGTCCTTGCTTTCGGGGGACACATCAAGGCTTTTGGGGGACACCACCCTCCCACCAAACACTTTCTTGATTGTTATTTTTGTGATTTACAGTGAGGTTTTGTCTCACAAACTTGGGCCAAGGCAGCAACGTTGTCCTGATGGTTTGTTGTTCTTTTCCACCTAGACCTGCTTTCTCACTCTTCAAAACTAGCCGGAGGTCGGCGATCAGCTTTTCGGGATGTGCTTTTTGTAGGGCCATGGAAAACCGGACCAGCGGAAAGGCTACCTTTTGGCCAGCAAGCCAGACCCCTTAGAAAGAGGCCCCAGTGGGGAGCCTGGCGCTCCTAAGGTCGTTTAGGGAGTCCCCAGTTTTCCACTCGCTGACACGTTGCTTCTATTATCCCACCACCGCCGCCCCCGGCAAAGGCACTGCCTTGTCTGAATGCGGGTCTGAGGCGCTTTCTGCGGAGCCTGGTCCTTTCCCTTCAATGGTGATGTGGTCTTGCTGAGCCAGGCAACTAGGGGGCCCCTTCGCTGTGGAAAAATTGGTGCTGCGGGAAAGGCAAGACTCACTCCCTTGCTGGAAACAAAGACCCCTTAGGAGAGAGAAATGTTCTTGGAATGAATGAACAAACAAGTTTGACCTACTGCTCTCTTCCTTTTGGGGACTTGGGAAGAATTGGGCAGGGCACAGAGGAAAGGGTTGGGTGTGATCACAGTTTTTGTTTTCAATGTTTTACTGAGGAAAGCTGTACAACTGCCTATTTCCGCCGCACGTGAGGCTTCGGGTGCCCTCGTCTGCACCAGTGTTTATGATTGACAAGCGAGGTCCCGATTTCGCCCATCACACTCCTGTGTTCCCTACCCCAAACCTTCTACTCTGTTCAGGCCAGTCTTAAATAATAGCCATTCTTGCTTTGGTGTCCAACCTCCTCTCATCCCCTTAAATGCCGCTATCATGCAAGGCTTAGTCTTTGAGCCTCAGGAAAGCGCCCCGCATGCCTTAATCCCTCCCTACTCAGCCCTCTTTTTGCAGGTACTATTTTCTAAAACAATATGGTGACGGACTTTTAAAAACCCGTGCTGTCATGCACTCAAAATCGTTCTAGACTATTTGTAGGATCATCTGCCCAAAGAGATTGTGAACTCCCCAGGGGCAGGTTTGGAATTTGACACACAATTAGGGCTGAAAAAACTATCTTCCTTCCACATACATTCCCCAGTAAAATCAATCAACTCTTCTTTTCACAACAATCTTGGTGGTGGTAGGGTAGAGAGGAGTCCCAGGAAGTTTCTTTATATCAGGTTTCAACTGATAACAATCAAAAGGTCTTAAACCACTTTTTCATTCCAGATGAATCTCTGGTCATTTCCTCTGCCCGGTTAAAGCTGCTAAGGAGGCCCTCAGGGTTCGTAGTTATGGGTGGCAAGTGGCACTATAAGTAAATCTCATGTCTTTTGGACTTTTTGGTGGTTTGTACTGCAACACATATTTAGGAGAAGCACAATACCTGTACAGCCGAGGGCAAAGTGGGGGGCAGGGGCCGGGGGGGGGGGCTGCAATATTGATCTAGTCTCTGTATGATCAGAACTTGAACAGTAAATGACAAAAAAAGAAGGGTGGGGGGTGAAACTTCCATGTTTTTATTGCCAGTTTGATTTGTCTTTTCGAGGGCCAAACTGAGGCACGCCTGCTAACTCCATCAGGCTTCCAACTGAGGCCTGATGTGCTCTGAGCAATTGCTGTTATGCTTTGGGCTCGAATGCATTGGAAACAGTGTCCTCATTCAATTTCTGGGAAACGATATTGCCAAATACCTATTGGTCAGTGCACTATAATTTTGTTTGATTTCTAAGCTAATGTTCTAGAAGAGCAGCATTTTTTAAACTTTCAGAATGGGACCAAGTGGTGGATAGTAATGAATTCAGTGGATTACTACTAGCTTTCTATTTTCTTCAATGAAGTAGAACAGATTAATTTTTTAAAAAAATCAGTATGCCATATGTACTATTATTCTGTAAATCTTTTATCTTGATTATGTGTATATATATGTGTGTGTATATATGTGTACATATGTATATATATGTGATTATGTGTGTGTGTGTATTATGAGTTGTGATGTAAAACAGGTGTCCCCAACCCCTGGGCAGCAGACTGGTACCAGTTTGAAGCCTGTTAGGAACTGGGCTGCACAGCACGAGGTGAGTGGCAGTTCAGCCAGCATTTGGCCTGATCAGTGGTGGCATTAGATTCTCATAGGGGCACAAACCCTATTGTGAACTGCACATGTGAGGGATCTAGGTTGCATACTTCTTATGAGAATCTGATAGCTGACAATCTTGAGGTAGGACAGTTTCATCCTACCTACCATCTCCCCAAAATTTGTGGAAAAATTGTCTTCCACGAGACCGGTCCCTGGTGCCAAAAGGTTGGGGACTGCTGATGTAAAATGTATTTGTTGCTGTGGGTTGGGGGGGGGGTCAAAGAATTTTGAAAGCTACTGAAATTGAATCTTATTTCCTGTCCTAAGACAGAAAAACTGTCACAAATATCAGTTATCAATTCTGGATTTTCAGTAATGCATTGTCAGGATAGATTGTTAGAACTATTTATTGAAGGTAGGTAGCTATGTTCTGTACAATTTTTTGACCATTATTTCCTGATAAAATAGAGTGGTTCTGTTTCCTGGAAGCTGTCATTGGTTGACATTTTCTACTTGTTGTTAAACAACTGGTTTTTAAGATGACCCTCAAAATTCTATTTATCCAGCACTACAATTTGCCAAAAGTGGGCTTACACATAAAATCTGCTTTTCTCTACCCTCCATTTCCAACTGTATAGTTTCATTTGCAGATTAGCTTCTATGGCTTTCTTTGATCTGTTCCAGCCTGTATTTGCAATCTTACTTCCCATTATTCCTTGTGGTAGGCAGCTTCTAGGATAGGCCCCAATAAATCACCACCTGCTGGTATTCATACATATTTGTATGAATATGTCCACCCCTTGAATATGGGCTGGACCTAGTGATGCACTTCTATCTGGCAAAAGTGATGGCATGTCACTTCTGAGGCTAGGTTACAAAAAGACAGACCGGGCGTGGTGGCTCATGCCTGTAATCCCAGCACTTTGGGAGGCCCAGGAGGGTGGATCACCTGAGGTCAGGAGTTTGAGACCAGCCTGACCAACATGACGAAATCCCGTCTCTACTAAAAATACAAAAATTAGCTGGGCATGGTGGCACATGCCTATAATCCCAGCTACTCGGGAAGCTGAGGCAGGAGAATGGCTCGAACTTGGGAGGCGGAGATTGTGGTGAGCCGAGTTCACGCCATTTAACTGTAGCCTGGGCAACAAGAGTGAAACTCCTTCTCAAAAAAAAAAAAAGACTGTGGCTTCTATCTTGTTCTCTTGTTCACTTTCTCTGGTTCTCTCCTTCATTTGCTTTGAAGGAAACAAGCTGCCATCTTGTGAGCTGTCCTATGGAGAGGCCCACATATCAAGGAACGGATGTTTCTGGCAACTATCAGGTAGAACTTGTGGCCTGCCAACAGTCATATGAGTAAGTGTGGAAGCAGATTCCACCCATTTGAACTTTGAAATGACTATAGTCCCAGCTAATACCTTAGCCAGAGGGCCAGATAAGCTCAGCCCAGATTTCTGACCCACAGAACAAGTGATAACAAATGTTTATTGTTTTAAGCCACTACATTTTGGCACATTTTATTACTCAGCAGTAGAAAACCAATATATTCCCCTTCATACACCCTATGCTTTTGCCAATATATGTTGCTCAGTGTTCTCAATATAAACTGTTTTCCATTTAAACCATTTCTACTACTTCGAATGTTCTTCATACCTCCTTTTCCCTGCCACTATATATTTAAATTATATCTTTCCTTTGAAGCCCAGCTTAAATATCACAACTTGTATCAACTCCTCTTTATTTGGTGATCCCATTTGAAACTGATCTCACTTTACTTTCAACTTAGTGCTTTATAAATATCCTTTTTTTTTGGTGACACTTCTTTTCCTGTTGTCTACATATTAGATTTGATGTTAGTGTCTTTTCAGGGCAGGCTCTTGCTAATTACACCCAGTCCAGTTACTTGTAAAAATAAGGCACTTTTTGAATATATAAATGAATTAAATACTTTTTTCTTTGTAGTACTGATCACCACCTGAAATTGTGTTAAATATGTTTATTTATTTACTTTTTCATTGTTTGTCTCCCTCACTAGAACGTAAGCGCACAAGGGCAGGGATTTAATCAGCTTTGATCACTGCTAGTTCCAGCACCTGAAATAGTTACTGACAATACATTTGCTGAATGAATAAATGCAGGGTAAATAGTTTTGAGTTTCTCAAGAACCAGGAGAAACCTATTATATGTTATGTCTAAAGGGCATCTAACCTATCCCTTACTGCCTAAAGCAGAACTCTTGATTTCTTTATCAAAACTATTTTTCCTCGAACCTTTCCAAGTCAGAATAACACCATGATTCATAAGGGGGCTCAGGCCCCAAACCAAGGAACCATCTTGAGTCCTCCTCTTCCTCAAATAACCAACCCATCAGCAAGTCATGAGGGCTCTGCCTCCACATATATTCAGATTTCTGTTGCTTCTCAGCATCTGCATTGCTCTGGCCCTAGTGAGACTATCATCTCTCTCAAGACATCTCCTGAATCATAGCCTAACTCATGTGTGGGTTTCCATTCGTGGTGCTCACAGTCCATTCTCTGTGAGTCATTTAGTAGCCATATTGGTAATCGGATTGAAAAAATAGTACATAAAGGGTTTGGTACTATCTGCAGTTTTAGGCATCCACTGAGGCTCTTGAAATGTATTTCAAGCAGATAAGGGAGAACTACTGTATCTTTATGCAGCTCCCTTCTTATCATTTAGATCTTATCTTAAATGTCACTGACTCAAAAAAATCTTCTTTGGCCATTCCAGCAAAAGTTGCTCCTTGGACTCAAGCTCCATTCCCCATTGTCCTATTTTATTTTTTAGTGCAATGTGTGAAAACACATTATTTATTTGTTTGCTTATGATCTTCTGCAACATTAACCCCATAAGGAAAAGACTGGTTTGGCTCATTATTAAATGAATCTTCAGTGCCTAACACAGTGCCTGATACATAAAAAGTGTTCAGTAAGTGCTTGTTGATTTAGTACTTTCAACTTTCTCCCTCAGTGTCTAGCACAAAATAAACTCTGAATCCATATTTGTTGCAATGCCTTGATGGTAGAAAAGACAGTAGTTTTTTTTTGTCTTGTCTTTTCCTTCCCTCCCTCCCTCCCTTTTTCTTTTCTTTTTTCTTCTCTCTTCTCTTCTCTTTTTTCTTTTCTTTTCTTTTCTTTCCCTTTCTCTTTTCTTTTCTTTTCTCTTTCTCTCTTTCTTTCTTTTCTTACTCTGTTTCCCAGGCTGGAGTGCAGTGGCACCATCTTGGCTCACTGCAACCTCTGTCTCCGGGTTCAAGCTATTCTTGTGCCTCAGCCTCCCTATAGCTGGGATTACAGACATGCGCCACCATGCCTGGCATTTCAGACCCAGTCTTTTGTAAGACACAAGCATGAAGATGAATTCCAAGGCTTGCTTTCTAATGGCTTTGTTTCACCTAATTAAATGCGCCTTTGCTATGCACACAGCCTCACTCCTTTGTCTTAGGACAGTGTTATTCAAAATTCAAGTATGAACACTAGAATTGTGGAGAGATAGTGAAATTACTTTTTCTTTCCTCCATCTCCCTTCGAACCACACCCTTCCCCTTATTCCAATGACTTCCATATTTTCTTCCTGGTTTTTTTTTTCTTTCTTTTTTTTAAGAGACGGAGTCTCGCTCTGTCGCCCAGGCTGGAGTGCAGTGCCGCGATCTCGGCTCACTGCAAGCTCTGCCTCCCAGGTTCACACTATTCTCCTGCCTCAGCCTCCTGAGTAGCTGGCACTACAGGTGCCCGCCATCACGCCCAGCTAATTTTTTGTATTTTGAGTAGAGATGGGGTTTCACCGTGTTAGCCAGGATGGTCTCGATCTCCTGACCTCGTGATCTGCCTGCCTTGGCCTCCCAAAGTGCTGGGATTACAGGCGTGAGCCATTGCGCCTGGCTTCTTATGTATTTAACCTAATTTTTTTCCTTACATAGTGAAGACTGGAGAATAATTAAATGTTTAAAATTTCATTTTAACATTTCCCCAAACCTCCTCCCCTCCACTCCCTCAGCCTTTGGTAACCATCATTCTATTCTTTACTTCTATGAGTTTGAGTGTTTTAGGTTCCACATACAAATAAGATTATGTGATTTGTCTTTCTGTGCCTGACTTTTTTCCACTTAGCATAATGTTCTTGAGGTTCATCCATGTTGTTGCATTTCCATATTTTTAATACTAATCTTTCCAGGTGCCTGAGGAAATTCTTGTCTCAACTCTTTTTTTCTTTTTATCATTTTGTATATTTTATTCTTGGGATCATATTTAGAAAGTGCTTGATAAATGAACGGTTGTATTCAATCTTTGTAAGATAGCTCTCAAGTCTAAAGCAACAGTATGGACTCTGGGAGCACTTTGCTGACTTTGGCATGTTTTTCTGGTGTTGACAGATACTCTAGTAGATATCAGTTGCTATGTAACAAATTATTCCAAGACTTAGTGTCTGAAAGCAACAATAATTTATTATCTCTCAAAGTGTCTATGAATCAGGAATTCAAGAGCAGCTCTGTTGGGTGTTCTGGCTTTAAGTCTTTAATGAGGTTGCAGTCAGCTGTGAGAGGGCTGTAGTCATCTGATGGCATGACTGGGGCTGGAAGATCTTCCAAGGTCACTCACATGTTGGCAAGTTGGTGCTGGCTGGTTGCTCCTCTCCAAGAAGGTATCTGCACAACCTGACTGAATGTCTTCATGACATGGCAGCTGCCTTATCCCAGAGCAAGTTAGCCAAGAGAGAGCAAGGCAGCAGCTGCAATGCCTTTATGAACTAGCCTTGGAAGTCACACTTTACCATTCCTACCATATTCTATCAGTCACAAAGGCAAGCCCTGATTCAACATAGAAGGGGACTATACAAGGGAGTGAATACCAGGAGGTAAGCATCACTGGGGGCCATTTTGGAGGCCGGCTACCACAGAGAGGTTGTCAGTAGCAAGAATTTTATTTTAATTTAATTTAATTTAATTTTATTTTATTTTACTTTGAGATAGGGTCTCATTCTGTCGCCCAGGCTGGAATGCAGCAGTGTGATCAGAGAGCCCAGGTTCAGGTGATCCTCCCACCTCAGTCTCCTGGGTAGCTGGGACTACAGGCACAGGCCACCACGTCTGGCTAGGCTAATTTTTTGTAGAGATAAGGTTTCAGCCAAGTTGCCCAGGCTGATCTCAAACTCCTGGGCTCAAGCAATCCACCACCCCAGCTTCTCAAAGTGCTGGGATTACAGGCATGAGCCACTGTGCCCAGCCAGAAAACATTTTATGGCAGTAAACACAATATGCAATTGAAAGTGGCTTAAATAAGGACACTATCTCACATAATAAGAAGTATGTAGGGAGTGCAGTTCTGGGGTTAATTCTTGGCCCTGATACCTCCTCCAAGACAAAGAACTCATTATATTTTCACTTTGCTTTCTTCAACATGCTGGGGATCTCTCCCATCATGGTCACATGTTGGCTGCAGTGGTTTTAGGGGTCATAGGCAGACAGGACCACATCCATTGCAAAAGAAAGGAGTGTCATTTTGTGAGTTAATTTTATTTTGAGAGATAACATTTCCTGGAAATGCTGTTATTGTTGTCTCAGATTCCACTGGCCAGGACTGGAAAACATAGTAATGCCTAAGAAATATATTATATTGTAAATCCATATATTTGCAAGCATCAGTATTTTGTAAATGCATACCTCATTTTTCAGCAAGAAAAAGAAAATTAAGGGGCCCACAGAAACTCAGTCTTAAAAAAATTTAGAAATATGGCTGGGCACGATGGCTCATGCCTGTAATCTCAGCATTTTGGGAGGTCGAGGCAGGCGGATCACCTGAGGTCAGGAGTTTGAGATCAGCCTGGCCAACATGGTGAAACCATGTCTCTAGTAAAAATACAAAAACCAGCTGGGTGTGGTGGCAGGCGCCTGTAATCCCAGCTACTTGGGAGGCCAAGGCAGGAGAACTGCTTGAACCTGGGAGGCGGAGGTTGCAGTGAGCTGAGATCGCGTCTTTGCACCACAGCATGGGCGACAAGAGCAACACTCCGTCTCAAAACAACAACAACAAATTTAAAAATATTTAGATAGTTTTACAGATACTTTAGTACAAACATACCCAATTCTGTCAAGACTGAAGAACTTTCCAGGGACCTAGTATCAGAACTCTGTTTCTCCCATCTCCTTCCCAAATAAAAGAGGGGAAAGAACGGCTTGACTAATGACCTTCTTGTGATACTTATCTGTTGGCCTTTTCATTTGACTCTGGAATGGTCTATTTTGCTAGGTGTAGTATATGCCAATGAACGTGAAAGAAAACAATGGCAGAGAGATGAAGGATTTATTGACAATGGTTCTTTGGCTAGGTAAACTGACACCTGCTAATTACCAATAAGTGTCTTGGAAAGTGAAATGTGAAAGCAAAATCACAGATACGATTCTCATATACGTGCTTAAGGTTATTTGGAATGTGGTAAGGTCACAGCAACAATCAAGAATTAAGCTAGAAAACAAGCTGTGTATATTCTTAGTGAAGAAAATAGAAGTTTTATTGAAGTGCTCCATTGTTTTAAAAAATTAAAAATTTCAGACCCTTACAATTTTCCAAAATAGGATCATTAAAAAATACCTTTATTTTAATACTTGTTAGGTGTCTTCTTGTCTAAAGAGAAATGACAGTGACTGAATGAATGTGTTCTACCCAAAGCACTCGTAGGCCATGATGGACCCACATTCCTGGCCTTCAGTCAGTTTCCGGATATTTCTTTGCCCAGGGCTAAAATACTGAAATAAGGATTTATTAAAATTAACATACCTGCAATTCTGGTTCTTAGATGGGAAGCATTTAATATATGGGCTTGGTTCTGAGATCTTTACTCAATAAAACTCCAACTGTTTTGGCTGACATCGTTGGCACTTCGTGACTAAGGCCTCTGGTTCCATGTCACTTCGTCTTGGGACACGTGGCGCTAATGCCACTTTTCAACCCCCCACCCCATTCAGCGACATTAACCCGGGCAACAGTCCAGGGCTAAACAGTTGCTGAAACAGTTAAATGTGTGTTTTATTGAGGTGAACCACGTACACAACAACCCCCTTTGAGTGAAACAATTTTGTTGTGCAACCATTTGTCACTTCTACATGGATGAGGTCAACGAAATCCTCAAAGTTGCTGTCTCAGGAATAAATTTTGTTCGTGGTTGGGAAAACGAAGTGAAGAATGCTATGGGATAGGGAAATCAGCTTGTTTATTTTCTCAGTGGTTAAGTGGGAGTGGGTAAAACACAATTGGCCGTGCATGTGCTTTGTTTAAACGGCGGTGCAGTAATTCTAAACGAGAAGACAAGACGCGCACCGTCACCGTCTTCTCCCTTTGTCTCACATTCCGCCCGGAGGTGTGGGGGGTCTCACTCAATGCGGAACGGAGGTGACGGGGCTAGGGGGCGGGGGTGCGGCGCCCCAGAGGCGAAGGCGGAGGCGCCAAGACGCCGCTCCTGGCCTCTCAGGATACCAGCCGGCTACACGCAAGGTCGGGGGCAAGGCCGCGTGGCGGCTTGGAGCGGCGCGAAGGAAGCGAGAGCTGGCGGCCCAAGGGCAAACGGCTCTGGCGGCGCCAGCCTGGGGCGCTGCAGGGGGCGGGGCGTGCGCAGCGCCGCTCCCGGGAGAGAAAGAAACCTCCGCAATGTCGGGGCCCGGCTGCGACCGGAAAACGGCGGGGGAAGAGGGAAAAGGAGAAGGAGGAGGGAGGGGGAAAAGGAGGTGGGGAGACGAAGGAGCGGGGAGGCGGCGGGCGGGGCCTGCGGTGCGCAGCCCCAGTAGATCTCCGGAAATTTTCCACTAACGCTCCGAGCGCCAGGGCAGCCCAGGCGCAGCCCGCCTCTGCGCGCCCGCGACCCACGTGACGGTGATTCACTCGGCACCGCCTCCCCAGCCCGCGCGCGGACTTGGAGCCGAGCCGGGGAGCAGAGGTCGGGGGGAGGAGGAGTTGGAGGAGGAGGAGGCGAGGAGGAGGCGGGAGGCGGGGAGGAGGCGGGAGGCGGGGAGGAAGGGGGAAGGGTTCGGGCAGAGGGAGGAGGGGAAGCAGAGGGGACGAGGAGGTGCGGAGGCGCTGGCAGGTACCTGGGCCCCGCCGCCCGGGTGTGTGTGGGTCGGGTCGGGGGCCCAGCAAAGCCCCCTCCAGTCCAGCCTGGGCAAACTGGGAGGCTGTCGGGTGCGCGCCAGCTACGCTCGCCTGCGTCGTGGAAAACCTAGAGAGCCCTACAGCGTCAGAGCTAATCCCGGGCCGCCTCGAGGCCCCGCGAAGTTTTCGCGAACGCGCTGGGCGGTGCAGGGATGCCCTGCTTGGGAGAGTGCAGGGTGGGAAGCGGGCACGCCCTGTTGGCAGCTGCCCGCGCTTGTGTACGTGTCTGCTGACGTGGAGAACTGTAGCTGTGGAAAGCCTGCGCCCCGGGGAGGGACGCGGGGGTGCAGTCGCGGCCCATTATCTGTGCCCGGGAAGTCCTGAAGGCTCTAGGAGTTGTCAGATTAAACCCCCAGACCCACGAGAAAATCCTGAAGCTTCGGTGAGCGTGGGATTTGGCATGCAGTTGGTTCTGTATGGTTCCCTATTAAGACTTAGAAGTCGGCATACCAAGATTTCCTCTTACCCTTCGGCTGTGTTGAGTAGACATTACACAGACACCCCGCCCGTGACTCTGCTCTTGCAAGGAAACATTTATTTCAAAAATACTGCAACCGTTTCATCTCTCGTGTCCTTTTAGGTTCTTTCTAGTAATTGTGAACTTTTCCTCTCAAGTCATTCCATCAAAGTCTTGGAAGCAAATGAAAAAAACACACTACCCTGAAGTAGAGTTCACATCTTTCTTTAACCAACTTGCCTTTCCCGAGAAGACAGCGTGGTGGGTTTGCAGTTCAGATTTCTTCACAGACTCTCCTGGGGGTCTTTTTCCCTCTCTGGTACCTTGAGGCATAGGACAGAAGGGAGCTGCTGAAGTTTCTGGATGTCGCTTATTTTTCACATTTGTTTTAACTTCTTTTGGCCAGAACTGTGTGTATTGTTTTCGCATGGATTTCTGCAATTAGAATTATTGTAGTTAGTAAGAAGAATAATCTTCATATAAGGCTTAGGGTACGCACTACTTTAAGGTCTTTATAAATGTGTGCATATTCATTTCTCTCATCAACTCTGAGGTAGGGGCTATTCTTACCCCATTATTCACTTTTTACAAATGAGGAAACTGATGCTTGGAGAAGTTAGATAACTTGCCCAAGGCCATTCGTTCTCTAAGGAGGATCTGGAATTTGACCCCAAACTGTCAGGTAAATCCTATGCTTTGTTCACTATGCAATGGAAATTCTTTATTAATAAATTTAATTGTATTGAAATACTAAGTTTACATTTTGGTGGGATTTTCCCCCTCCTTTTGTTAAAGTAGCCTTCCCGAATTTTGTTGTGGAGGGATGTTTAAAGTTAGTTTGGGTGGAAAGCCACACACCATTTTAAAAAGGAAGTCTTATGAAGAAATCATGCATTCCAAGGCAGTGTTACATTTTTCTTACGGGGTGGATAATTGAAATATTTGACCTAAGAACTTATTTTTTTTCTCAGGAGAAAGGTTTGTCTTCATACACCTTTAGCCCCGAGCAAATGGTGGATCCTCCAGGAGAATGACGATGAGGCTTTTTAGTCTTCAGGGTTCGATAAATATATATCGATTGAAATGTATTCAAGAAGTGAATACCCTTGAAAGGACGATGACATAATGCCAAATGAAAAGGAAATTTCCCAAAGAAACCTAAATAATGGATGGATTTGATAGCAAGATACTACTGGTTTTTTCCTTCTGGAACCTTCTTTTCTGCACTTGAAACCTTCCCTGTCTAGCCAGGACTGGGTTAGAAGCTCCTTTTGTGTGTTCGTGTGGCCCCAAGATCTGCCCCTGTAGTGGTACTGACCACGGTGTATTTTCGTGGCCTGTTCACCTGGCTGTGCTTCCTAGGAGAGTAAGTGCCTGGAAGAGCAGGCATTCTGTCAGGCTCAACAGAGTGCAACAGCGTGTCCCCAGGGCTCGCACAGTTGTTTGTCCTAGAGTTATGGGAGTTATTGAGCTAAGCAATACTTGTTAAAAGCGTGAGCTTACACAATTGATCAGCCATGTCTTGTTAGGATGTACTGAATTGGAATTTAGCAGAAACTGGGAGAGCAAGGTACCCGTCAGGAACTGTCTGTTCAATCTTGGTTTGTGTATATCCCACTGACCCACATGTTATTTTGCACATAATAGTTTTTTGATGTTTATTAAGAACAAAAACAACCTCTTTAAAATTGTGCGTCCAGTTAGCTAACTTTATTTCAGCATCCGATCAATAATCAGAGGTTTAATAACTACAGCCTTAATTCTGGCCTCACAATGATAGAATGATAAAATAATAGGATTTTTTTTTTTTTTTTTTTGGCTGAAAGAGATAACTGCTCTGTCCAATACACAACCACTGGCCACATGGCTATTTGAATGAATTAAAATTAATAAAATTGACAATTAAGTTCTTCAATAGGGCATTTTAATTGCTCAGTAGCCACATGTGACTACTTAAATAAAATTGATTTTATTAATTCATTCAAAAATGGACAGCACTGACAGTTCCATTATTGTAGGAAGTATTATTGGACAGGGCTGATAAGTTACCAAAGGAAAAAAAACAGGTAAAGGAAGATACTTTAGATAGATTAGCATCAGCATTCTTACATACAAAGAACATTACACTCATATTCAAGGTGTCTGCTATTAGGTTGGTGCAAAAGTAATTGCGGTTTTTGCCATTTTTTTTTTAATGAGAAAATATTTCATATATGATAAACAGTTTTCCTTAGCAGTTGTGCCTAAATTAATGCACATTTAAGCATATTCAGGAGAATGAATGGTTCAAAAGGATTCCTTTTTGCATTCCTTTAAAGTGAATACTCATTCCAGTTGATCCTTTGTGAGTTTTATTTTTTTTCTGTTTAAACATACTGAAATCAACTTGAGTCACTACACAAGTTTGACATTCATTAGATTTGGCTGTGCTTTTTAAGCTCGCATGATTGAGAAACTAAAATACTCAGTCATGTTGGTAAAGGACAAATGCCAGATAGTTTTGGACAGACCAAATATATATTTAATGACATCACACATGCAATACAGACAGTTCCCAATTTACAAACACTCTTGAGAAGCAGCCGTAGGTTAAATATAAAACATACTTGGTGTACCTTCTTTAAAATCCTCCTAAGAACAGTACCACCTGGGTATCCATTGTATGAACAAATTAGTATATAAAAAAATAAAAATAAGTCTTAGAGAATGTATAGTTTGAGCTGCGGAGGCAATAAAGAGGCTGTGTAAAACTCTGGGAGAATTAGTTGAGGTTATTTCCACAGTAGAGCAGATTTGCTTAAGTAACCCCCTGACAAAAATAGCTTAGTTCCGCCTCCCCCCAGCATGCCTGCCCCTCCCTGCTGTGTGCATTTCCCCCAGTTCTTCAGTCGTTAAAAATTTTCCCATTTCATTTATACTCCAGTTTCAGTTCTGTTGATTCGAAGTTTTGGGACTTAGGGCAAGTTTGCTAGCTTCTCTGAGCCTCAGTTTTTTAAACTGTTAAATAGGAATAATAGCATGCTGAGTGCCAAGAATTAAAGAAAAATTTATGTGAAAATATAGATTAGAAAGAAAACTAATATAAATGCAAGGGATTATGATCATAATACTCATAAAACTTCAGTACTCCCTGGGAAGATCAAATGGCCATCAGTAATGTGCACGTGATCAGAATCTGGGCCATCATATTTTTTTAAGCAAGTTGATGGCCTGAGAGTTTTTGGCCAGGTGGGAGGAGGCTGCTCTGGGATGTTGAAGAGAGATTTTAAAAAGGAGATGGAAGGCTGTGAAAACATAGTTCAAATTGGAGGGAGCTTGGGCAAATACCACCTTTTCTTTTAAGGAATGAATGTAATTGCTTGCATTTTCTCTCTACTTCCTTCCTCTCATTGATTTATTCCGAAGGCTAAAGTTTCTACTTTACATTCTAATTCATCTGACATAGCATGTTTTTAAAAAACTTAGCATTGCTTGCTTTGATTTTCCAGTTGTCTTTTGCTGATGGAGCCTCTCTGAAGGGCAAATTCAAAGTACAGCTGGATACTGCAGCACTGGAGTGGGAACTTGTGGCTGTGGTTTTGAAGGAGCCTAGGCAGCTATCCCTTTAGCTTCTGGTGAAGCAGTGCCAGTCACACTTTGCCAGTCAAACGGAGAGGCAGCAGTAGTAAGACCAGACCAAATCAAACCAAACCAAGCAAACCACAGGGGAATGGAGGTAGGTGAAGAGCGCCAAAGAGAATCATGGCTCACAACACTTCTAAACATGGTACATATATCAGTTCATTTAAGCCTTATGATGACCCTATGGGGTCAGTACTATTATCGTTATTATCCCCAACTGAGGCACAGAACAACTGTGTGACTAAGCAACTACTCAATGTCACACCACTGAAGTGATAGAAGTGCCATTTTAACTCAGCTGGATCTGGAGTTTGTCCTCTTCACTGCTATGTTAGCAATTCTCAAACTTTCTGGTCTCAGAACCCCCTTGCAGTCTTAAAAAGTATTGAGGACCACAAAGAGTTTTGTTTATGTGGACTATATCTGTTGATATTTATAGTAGAAGTTAAGACTAAAAACTTAAAAGATAGTCAGTGTATTTAAAAGTAATAACCAACTCACAATATGCTAATATAAATGACATTTAAAGTGAAAATAGCTATGTTTCGCCAAGTACAAAAGGTTGAGAATGGCATCGAAGAATGAAGAATCAAAGAATGGTATCATTTTATAGTTTTGCAAACTTATGCACTATACTGTACCTCTTTTGTTGTGACAGTGGTTAAGAAAAGAGGAAATGAGAGAGACTAAAATGTACAAGTGAGGGGAACTCAAGACCTGTCTCAGTGAGCCCCCCACACTCTTGTGTGAGGAAGAAACGATAACTAAAGAATCGTCTGTAAAGTGTACAGCAGCATCTGGATTTTCATGCCTGGTTTAATCTTCAATAGATTGTTTGGATTCATTCTCTCTCTCTGTGTGTGGGTGTGTGTGTGTATGAGCATACATACACATATTTGAGGTTAGGTAAAAAACTTTGTCATAAAATATATGTAAAGTGGAAAGGATTGTAGAGATTATCTGACAGTTCTTCTTTTTTTATGGATGAATGCATTTGAGGCCAGACAGGAAAATGACTTATCGCTGGTTGAATTGCTGATTAGTGGCTGGATTGGAGGTAGAACCCAGATCATCTGCCTCTTCATTCTACTCATGTCCTGTCATGGAAATTAGTCAATCCAATTCTTATTATTATAGAAGTCTGTTTTCACCAGAAAGTTTGTGAACTGACAACCATAAAATCTGTGGTAAATTCACAGGCTTCATCAATGACATTGTGAAATATTGACCCTCAGCTTCCCAGATTGCAACTCCCCAAGTCTTGGTCTGTTTGCTATTAGGATTTGTTACAACTTCTTGCTTATTGCCTTTTGTTACACAAGCAGTGCTGAATATGGGCTGGATATTGGAAAGAGCGTAAGAAAATGAGAACCCACAGTTCTGTGATGTGAGAACACTGATTGGCCAGTCACTGTTATCTTCAGGATGTGCTTTTCTTAAGGATGAACATATTTTGGTCCACAAGTTTCCAAGACAAGCACATTCCTGCCAACATGATCCTTGGACAAGCTGTTCTGGAATTTGAACTCGCTACTGGAAGAGGGTTAAGTCCAGGACACACACACACACATTTCAGTGGGGGGCAAGCTGTAGTTGGCTATGTTAGCACCTCATTATACAACAGTTTCAAGATAAAGTGATTCCAGATGTGCTCTCAGCAAGTACCTAGTACTTAACGTTTTTAACCCATTAGGCTAAAAATCTACTTTCAGAATTTTGGGGAAGCCAGAGTTAGTTAATTAACTAGTTATTCCTAGTTACTTCATAAAGTTGATTCTAAGTCGACTATAATTTGCAGTATGTTTCAAGTTAGAGGATACCCATTATAACCGTATGAAACATACATATTTATAGACACATATATGTATTATCACACAGACTTGCCTTTGACAATGATTAGAAGTTCATTTGAAGTACTGGTTTAATGATCATTAGGTTCCTTTGTCTCAGAAATTTCATTTAGAAACATTAGGAAAATATATATCTAAGAAGTAGTAGTCTAGTTTCTTCTTACTGATGAAGCTGCAGTGATAGTCATTGTGATTCTGAAGCATAAATTTCATGAGTAAGTCCTGGTTAAAAGGCTCCCTCCCTTGTTTAAAAAAAACAAGATTTGAAATTTTTCGCTTTGTAACTTAAATTTACAAAAAAGAGTTAAAGAGAAAAGATGATGAATGTTTTCCTTGATAATTCATATTATTGTTAGGAATATAGAATTTTTGCATCACTTGGCCCTAGAAAGTGGAGAGCTAAAGGTGAACATTTCATTTTGCTTTCAAATATTTTAAATTTGTCTGCAGAAATTATGTTTTCTGCTGAATACAATGGAAGCCTTCTTAGCTGGTCTTACTTGAGAATATTGCATCCTAGTATGCTCTTTTGATTTTATTTTGCTCTACAGTAAATTTTTAAAAATTTAGGTATGATATCTGGCATCAAGGACAACACCATTTATTTGCCAAAGGCTGTAACCTAGGGCATTATACACTAAATGGGAATATTGGCAAACATATTCTTCAGAGGTACCTGTTTTGCTGTAGGGCAGTACCTACAGCAAAGCAGTCTGGGTATGACGGACTCTGGATCCAGACTGTTTGGTTTCATTTCTGCTTCTGCTTTTTACTAGCCGTGTGCTTTAATTTCATGAATGTGAAAGATAAGTAATAACTCATGAAGATTTAGTTAAGTCTGAACTTGTAAAGGAAGCACTTAGAACCATGCCTGGCATATGTTAAGTACTTCGCAAGTGTTAGCTTAAACAAACAAACAAATCTCAAATTTTGTCTTTGTCATGTCAGAGAGGCTAACATCAAGTGATGGCTAAAGCAGCAAACAGCTAGTTAAATTTAAAAGGGAAATGATCTTTGGGATTAATTCTCTCTGTTTTCTAGAGCTTCCATCTAGCTGTGGCTAAAGCTAGAGGACAAGAAGGTGAGGAAAGTGTGGCAGAGTGTATGCCATTGATTAAAGAAAGGCCAGGACCTTGATGTGTAACAGTTGTTTCTATTATTTCTATTTCGAGAGAAAGACCCTTGGTGTTACCCGTCAGCAGGAGATGGACTGTAGTCTTTGTGTGGATTGACAAACATTGGTAGTTTAACAATTTGAGGGGCTTTCTTTGCAGGAAATGAAAAAGTTGTGATTTTCCATAAGTCATTTAGAGAGTCACTATTGAGCCAGCCAGGCTGGGCCTGCTAGTCTATACAATGGTTTTGTGACAATTAGCCTTGTGCTGTTGCAGCATTTCAGACTCATGGAGCCTTTTGCTTAGAAGACCTCTCTTCCTTCTGGCTGACACAGCCCCATCCCAGGGTGCAGGGCCTGACAAGTGGAGTACAGGCTGGATTTCAGCCCTGACCACCCCCTCCCCCCAGGACATGGTACAGCACACAAATGGCACATTGAATGTGGTAGTCATGAAGACAGGTTTTTGAATTTTACTTTCTGTGCTTCAGCTCAGAAAATATGTTGTTTATTTTATTTTTCAGTCATAGTCTACTTCAATACTGGAACTGGGGAAGAGATGGTTCAGTATTTTTTGTCATTGAATCCAATGGTTGATTGTTAATTATTACTTAAGATAATCCACAAATATCCTGCTGACAGTCCAAGATGGTTTTCTATCAGAGGTTTTATGAAGCCACTTAATTTAGGGTTAAGGTCCTGCTGAACCTTACAGGAGTCTAAAACCAAGGAGAAAGGCATCAGAATATCACACCCTTTTAGCTGTAAATCATATTTCTGTAATGCTGTTGCTACTTTTTGTTTTACATGCTCTTGCAATTTAAGATGATGCATTTTATTTCCAATGGTTTGCAATCTGTAACTGAAAGACAGAATGCTCGGAAAAGCCTCTGGCTAAAAACCAGTCTATTGACATAGAATCATGTCAGTAGTGGCCCCAGGAGATGTGTGGGTTTTGGCCTGTCTTGTTTCTCATCCAATATTTCTTTTCAGTATTATCACAGTTAAATTCCTCATTGGATATGCAATAGATTAAAATCACATTAAAGTTTGGACTTAAAACAAGCATAGCAAAAAATCTTGATTCTTTGACATTAGCTCCCAAGATTCTTCTATTATGGTTTCAGTGGTCCTGAACTTTGGAAGATGCTGATCAGGTAATAACTCTTCTGTCCCTTACAAGGAGGATGTCACCTGTAAAAAGGCACTGAGAAGTTTTATTGTCTCAAATATATTTATTCTGATTCTTAAGAAAACTTGAAATAACTTGTGTTGTTTTGTTCTTATTTTTGTTTAGAAATCTTTAATTTTCATTTCCCTGCCCTGAGTCTTTTCCATTCTGAAATGAGTACAAACTGCTTTTTAGCTCATACATAGGCTCTAGAAACAGTTGTTTAGATTATTAAATTTTTATCTGACAGTAATTAACATGCACTTAATACATTATGGTTTATAAAGTACTTTTTCAAATGCATTACATGTTTAATATCATGATCTTTTGAGATAGACATTACAATTTTCTCCTTTTCTGCAAACTGGGAAACTAAAGCTCAGAGATCCACATACTGTGCTACCCAAAGAATATAGGAAGAGAACCAGACTTTTTACCTTTTATTGATTAAAAAAAGAGACGTGTCCTCACAATTTCCATGTGATTAACCAGTCTCAAAATTATAAGACATCCTTTTCTCACTTAATTACATGTAGTGTTGTTGCGGGACTTTTCCTTAGTTCAGCTGAAGATGGGGTTCTTGTCACAGGGCATTGAAAATTTAGGCTCGCAGACAATTTAAAGGGTGACTAAGGCAAGGTTTTATTGGGTGAAAAGGAAGACAAGGGGAAAGGGAGACTCTTAGCAAAGCCAGAGAGTGTGCTTCTTGCCCCTGGGCTTCCTGCCTCGCAGACTGAATCCCAGGTTTCACCCAGAAGGAGGAGGGGCCAGGCTCCTCCCTGCAGACTTCTGTGGCTCCACCCCAGTGCGCAGACCCGTAGGGGTTTTGCCGGGTAGCCTTTCCCACGTGACTGTCTCAGTGTAGTACATGTGATGTGGCCTAAATTGGGAAATACCTAAATTAGTAGCTACCTGTGAATTTGTCCTAACTTGGAGAATCTTTTGAAATGATTTAAAATTCTTTGGGTTTTCAGCTCAGACCACACACACACACACACACACACACACACACACACGAATTAACAACCCTCGAGCAAAATTAATGGTAGTGCATCTGCAGCTTTTCAAAGTAATTGGAGAACCTTGAACCCCAGGTAATTTGACATTTTCACCTTTTCTAACTTTTTTTCAGAGTGTTTTGACATTCAGGTCAATTCTGAGCTGCTTTTAAGAGTACCCAGTGCCTAGTATAGTATAGGCATTTAATGCCTTTCAAATAAATGACTGAATTGTTCACCATATGGGCAAATGACAGTTTGTAAATAAGTATCCCTAAATGCAGAGTACCTAAATGCAATACAAATAGTAGTCACATTATGTTTATTGTTTTAAACTAGAAGGTTTTGGCGTAGTCTGAAGTGATATTATAGAAGGAGCAAGAACTTTGGAATCTGAAAAGATCTAGAATTGAATCTTTACCTTAACATTTACTGCTGGTTACTACACCTTCCTTAGGCATTCCAAATAACTTCTC
Source organism: Nomascus leucogenys (assembly GCF_006542625.1). Taxonomy (NCBI): domain Eukaryota; kingdom Metazoa; phylum Chordata; class Mammalia; order Primates; family Hylobatidae; genus Nomascus; species Nomascus leucogenys. The sequence continues at coordinate 67,149,918 of NC_044391.1, forward strand.
TGATCTTCAGTGTCTTCACCTGCAAATTTGGGGTTATATTATCTACCTTACAACATCACTGGAAGGACCATCTAAATTAATATATGCAAGGTATCCTGCACAGTGCTTAATTCATAAAATGTGCTCAAAGTTCATGCATTTTTAGAATTTGTGTATACAACTTTGTAGCCAATTAACAGAGCCCCAAGTAACAGATTGTGTATTTTCTGATTAACCTTTGTATATAAAAATCTAGCTGTATAATCTGTAGTATAAAAGACCCATGGTAATAGTGGCAGTTCAACATGCCTGTTCTAAACTCTATACAAAGAGTAAAGGGTCAAAAATAGTTAAGATAATTTTGAAGAAGACCAAGGTACAGATATTTACATTAATAGATCTCAAGACTTATTATGAAGCCATAGTAATCAAGGGTAGTGATGGCAAAGGCATAGACATATATGCCGATGGGACAGAAAAGACAGGAAACAGACCCACACACAGGTGGAAACTTGTTATATATAAGAGGTAATATAGAAGAGTTTGATGATTCAGTAATGGATTCTGGTACAACTAGTTATCCATATGGGAAAAAGTAAAATTATATCCCTATGTCATGCCACGTACAAAAATTAATCACAGGTAGGTTGAAGACCTAAATGTGAAAAGTATAATTTTTAAGCATCTAAAAGGAAATCTTTTATCACCTTTGAATACCTAAGAATTTCTTAAACAATGTACAAAAATATAAACATTAAAGAAAAAGATGGATAAACTTGACTGTGTTAAAATTAGAAATTTCTGGCTGGGTGCGGTGGCTCACACCTGTAATCCCAGCACTTTGGGAGGCCGAGGCGGGCGGATCACGAGGTCAGGAGATCGAGACTATCCTGGCTAACACGGTGAAACCCCGTCTCTACTAAAAATACAAAAAATTAGCCGGGCGTGGTGGCGGGCGCCTGTAGTCCCAGCTGCGCGGGAGGCTGAGGCAAGAGAATGGCGTGAACCCCGGGGGGCGGAGCCTGCAGTGAGCCGAGATCACGCCACTGCACTCCAGCCTGGGTGAAAGAGCGAGACTCCATCTCAAAAAAAAAAAAAAAAAAAAAAAAAAATTAGAAATTTCTGATGTTAAACAATACCTAAAGAAGTGAAAAGTGAGAAAGAGATTTAAACATATAAAAAATTTTATACACAATGTGTATAAAGAACCCCTATAAATCAATGAGGAAAAGACAACCCAACAGAAAAATGGGTAAAGGATATAAACAGGCAGTGGACAGAAAAGAAAACCTGGATGGCCAATAACCATAAACATAGTGATCAGGGAAACACAAAATTAAAACCATCAGAAAGTAGGATTTTACATTCACCAGAGATCAAGTATTGGTGAGGATGTAGAGCAAATAAATTTTATGCGCTGCTCATGGGGGATTTCACTGACATCACCACTTTGGAAAACAATTTAACAAAATCAGTACAGTTGAAGATGAGCCTATCGTATCATCTGCACCTCTACTGCTGGATCTAATCCCTACAGAAAGTCTCCCAGTACCTGCCACGGTTCCTAGTGCCAAGTAAGAGCTCAGTAAATAGATGTTAAAAGAAGGAAGAAAGGATGGAAGGAAGGGAGAAAGGATGATAGCAAGGAGAGGAGAGAAGGAAGGAGGGAAGAAGGGAGGAAGGAAGGATAGATATAAGAATATTTGTGTCGTTGACTTATTTTGCTTTGTTTTGGGTGTTGTGGGACTGCTGCTTTCTTGTCTGTATGGTCTCAAACCACCCTAAAGGTTTGTCAACTCCAGTGGAACTTTGGGAATCTCAGATGATTCACCTCTACCTCTCAGATTTTACTATGAATGGCAGTAAGGATTTTCATAACCGATGAATACATTCTGTAAATGCATTTCCTTACAGAATTCACAGTGGTACTTCTTTAAATAGTAAGCTCTGATTGCATATTTGAAGTGAATCTATGTAAGGTGTAAAATGAGATGTACCAGTATGTTATAGGTAGCATAAAATATTAGTTATTACTGGATCTTTAAAATTCTATTGGCAAAGAAAGATGAGGCCTGATGCCTTGAAAAGATAAAATATAATGTTTTCTTCAGGCATATGAGTAATCAAAAAGCATTTCACTGGTTTGTGAAGAAATGGGTATTCTTTTTAAATAGTAAATATTCATATGCACTAAGCCAATCTTTAAAATAACGTATATTCCCTAGAGCATAGAAAACATGGCAGCTCTTCCCATAGCTGGAAGAATGTGTGGTTACCCTGGCAACAACATTTTAGTTCCTGCTTCCAAGTACCACCTGGTGATTTCAAGTCTAACAGCTGTGCAGCATCTACATTTCCATTGAGGAAATAAAACACATTCATGCATCATCTAATGCAGAATTTAAGAAGAAACGAGCTTGCAAATTTGGGGAAGGAGGGAAAGAAATAGTGCTACATGTCAGCAAAGCCGACTGAGGTTTAAAAACCCTAGCTGCAGTCTTGGAAGTGTTCCTGAAGCAGCTAAGTCCACTGCATTAAGGATATGGGATTATAGGCCGATTTCCATCAGAACTCTAATGTACACAGAGGCTCAGTAGCCTATGAACATTTTGTCATCCCATCCTCAAAATGTGTATTTGTAAGTGGAAATTGGCACTCTCCATCCTAACAGGCATTTTAACAAAATGGTTGTGTCCCCATTACTGTGAGAGGTAGAGAAATGTAAAGAAAACAGTGTCCTCAGCTTCATGTTTGTTTCTCAGTGCTTCTAATTTTACCCAAAGTTTTGGGACCATCCTTAGATCTAGTCATATTAAAAAAGCCAGACCTTCAATAATTTCCAGTGGAATGAGTTTTTAGGTAGTTGAGTGCTGTGGGGAGGAATGACATTGCTGGGCTGTAAGGAGGACAATGGGACAATGGGCTAGGAAATAGTTTTCCTCTCACAAAATAGAAACTATGAATATGCAGTTTAAGGTATATAAAGTTTTTACTTTCCATTTTTCTCTTTGATTATTGTGATTTATATTATTAAAAGTTTAGGAGAAATATATAAACAGGAAAATCACTGAAGATGCTGACATTAATATATTGGGAATTTCTTTTTTTTTTTTTTCTTTTTTGAGATAGTATTTTGCTCTTGTTGTCCAGGCTGGTGTGCAGTGGCGTGATCTCAGCTCACTGCAAACTCCGCCTCCTGGGTTCAAGCGATTCTCCTGCCTCAGCCTCCTGAGTAGCTGGGATTACAGGCAAGCGCCACCACACCTGGCTAATTTTGTATTTTTAGTAGAGACAGGGTTTCTCCATGTTGGTCAGGGGGGTCTTGAACTCCTGACCTCAGGTGATCCGCCCACCTCAGCCTCCCAAAGTGCTGGGATTACAGGCTTGAGCCCCCTGGGAAATTTCCTTTAATCTTGTTTATGTATTTTTTTCATCTTTATGCATTTTAAAAGAGCTACTCAAGTTATCTGTCCACATCACAATTGATTTTCTGCAGTACTAATGGTCTTTACTACTTGAAAGGAGTACTTTAATTCTGGTATGGCATTTTGTGTTTCCTTGTATTTTTTTCTTATTCCAGTGGCTTCATGTTCTTTTCTGTTTTCATTTTAGCCTATTCGTTTTTCAATTTTTTTCATCTTCATAAAGATGTGTTTTCATACATCTCTGTTTAGGGCACCAAACAGATGTTACTTAAAAGTTTCTATGGTATTGTAGAATCTTTTCAGAGATACTGTGGTGGCTGTGTCCTGCCTTACCCTGGGACAGGGAGGGAGCGGTCTTTCCAGCCTAATATAAATAGGGTGTACAGAATGTCCCTAGCACTGTCCACTTGTATTCTGAGAACTCCTTCTCTGAAGCAAACGTTGAAGGCTGGTTACGTGCCCTTCCTCTGTTCAGTTTCCAGGACTTAGGATTCCTTCCCTAGACCACTCCATAAATACTTGACTTCCTACTATGTGCCAGATACTCTTATAGGTGTTGCCGATATGGCAGTGAACAAACCCAGCTTATATAAAATAAGTAAACTTGTGATTATATAACATAGATTATAATATGAAGCTCCTGGTAAGGGACATAAGAGGGAGTCTAGGGAGGCGGTTAATTAATTAATTAATTAATTTTTATTTATTTATTTTTGAGACAGAGCCTTGCTCTGTTGCCAGGCTGGAGTGAAGTGGTGCGATCTCGGCTCACTGCAACCTCCACCTCCCAGGTTCAAGTGATTCTCTTGCCTCAGCCTCCCAAGTAGCTGGGATTACAGGCATGCACCACCATGCCCAGCTAATTTTCGTATTTTTAGTAGAGATCAGGTTTCACCATGTTGGCCAGGATGGTCCCGATCTCTTGACCTCGTGACCCACCCACCTTGGCCTCCCAAAGTGGGAGGCAGTTATTTTATATAGGACATTAGAGAAAGACCCACAGACTGATAAGGTCATATTTGAGCTAATAGAATTGAGGGAATGAGTTCTGTAGTTATCTAGAGGAAGAGAATTCCTACGAAAGAAATCAAAGAAAGCCTTTTGAGCCATTCTAAGGCTTTGGTTTTTATTCAGAGTGAGATGGGACACCATTTTGGGGTTCTGAACAGAGTGATGGCCCAGATGCCGAGTGCTTTAAGAAAGACGGAGTGCTAACTCATTTTATGAGGCCAGCATCATCCTGATACCAAAGCTTGGCAGACATACAACAAAAAAAGAGAATTTTAGACCAATATCCCTGATGAACATTGATGCAAAAATCCTCAATAAAATACTGGCAAAACCGAATCCAGCAGCACATCAAAAAGCTTACCCACCACGATCAAGTTGGCTTCATCACTGGGATGCAAGGCTGGTTCAACATATGCAAATCAATAAACGTAATCCATCATATAAACAGAACCAAAGACAAAAATCACATGATTATCTCAATAGATGCAGAAAAGGCCTTTGACAAAATTCAACAGCCCTTCATGCCAAAAACTCTCAAGAAACTAGGTATTGATGGGACGTATCTCAAAATAGTAAGAGCTATTTATGACAAACCCACAGCCAATATCATACTGAATGGGCAAAAACTGGAAGCATTCCCTTTGAAAAATGGCACAAGACAGGGATGCCTTCTCTCACCCCTCCTATTCAACATAGTGTTGGAAGTTCTGGCCAGGGCAATTAAGCAGGAGAAAGAAATAAAGGGTATTCAGTTAGGAAAAGAGGAAGTCAAATTGTCCCTGTTTGCAGATTACATGATTGTATATTTAGAAAACCCCATCGTCTCAGCCCAAAATCTCCTTAAGCTGATAAGCAACTTCAGCAAAGTCTCAGGATACAAAATCAATGTGCGAAAATCACAAGCGTTCTTATACACCAATAACACACAGAACCAAATCATGAGTGAACTCCCATTCACAATTGCTTCAAAGAGAAAAAATACCTAGGAATCAAACTTACAAGGGATTGAAGGACCTCTTCGAGAGAACTACAAACCACTGCTCAACGAAATAAAAGAGGACACAAACAAATGGAAGAACATTCCATGCTCATGGATAGGAAGAATCAATATCGTGAAAATGGCCATACAGCCCAAGGTAATTTATAGATTCAGTGCCATCCCCATCAAGCTACCAATGACTTTCTTCACAGAACTGGAAAAAAATTCTTTAAAGTTCATATGGAATCAAAAAAGAGCCCGCATTGCCAAGACAATCCTAAGCCAAAAGAACAAAGCTGGAGGCATCACGCTACCTGACTTCAAACTATGCTACAAGGCTGCAGGAACCAAAACAGCATGTTACTGGTACCAAAACAGAGATATGGACCAATGGAACAGAACAGAGCCCTCGGAAATAATACCACACATCTACAACCATCTGATCTTTGACAAACCTGACAAAAACAAGAAATGGGGAAAGGATTCCCTATTTAATAAATGGTGCTGGGAATACTGGCTAGCCATATGTAGAAAGCTGAAACTGGATCCCTTCCTTACAGCTTATACAAAAATTAATTCAAGATGGATTAAAGACTTAAATGTTAGACCTAAAACCATAAAAACCCTAGAAGAAAACCTAGGCAATACCATTCAGGACATAGGCATGGGCAAGGACTTCATGTCTAAAACACCAAAAGCAATGGCAACAAAAGCCAAAATTGATAAATGGGATCTAATTAAGCTAAAGAGCTTCTGCACTGCAAAAGAAACTACCATCAGAGTGAATAGGCAACCTACAGAATGGGAGAAAATTTTTGCAATCTACTCATCTGACAAAGGGCTCATATCTAGAATCTACAAAGAACTTAAATTTACAAAAAAAACCAACCCCATCAAAAAGTGGGCGAAGCATATGAACAGACATTTCTCAAAAGAAGACATTTATGCAGCCAACAGACACGTGAAAAAATGCTCATCATCACTGGCCATCAGAGAAATGCAAATCAAAACCACAATGAGATACCATTTCACAGCAGTTAGAATGGTGATAATTAAAAAGTCAGGAAACAACAGGTGCTGGAGAGGATGTGGCGAAATAGGAACACTTTTACACTGTTGGTGGGAGTGTAAACTAGTTCAACCATTCTGGAAGACAGTGTGGTGATTCCTCATGGATCTAGAACTAGAAATACCATTTGACCCAGCGATCCCATTTCTGGGTATATACCCAAAGGATTATAAATCATGCTGCTATAAGGACACATGCACACATATGTTTATTGCAGCACTATTCACAATAGCAAAGACTTGGAACCAACCCAAGTGTCCATCAATGATATGGACACATATCATGTGTCACATATACACCATGGAATACTATGCAGCCATGAAAAAGGATGAGTTCATGTCCTTTGTAGGGACATGGATGAAGCTGGAAACCATCATTCTCAGCAAACTATCGCATGGACAGAAAACCAAATACCGCATATTCTTACTCACAGGTGGGAACTGAACAATGAGAACACTTGGACACAGGATGGGGAACATCACATACCTGGGCATGTCGTGAGGTGGGGGGCGGGGGGAGGGATAGCATTAGGAGAAATACCTAATGTAAATGACAAGTTAATGGGTGCAGCACACCAACATGGCACATATATACATATGTAACAGACCTGTACATTGTGCACATGTACCCTATGACTTTAATAAAAAATAAGTAAATAAAAAGAAAATGCAGCCAGCCATGGGCATACCATTGCTCTCCAGCCTGGGCAACAGAGCAAAACCCTCTCTCCAATTTTTTTTGTTTTAAAAGGAAGAAAGTTTAAAAAAAAAAGCCAGAGTGATCTAGTATGCCAGGTACTGCTGACAAGGTGAGGGAGAGGAGGCCTGAGAACTGACTATTGAATGTAGCAACAGGGAGGTCATTGATGACTTCGACAAGAACTATTTTGATGAAATAATGAGGATGAAAGGTATTTGGAATGGATTCCAGAAGGAATGGGAGTAGTTGGACTGGAGGCAGAGTAGAGACTACACTTTAGAGGAGTTTTACTCTAAAAGGGAAGAGAAATAGGGTGGTATCTGGAGGAGGATGTGGAGCCAGGAGAGTTTTAAAGAATCTTTTAAGTGGAAGAAATTATGACAGCACATTTGTATTCTGGGAATGATCCAGTAGAGAATAACAACTTGATGATAAAAGAGCAGGTGGACAATTGCTGGAGCAATGTCTTTAAGTAGGTAAGAAGGATGGGCACCAGTGCACAAGGGGCGGGATGGGTCTTAGCTAGGAGCCTGAGCTATTCAACCATGGCTACAGGAGGAGACACGCTGGGTGTTTGGACACAGAGACATATACATGGGTTGGAGCATAGGTGTCCACTCTGGCTCTTCAGGCCTCTTGCTGGCAGTTAGTACATTTGACAGATGAAAATGTGGTCCGTGGTTCTGCCATGTGCACCAGTGTGCTGCATGAAAGGCCAGCCCTCTCACTCTCCCCTCATGGGCACACACAGACATGGGCTCTTTCCAGGCCTGCCTTCTTGTCCTCACCACTTTCTTTTGGTAACATAGCATTGCATTTATGTCCATTCTGCAGTTTAAAAAACAAGCTGAGACCAGCTTAGCCATTAACATAAGGTCACACACTGATAAATGTTAGATCAGAGAAATGAATAGACATTTTGACTGTTGTGGGTTCTTTCACATCATTATCAGGTTAGGCCAAGGAAACAGGGAAGTTTTTCTTCTGAAGAGTCTGAGATTTGATGTCCAGGTGCACAGGGTTGCCTTTTACCAGATGGAGAGGAGCTCCAGGTGTGTACAATGTGTAGATGGCCTTTGCCCCATTTGCTGAGAAGGGGCTTGGAGCATTGGGGAGCCTTCTCTCCTCATAGCCTTTGAGGGACCACACTCTGACCACATTTTCCTGTCTGCTCATCTTCCTCCATCTTTAAGTCAGCACTCCGCTTTTCCCTTTTGCTCATTATATTTGGGGAGAAGCAGGGTTTATGTGCACATTCAGTTGCCCCAATCAGAGACTTTTTGAACCTGGAAAAAGCCATTGTAGGACTTCTGGGCTAATCCTCTCCATATCTACTCCACCTTCTTCATTTGCCTATGTTGGCATCTCAGGCACTATCTACTATCTACTTCTAGTACTTTCTACACTCAAAACAGGAAAACATACACACATGTGTAGGAGCGTACACACACACACACACACACACACACACACACACACACACAGGCGCGCACGCCTAGCTGCTTTGTTCCCTTTTGGAAGGAGCTGTAAGAGAAAAACTGTGAGGGTTTGGCCTGAAAACAACTCTCCCTGCTGTTCCCAGGGCTGTCATTGCAATGATTATTTGGGCCGCTGGAGGCAGGGCTTTGGCATGCATCTGGCAGTCACTGTAAAATGCATTCCCCTCAAAATCTGCTACTTTATATTAGGCGAGCTGTACACTCCAAGTAGTAGGTGTTTTCTGTTACACATACATAGTGTATTAAGTCTCTGTAGATGATGGTCATGTTATCGCTAACCAGTCTGAACTCTTAATTATAATGAGGCATTATTACAAAGGTTCAGAGGTATAGATGGATGAAAATCGTGTTTCACATATTGAAATAGGAATCACTTAACCAAATAATATATTTAGATGAATCTTAAACTTGCCTTAAAAACAGAAGTTGAGGTTAAAAAGAATTTAGAAAAAATAAAGTTTTAGAGTGAGAATGTGTATATAAAATATTTTCAAAGCCATAATATGGATGCTTTTATGGCTCAGAAGCATGCCTACTAGAACACATCTTGGAATGAGAGATGTTTAATTCTGTCACCTCCCAGAAAGTTTTGCAGGGTTTCTCACTTGAATTTGCTTCCCTTTGCAACCTCTTGTCCTGAAGGCCCCCTTCCTACCTGGAAATGCTGAGGCATGGGTGTGATAAGAATCAATCATTTTGACGAGAATGAGATGATGACTTTATTAACATTTCCATATATGCTGATTGTGTGTGTGGTGGGGTGGGGGCTGGGGTGGAGGCTTAAGGCAAAAGCTAGAATTAGTCATATGAATTATGGGCTTGTTTGGAGACTGGGCTGCTCCTGTTCCCAATCAGTGCCAGTAAATCCTTCAGACAGCTTCAACACCACTACTCTGTTTCTATCCCACTCATATAAAATTCCATGCCAAGGTACAAACCACAATCCTCCCTTTCTTGGTTTTTCATGCAAAAACTATTTTAGAATAAATTTAAATGTCAAACCTTGAAGAACTTTGAATAGTGGAGGCTTCAGCTCATTTAGTTCACAGCATAGCTAAAAAATTTCAAAAAACTTAGGATGAAAGTACTAACATTTTAGAGGCCTGTATTTTTCACTGAATTTCAGTTCCAGAGGAATACAAAATTGCTATGTTGGAAGAATAGGATAAAAGAAGAAATACTGAGAAAAGCATAAATGTCAACAGCAGCACTTTCATGCTCAGGAGAAGCCCAGAGGCCCCATGTGTGAATAACATTGCAATGGCTGCTTTATGCAGTATGTAAATAAACACAGTCCCCACACCGTTTAAAATATTCAACACTGACCTAAACAGGCCTAGACATAAAATGCCAGTCCAGACAGACGTTTGTGAATATACACACATAACACATTTCAGGAAGAATTTGGTGCCTTTTTCCAAATATTTTATTATGTACACATTTCAGATTAGAAGCACTTTCAGTGTTCATAGTCTGAGCAATGGAAAACATTTTTAATCAGTCCTAGACAGCAGGAAAACTTCCTGCAGGAGTTCTACAAGGTTTATTCTTCATTTAACAGATGTTTATTTATAGTAGAAGGCAGGAAGCTATATGGTATGTCTCTAGCTTCAAAGAGCTTAAAATGTGGTAGAGACCTTTAGGGGAGTTTGGTCATCAGGGAATTAAAGATAACTTTCATACAGCTATGTGAGAAAAGTATAAGATCATAAAGAACAAAGAGGAGGCTACAGTTATGATTCCAAAATGACAAACTAAAAACGCCCAGGCAAGAACCAAGAACCAACAATACCATGCATTAATTATTCCAGTGTCTCCTATGTTACAGAATGTGTTCCAATGAACTTTGAGAATCTAATGAAAGTTATGGGCCCAGAATGTGCGTATATCCTCAGACATTTGCACAAAATGTCAGGGATTTTATGTCCTTGACAATGTCTGAGTCCATAGGCTTTGTATTTTAAATCTTTTATAGTTACACTTACCATAGTTAATGTGTTATAACTATTTATACTCCTGTCTCCTCCACTAAAGTACAAGCACTTATAGCACAGGAGTACATTATGTTGTATATTTTATCCACACCCCTTTCTGTTTTGCATTGTGCCTGATGCATAGAAGGTAGTAAAAATGCTGACCACCCACTTGCCTACCTACCTCAGTGTTCAGGTGTTAGGTTAATGTAGCATCTTCCAAATATCAGTTATTTGAGTAACACCCTCACAATTTTTGCAGTAGTTGCTTACCACCTGTATTATTTTACAAGATAATGGTTTTTGGTGATAGACAGCATTAAATACTACCAAATTTCAAAGTTGAGCATGTTATTTTCATTCCATTTCCTTTTAGCTTAACTCACACCAAGGAGGCAGTCCTAATTTAGTTCTGGTGTATCTTTAATATCTCTGACATTTGGGGATCTTCCTTTGGAAGGAACACAGAGACTTTTGTAGGCAGGAGTATCTGGCTAGAAGTAAATAACATTACTTTGTTTCTTCTTTCATTGTGGTTAGTTTTATGGAAAGTGATAGTAATTTTCTATTTATGGAAGTGAGAAAAAAATTTTTTAACACTGACTTAAGTTTAAAAAAAAGTTTTAAAGAAAAGCATCACATCAGCTATCTATTGCTCTGTGGACTACTTCCAAAACATACTGGTTTAAAAAACAATGACTTATTTGGATTCTATGGGTTGGCTGGGCTCTGCTAGGCAATTCTTCTCTCCATGAGGTCTGCTGGGGTCATTCCTGTGGCTTGAGAGTTTGGTTGAGGCTGGAAGGACCAAAATAGCTTTATTCATTGCTGTGTTCTGAATGTTGGTGTCCTCTCAAAATTCGAATGTTGGAACTGAAGACTCAATGTGAGAGGTGAGACCTTTGGAAGGCTCTGCCCTCGTGAATGGAATTAGTGCCCTTATAGGAGAGGCTTGAGGGAGCCTGTTTGCCCCTTCTGCCATGTGAACATGCAGCAGGAAGGCTCCATTTATGAAGCAGAGCAAGCCCTCACCAGACGCTAAATCTGCTGGTGCCATGATCTTGAGCTTCCCTGCCTTCAGAATGTGAACAATAGATTTCTGTTGTTTATAAATTACTCAGTCTAAAGTATTTTGTTCCAGGAGCCTGAATGGACTAAGACACATGTCTGGCAGTGTAGCTGGGGTGGCCAGAATGGCTGCAGGTGGTCAAGCCTGTCCCTGTTTAGTGGCTGCAGGTGGTCAAGCCTGTCCCTGTTTAGTGGTGTCTCATCACTTCCCGTGATGAGAGACCACATGGAGTTTTTAACATCATGGCTGGATCCAAAGACAATAAAAAAGAAAAGTACAAAGTCTCTTAAGGCCCAGACCTAGAAGTCACAGTGCATTACTCTGGCTACATTTTATTGATCAAATCAAGTGACAAGACAAGTCCGGATTCAAGGTGAAGAGAAATAGACTCCACACCTTTTTGGGGGTTTAATGACACATATGTTCAGAAATGGGAATAATCTTTGATAAAGATTTTACAAACAATCTACACAAATGGTTAAGTAAATAGGACAGGTTGTAGCAGATATGGCAAAAATTGTGGTGATATTCAAATGACCATTTGGAAGATGCTGTCTTCACCTAACACCTAAATATTGCAGTACACAGTAAGTTGATGATTTTCATACCTTGTGCTAAGCATTATACACAAAGGAGTTTTATGAAAAAGATAACATGATACAAACTTGTCCTAGAACTTTTTACATTCTAGTGAAGAAGACAGACATATAAATAAATATAACACAATTACCATGATGCATGTTACAGTAAAGGGTTTGAAATATAGAGTGCTGTCATTTTATATAAAAGTCTGAGTGCAAATGGATTTTCTTGGGCCCATGATTTGTAGCAGATCTCAAAAAAGTGTGAAACCCTAAAAGGACCTAAAAACACTGAAGAGACACGACGATGTGAAGCACAGAGATCAAAGTTACTAACAGTAGTGGTAAGGAAAAGGTTTCACAGAAGTGGTAACATTTAAAGGTAGGAAAGTGGGAGATTGAGGAGGAAGAATTGGCACGAGTTGGACGCCAGTTAGATGCGGGGAGGTGAGATGGATGTAGAGGGAGAGGAAGAATTAGGAATGTGGGGGAATTGAAGAAAGGGAAAGGGGAACAATTAATTAGAGGATAACAAATTTTTAGCTGGGGAAAATGGTAAATGGTAGAAAATATAGGAGGAAGAATGGGTTTTCTAAGTACAGCTTTCCAGAATTCAGTTTTGTCCAAGTTGTGATTGAGATGCCCGTGTGATAAACCAATAGACAATTGGGCATGCAGGTCTGGAACGTGCCTATCTTGTGCCAGGCACCTTTATAGGAATTGCATATAGAGCCGTGAATATCCTAAAGATATTCACATTCCAGTGAATGTGAATACAAAATACAAATGTTATCAGAATTCTTAGATTCTAATGTGGTTGGCAGGGAGTGGGGGGCATGGCGTGGAGACAATTAGTGTGGAAAAAAGTCAATATAAATTTCACCCAATGTTAAATACTAAGAATAAAGTAAATTTAATTAATGGGATAGAGAGGGTTGGGGAAGCTACTTTATCTAGAGTAGTATGGGAATTGAAGGCAGCTTTTTGAACTACAACTTAAGGCTGGGAAAGAGGCTGAGCCTCTTTAGCTCGATAAGGCAGGACAATTGTACCAGCAAGAGATTAACCTTTGTGATTTAAGCTGGTGTCCCTCAGAGACCACATCGTTGTGAGGAACCCTTCCCCCAGCACCTCCACCCACAGACATCTTAATCTTCCCCATCTCGCAACAGAACCATGTGGAGCAGATAATGAGTATAAATAAAAATCCATTCATGTGTCCAGGACACCGGAGGAGTGGAAACTTCAGGGAGAGAGGAACTGTGAGAGATAAGAGAATGTAAGGAAGAAAATGGCAGGGGGAAGTCATTCACTGACCACTGATGGTATGGACATACATATGGGGTTCCCAAAAGTCTGGAATTGAGCCCCACTCGCATAGTTAGTATCGAGGAATGAGTCTAGAGATGACACTCTCAACTCCTCACCACACTTTGGATGTTGTACAAGATGGATTACATCACTGTCTGAGATGGGTTACCTCACTTGAACTTGAGTGAAGAGACTTGAGTGAACTTAGATTTTACAATATTCTGGGTTTTGGGTATACTGATTTGAGGTAGTGATAGGACACCATCTTCCCTCCCCACCCACTTGCACATGTCTAGACCCCTCCAGTGGGGAAGATAGGGTGAGAACAGAGTTGTCTCTGGACCAATATACCACCAGGAAGAGTTTGTCTCCTGACATCTCCACATCACCCATACTAAGGTAAAGGTATTCAATTTTTAAATAAATTGTTTATTATAATATTATTCTGATTTTCCAGTTATTTATGAAGATACCTGCCCCGACCCCATGAAGAATGTGCACAGTGTTAAGTAAATCATTCTATTTCAGTGATTCTGACCACATCTACCTTGATTGGTACCACGATGTCTCTCTAGATTTAAAGTGAACAAGGATAAATTAGTTCATGATATTATTGAAATTAAAGAATCTCATAAAATAAAACCTTAAGTGATTGGAACATATTATCATTTTAGAGCTTGTAAAGTTGTCAAATATTGGGCAAAAAATAATTTAAATGATTGGATCTATTATCTTTTTTTTTTTTTAACCTTAGGTAGAATATTAGTTCAACACCACAGCCTTTGAGTATTACTGGATATCATGGGCAGAAGTGAGCGATGTGGTAGCTTACTTATCACAGCTCTACACCTCTTTCTGATAGAAGAGGTTTGGGTTTGGGAATATTTTAGACCATTATTTTTCTGCCATTTCCTGTTGACACCCTGATTCAATCTGGGGTGTTATTCAAAATACATATGTTATCAGAGACGAATTAATTCCTCAAACACAGGCACTCTATAGGACTCTAAAATGCTAAAAAGTACATATTAAAGAAAAGTTGGAGAAAATTCAGGATTGTTGTTATGGTGCTGCTGTTTTCCTTTAGCCCATTATTTGTGACCTTGACTATTTCAATTATGATGTAAATCCATGGAATCAAATCACTGACATGTTTATGATTCTTAGTTGCATTTGATAGTTATTTATACTATAGAGGTGGCAAGGACACTTTCCACATAGAGTGCCTCCTGTCAAGAGAAAATGAAAACCTTCCGGGAAAGTCTCAGAGCACTGGCAGGAGGCTTTGTGAAGTCCAATGGGGCTCTTAAAATGGGAATCTGAACCATACATTCCAAACTTAGTGAAGTGAAAAGATAAGGGAAAGATAGTAGTGTTGGGTTCCCTTGTGTTGGTGAGAGAGAACGCTACTACTACCAGCAGTAATAATAATACACCTGGTGGTTAGCAATTACCTAGTGTTTCCTGTATTCTGGGGACTGTTCTAACACGTTCCATGCATTAACCAATTCAAACTTTGCAACAGCAATTGATGTCATTAGTGTCTTCTTTTTACAGATGAGGAAACTGAGGCCCAGAGAGGTCACACATCTATTAAGTGGAGAAGCTGGGATAGGAGTGAGTGCCGACAGGTGAATGTTACTGATGGTAAAAGTGAGAAAGATAGGATTTTTCTGTAAGTGAGAAAAATCACTTGAGAGAAAGTTGCTCCCCTGCTGAAGCCAATGTTAGCTCTGAGGAGGACAGATGCCAGCCTCCTAGCCCCAGGCCTTACAGCTGCCGGGGCTGGGCCTCCAAATCTGAGAAGGGGTTCCTGACTAGGATAGAAGCTGCAGGGGCTGCTCCTGAGACTCCTCTCATCTCCAGCCTCATAGATTCCAGAATTAGAAAATGTTTGAGCTGGAAGGATGCCTAGGGATACACTGAACTCCCTATTTTGCAGAAAGGGCCCCAAAGCAGCGCATAACTTTACAGGGATTATTTTATTCCTTTGGTCCTGGGAAGGAGACTTTTTCAGGGGGAGTTGTGATGAACTGAGCAAGCATCTGGAGCCCCGTTTATTTGTACCTCTTGTCCTTGATGGACAGGAATCACAAGGATAAAAGTTAAGATAAAAGGAAAGAGATACTACCAAGTTTTATGGAGAAACATGTGAACAGGAAGGAGACCTTCAGGCAGGATTTATTTATAGTTCTGTGGGGACTGTATGGATCTGTGTTTATGGGTATGGAGCATCAGGAACTATGAAGTTTCAATTTCTTTAATGTTCTTAGTTGGTGCCCAGGAGGATTCATTATTTTAGTTTTCATAATGATGCAATTAGGAAAAGTCAGAAACATCAGAGTATTTCATTTGCTCTCAGAAATTCTTGTTGCCACCTCTTCATGAGTGTGGCTGTCCTGGGCATTCCTTAATGTTCCACATTTTGGACATGGGAGCATGACCATGCCCTGGACCCTTGGTGTGGACCGGGGCTGCACTCAGGCACATTGGAGAGAAGGCAGCTTCCATTGCTGCTGGATTTCATCTCAGCCCTGTTATTACTGTGCCCAGGAAATCATTCCCTTTGCCACTTCTTAATTATGCCCCTGGGTACTTTATGGTAAGGGTGACATTTTTCTCTTGACAGGCAGTATTATAGTATAGAACGGTCCTTGTCACTCTTTGCTGCTTTTAATAACCACGAAATCTCTTACAAGATGTCTGGAGCTTCATAACCATATGTTTATGGCACCATTTTATCCGTCCTGAAATGGTCAAGGTCATAGATAATGCGCCAGAGGAAGGAAGACAGTGAACACACTATTATAAATAGATGTGTAGCTTGAAAATGACCCTTTCAGACATGGGGACATTAGTTGGCAATAAGAAAGGAAGTGATAAAATGTAATAATAATTTTATTTTATTTAGGAAAGTCTCCAGGTGTATGCCAAATGCTTGCTATTGTGTTTAATCTGATTGGCATTTTAGCGTGTTAAAGGTTTAAACATGTATTATAGTTATTTCATTACAATGAAAAGTGAATTAAAAGAAGAATGAAGCAGAAATGCAGTTTGAATAGTCAAAAATTAGCATATGATACATAATTTTATTTTAAGAAATCTAAGTGACACGTGTAAGAACAGTGTACCTTTCATTTGTCATTCTGAATTTTTAAAAACGTAGGCATGGGGGATCATTTTAGTTAGTACTGAATCCCATTTCTTTTTCTCTTGCTCTCTCATTCATGCTCAACAGAAATATTTTAATAATGAAAGATCTAAAAGGTATATCAGCTTTGTTATTTGGTGCTCAAAAATGTTCCCATGACATTGGTTTACACTTGCCAGTATATGGGTGGATGGTTTGTGCTTATTAGATCTTAGAACTGCTAGTATCTGGGGAGAGAGAAAAGCAACAAAAACAGTATCATGCTCAGCAACAGCAACATCAAAAGTGATAACAATAGCATAAATTGGTGTGTCCATATATGTTAATGTTAACCCTTTCAATACCTTGTTTAGGCAGTATTATTATAGTAGTAGAAAGGGTCAAGAGTTAAGGCATTGAGGTTAAACCTTGGGAAAGTTAACTCCTCTCAGAATTTCAGTTTCTTCTTCTGTAAAGGAGGACTACAATTGCAGTAGTAATAATCATGAATACTGCCCATTACATAAATAATGCATGTAAAGCACTTTGCACAGTGCCTGTTTTACAATTACTAGCTGTTATCATCATCATCCTCATCCCCATTTTTCAGATGAAGAAGCTTGGTGCAGAGATTAATAAAGCTCTGAAATGAAAAGCAGGAGTTGAGCAAAGAGTTACCTGACTCCTAAACTCTTGCTATTGTTGAAAATCCCGCCACCTTATTGCGTTAGGGAATATTGCTTTGTGAGAAAGGAGGGTGTTGGAGTGAGGTTTAGCCTTCAGGCCAGGAAGCTAATTCTAATTTTAGGAAGAGGTGACAAGGACGTGAGGAAAAGCAATTATTTATAGTCAGGCCACAAGGGCCTCGGATTTTGCCTCTGATTGGCACTTGTCTCCTTCTGCATTCCTGCCTTCTCCCACTGGTGTTGTCCTTTCCATGGGTCATGATTTCCCAATGCCAGGAGAATGTTTAATTGGTTAATTACCCAGGTTCAGTTCTCTGAACTTGCTTAATTCCCTGGATAACAAAAAAAAGGAAAGAGGGGTAACTTACCAGTCAGATATCTACGCCCTTTTTTTGTGTTATATAGACCTGGATGCTTAGCTTGTTTGTGCAACCCTAGTCAATTTGCACAGCTTCGTTTGTACCATTTTTTTGGAAGAGGCAAAATAAGTTCTGTTCTCAAAATAGTCACCACAGGTGGAAACGTAACACTTATAAGTAGTTCCTCTGGTTTTCTGTCCAGTTACTTTTGTGCTAAAGAGTAGACATTTGAGTTAACTATAACTTATTGTATATTTCAAAATCAAGATTGGAATTGAAATGTTCCTGACACAAAGAAATATTAAATGCTTGAGGTGATGAATATACCAATTACCCTGATTTGATCATTATGCATTGTAAGTTATCAAAACTTTACATGTGCCCCATAGATATGTACAACTATTTTGTATCTATAAAAACTAAATAAAAATATACTGAGCCAAAAAATAAAAAGTAAGCATTTGTACTGTGCAATTCCCCACCCTGTGCAAAAACTTGAGAGGAGAGATGCTCTTTGAGCTTGAGGATTCCTTGCATGACATCCAGTGAAACTTAATTTGCACTTTTGTCTTCATAAGTGTTCTTAGAAAAAAATTTCTCTGTAGTATAATTTCCTGATAGGGATTAGTGAAACTATCTCCTCATTGGCATTTAGTTGCTTTTCCTTCTGTGTTCTTATCTCTTGGCATTAGATTTAGTTGTTTGCATGCTTTTCTCCCCCCTTTGGAGTGTAGACTTCTTGCAGGCAAGGATGAAGGCTTCCTCCTCTTCGCTTTCACTGCATCTAGTACAGAGCACTACTCAGTAAATATCAGGGCACTTAGATAAGTTGGTTAGTCTACACTAACTTCGATTAAACCTTTTTGCTGCCACTAGCTGACAAATGAAAAGGAGAAGGGAACAGAAATAACTTTACCAATTCTGGTATCTTTGGCAGTCATTGACAGAAGCATAGGGTGTGGAAGGGGTGAAAAGAGAGAAAAAAGGGTAAAAGAGCAGAAAAATACAGAAAGAAACTGAAGATAGAAAAGGGTGGGCTAGGATAGGGAATATATTTTACATCACCAATTATTTCTGGTACAACCCATCTTGAGCCAGTATGCCCCGCTATTACCCCAGCCACAGGTATCTTTTTTTTTTTTTTTTTAAGCTTAACCAAGATAATGGATTTCAGTGGGCTCTCAAATCAGA
The DNA here is from genome assembly GCF_006542625.1 of Nomascus leucogenys. NCBI lineage: Eukaryota > Metazoa > Chordata > Mammalia > Primates > Hylobatidae > Nomascus > Nomascus leucogenys. Next base: position 67,168,879 of record NC_044391.1, read on the forward strand.
AAGAAATGGGGCTGAAACATTTAGGCAGTGAAAAGTGTGTCACTATTTTTCCTTCCTGTAACCAGGTCAAGAGTTCCGGTAGGAACATGGAACCTGAGCTGGTAAATTTGAATATCTGATCTTCCAGGCTTGGAGCAATGAATAGTGGTTATTGGGAAAGGAATTGCAGGAAGTAGGATCAATTATGTAATGAGGGGTAATTATGCAACAGGTCATACATCAGTTTGGGAGAGTTGTACACATTTTATCCAGAGCAAGGCTGGGTAGACCTACTACTGCATAGGTAAATGTAAATTACCCAGTTGACTTCAATGGGTAGAGTTCTCGTCTGAGCATTGCTCGGTTCTCATAAACCTTCTTTCATTCTCATCTGATGTCTTCCTGGATTAACAGAAAGCAAGAAGGAGAACAGGACAAAGGAATACTTGGTCTTTAAAAGAAGAAGCAATTTTCTATAGGCACCCAACAAAGTGTTAACCTTTGGTCCTTTCACCCTAGAAAGAAAGAAGTCCTCAGACTTTTGCCATTCATGATGCTTTTAGCAATACTTTTATTTAAATCCAACTCAGTTTCTGAATTATAATGACTTTAATAAAGAGTCTGCATTGGGGCGCTTAAGCTTTACGGTAAACGAAGTAACTTTGTATCATAGAGTTTACAGAATTTAAGTGTCAATTGGATGAGTTCCCTGTATTTCCATTCTAGAGACATCTCCAAAGAGAAAGAAGGTACACGAAAAGAAAGAGGAAAAAATAATGAGCAATAATGACTCAAGTTAAGGGGAAACATTTTTTAAAAAGCGAAACACTAATGGCAATTGATAGATTTAATTTTTATTTTAGTGGAAAGTCCACGAGCTTATTCTTAATCTCAAAGGATAGTACAATTCATTTGGATTGTCTTGCATACACAGTGATGGTCCACTCTGGTCTACTGCCAGCATTTTGGTGCCAACTTCATTCTTGGATTGTGGGGATGATGAACAATGCAGCATTCCACTCCTGTTCCCAGTGTGGTCCATCTGTGGCACTTTCTGTCATTCAGTTTCCGATTTGCTTTAAATAGTTTTATTTACTCTAAACGAGGATGGTGCTATGTTGCCAGTGATAGGCTCTTCACCTCCATCATCAGAGAAAATGTTGTCAATGTAGAATTAGAGAATAAAAAAACTAACAGGTAGAAGTCAGATAAAGCCAGTGGCTTGCACAAATGGCAGTGTGAAAATCTTAACTTTATTAACTTTGAGTGTGATTTGTATTTCCAGACTTTTGCTAATGTGGTACAAAGCTTCTTATAAGCAAGGCTCATTTTCTCCATACTTAAGGAAGAAGTAACTCTAGTATTTTATTTTAGTGGTTTAGTTTCAGCATTTTTAAAAATCCTTCCATATTATCTGTTACCCAGTTTGCTAAAGAATAGCACAATAGGTACTGAAGTTCAGTGAACTGGTCCAAAGTTTCAGTTCACCTCATGTTTATTGACTCTTCTTATTGTGTTCTGACACTGGGGTTATAAAGACAACAAAAGCGTAGTTCTTGACCTCCCTCACCAAGCTTGTAGCTTAACCAAGAGAGACAGACAAAAAAAGAGATAGTCCAAGTTGAGACATTGTTTATGCTTCATAATAATTTTGGAAGAAACAAATCAAGTGCTAGATTTCCTGAATAGTACAATCCATTTTGGCAAGAAAGAAGGAGATGGAAAGCCACAAGAGTAAGTGGGAGAGGGGGAATTTGGTGGTGGGTGCTGTGTTAGAATTATAGGAGAGTGAAGTTTTATAGGAGAGTGAAGTTTTTTTAGCATTTTTTTTTGCCTTCAATTTTGTATATAGGAAAATTTCAGGCTTACAGAAAAGTTAGAAAAATAGTACAGTGGGTACCCATATGTCCTTTATGTAGCTTCAGCAGTTGTTAACCTTTAGTCACATTCATTTGCACTATCCCTGGGTATACTTTTTTGAACCATAAAAATAAGTTGCAGACATCATGACTTTTCACCCCTCAGTTGTTTAACAGGCATCATTACACTTATAAAATAAATAATAATTCCATAATATCATCTAATACGGAATCCAGAATTTGGATTTCTCTTATTATTTCAAATATATCTTTTATAGTTTTTTTCCTCCCCAACTCATGATTTGACCAATATTCTTACATTGTATTTAGTTGTTGTGTCTCAGTCTTTTTGGATTTATGTTTTTAGTTTCCTTTGTTTTATGACATGGAATTTTTTGAGTCTATGCTGGTTATATTGAAGAATGCCCCATATGTTTGATTCATCAGATTATATCTTCGTGAATAGATTCAGGTTAAACATTTTTGTCAAGAATCCCACAGATAAATGTTATAGTACAACAGCTATAAATTTAAAATTTATGGACTTCATGGTTATATGTGTGTATATGTATATGTCTTCTACTGGGGAAAATGTTGTAGTTCTCACCAAATTTCTAAAGATTCCATAAGACCCCCAAAGGTTAAGAATTAGAGATGGAGTAAGTTGTTATTAGTGGGAGATAAGTAGGTATTTAGTTTACACTTATATCTTAAATCATTAGATTTTATGTATTTTTAAACACGGCATTTTTACTGGTAGGTTTTTTAAAAAAGTAATTCATATACATGATAAAATTCAAGTAATACAAAAATATTAGAGTGCAAAATGTCCTCTGACTCCAGTTCTCCAGATTCCTTGTTGTTCTTGGCAAAAATAACCTGTATTTCCAGTTTCTTGAGTGTACCTCCAGAAAAATCTGTGTATAGGTAGGCATATTTGTGGATATGTGTTCTTTTATTTATTTTACACAAATAGGAGAATTTTACAGTGGAGATGTTCTATAGGTGAATTGACTTATATTATTGTAATGCATGTATGTGACAAAACAAAAATAGTAAAAAATAAACCAAACCAAAGCTGGAAAGAATCAGTGCTGGTGATTCACATGACATTCTATTTGATGACTGAGCAGGAGATGGTCACACCAGCATGTTGCTCCTTTAGCTGGACTCACTCTTAGTATGCACAGCCCTGAGCCTGGGGTGAGGCTAGCTGTTTTTTTTTTTTAATTTTATTGTGGTAAAAACATTTTTTAATCTTTCTTTCTCTCTCTTTCTTTCTTTCTTTTTCTTTCTTTCCTTCCTTCCTTCCTTCCTTCCTTCCTTCCTTCCTTCCTTCCTTCCTTCCTTCCTTCCTTCTTTCTTTTTTTTTAGAGACAGGGTCTTGCTACATTGCCCACACTGGACTCAAACACCTGGGCTCAAGCTATCTTCTTGCCTCAACCTCCTGAGTAGCGGGGACTACAGGCATGTGCCGTTGTGCCTGTAGATCTCACATTTAATGTGAGATTTACCCTCTTAACAGATTTTTAAGTATACAATACAATATAGGCACAGTGTTGTACAGCAGATCTCTAGAATTCATTTATCTTATATAACTGAAGGTTTGTACCTATTGAGTAGCAACTCACAATTTCCCCTTTCTCGCAGCCCCTGGAAACCCTTCTGCTCTCTGTTTCCATGAGTTTGACTGGATACTTCATATAAGTGGAATTATACAGTATTTGGCCTTCTGTGTCTGGCTTAATTCACTTAGGATAAAGTCCTCCTGGTTCATCCATGTTGTAGCAAATGGTTAGATTTCCTTCCTTTTTAAGGCTGGATAGAGGCTAACTTAAAGACTGTATCTATCACAAACATGGTCCCTGTGTGAGCCAGCTTCATCTGGTGTGCAACTGAAGAACTACAAGAGCCTTTTAGCGCCAAAGGAAACACTAGCTCTGTGCAACATTTACCGAGGGAGTGTTCGTAATGCCTCCAAACTGGCATTACCCTGGGGGATCTTTGAGGGACATTAGGACTATATTAAATTTTAGCCTTACACACTGACTCGAGAGCGCCGGGTAAGGTGCATTCCATGGCTCCTTGTTCAGCTCCATGCTTTTTGAAAGTTAACAAGATATCTTGGTTCTTCCACATCAGCACATAGAGATCTACTTAATTTTTAAAAATAACTATATGGCATTCCATTGCATAAATGTACCAGGATTTGTTCAGAATCTGCCCTCCATTGATGGATATTTAGGGTTTTTTTTTTTTTTAGACTTTTGCTGCTATAATTATAATGCTACAATGAATGATGTGTCTTTTTATAATACATTTTGGGGATCTTGCATGACCGAGTGACCACAGGAGAACAATTAGAATATTTTTGCTATATTTACTTCAAAATATAAAATTTTATTTCCTTTTTTGGTTACTTTTGAATTGAAACTGTTTTGGTCCTGATTCCTATAATTTCAACTTTTCAAAATTGAGTTTTAAAAATAATACTAATTAATTATCTTTAAAAAAAAAATCCCACATATTAGCATAGTGTCTAAATCCATTCAATGGCATTAGGACTCCAAAAGACAATTCGCCAAATATCTCTACTACTTACTATTTATTCAACAAATATTTCTTGGCGGGGCACGGTGGCTCACGCCTGTAATCCCAGCACTTTGGGAGGCCGAGGCGGGCGGATCACGAGGTCAGGAGATCAAGACCATCCTGGCTAACATGGTGAAACCCCGTCTCTACTAAAAATATGAAAAATTAGCCAGGCAAGGTGGCAGGCGCCTGTAGTCGCAGCTACGCGGGAGGGTCAGGCAGGAGAATGCCGTGAACCCTGGGGGGCGGAGCCTGCAGTGAGCCGAGATCGCGCCACTGCACTCCAGCCTGGGTAAAAGAGCGAGACTCCATCTAAAAAAAAAAAAAAAATTTCTTGAGTGTGTGCCTCTATGTGCCAGGGATTATATTAAGGATTTTAGTAGATTTTATGTTTCCTAGTTTTATTAAAATTGTGCTGAATTTAAGACTAAAAGCTATTTGTTAGTTGTTCATTTATTCCATTTATAATTGCTCATTTATTCCATTAAGTTAACGAGGTATTTGTATATCAGTGAGGTGGAGAGGAGGGGAAAGGTAATATATTTGTATTAAAAAGTTCACTTAATGTATTTCCTATATAGCAGTTATAAAAGGTAGGGTTTCTTTTTTTCTCCTCTCCCTCCTTCCCTCCCTCTATTCGTTCCTTCTCTTTCTGTCTCTCCAATTTTAATAATTGGTATTATCAGTCCTTCCTCATTCCTCTTCTTATTTTTCCCTAGATGCTTTTTCCTGGCTCTTATTGCTTTTTTAGTTTTACATAGGAACTTTAAAATCAACTTGTTTAATTTGAAAATCCTACTAATAATTTTGGGGGTGTGATTCACAATATAGTATTTATAAATTAGCTCTGAAATAATCAACATCTTTTTTTTTGAGGTGGAGTCTTGCTCTGTCACCCAGGCTGGAGTGCAGTGACTCCATCTTGGCTCCTTGCAACCTCTGCTTCCCAGGTTCAAGCAATTCTTCTGCCTCAGCCTCCTGAGTAGCTGGACTACAGGTATCCACCACCACTCCTGGCTAATTTTTGTGTTTTTAATAGAGACTGGGTTTCACCATGTTGGCCAGGCTGTTCTTGAACTCCTGACCTTAAGTGATCTGCCCACCTCGGCCTCCCAAAGTGCTGGGATTACAGGCATTAGCCACTGCACCGGGCCTAAGATGCCAAGTCTTTAAAATGAAAAACATAATATTGCTTTCGATTTGCTTCAGTCTTTAAAAAAATTACCATTAAGTTTGTCTCTTGGAATTTTTTATCTTTTTGCCCTCTTTGTGAATAGAATGATTCCTTCTATTATGTCTTCTGGTTGTGGTTCAAATGTAAGAATACTATTGATTTTTCCATATTATATTTCTTACCTGGGCCCCATACTGAATTCTTTCACTATTTGTAATAGTTTTTCAGCTGATTCTCTTGAGTTCTCCAGCTAAGCAATCATTTTATCTGCACATACCTCTAAACAATATTAAATAATGGTGATGCTAGGTTGTATGGCTAGGTTAACTTTTTTTTTTTCTTTAGACAGAGCTTCGCTCTTGTTGCCCAGGCTGGAGTGCAATAGCGTGATCTTGGCTCACTGCAACCTCTGCCTCCTGGGTTCTAGCAATTCTCCTGCATCAGCTTCCCGAGTGGCTGGAATTATAGGCACCCACCACCACAGCTGGCTAATTTTTTGTATTTTTAGTAGAGACGGGATTTCACCATGTTGGCCAGGCTGGTCCTGATCTCAGGTGATCCACCTGCCTTGGCCTCCCAAAGCTCTGGGATTACAGGCGTGAGCCACCGCACCTGGCTGGCTAGGTTAACTTCTTTATGTACACATTCTCTAACAAAGTCTCCCTGGCTAATTGCTTGACCGAAAGCAGATATAAGCTGTTAAACATGAACAAAACCAAACCTGTCACTACAACAAAACAGAACAAAACAAAACATGCAAACAAAGAAAAACTGTTCTCCAAAGTCTTTGAGAAATATGGGATTATGTAAAGCAACCAAATCTGTAACTTATTAGCATTTCTGAGAGAGAAGAGAAGGTAAGCAACTTAGAAAACATATTCGAGGATATAATTGAGGAAAATTTCCCCAATCTTGCTAGAGAGATCAACATGCAGATACAAGAAATCCATGGAACTCCTCCAAGATACTATATAAGATGACCATCCCCAAGGCACATAGTTATGAGACTATGCAGGGTCATGGAAAAGAAAAAAATCTTAAAGGCAGCTAGACAAAAAGGTCATATTACCTATAAAGAGAAATCCATCAGACTAACAGTGGACTTCTCAGCAGAAAGTTTACAAACCAGAAGAGATTGCGGGCCCATTTTTAGCATTCTTAAAGAAAATAAATGCCAACTAAGGATTTCATATCCCACCTAACTAAGCTTCATAAATGAAGGAGAAATAAAGTCTTTCCTTGACCTTCAATCGCTAAGGGAATTCATCACCACCAGACTGGCCCTACAAGAGATCCTTAAAGGAATTCTAAACAAGGAAACAAAAGAACAATACTTGCTGTCACAAAACCAGACACAAGCACATAACTCATGGATCCTATAAAGCAACTACACAATTGTGATTACAGAGCAACTAGTTAACACCAGTATGACAGGAACAAAACCTCACCTATCAATATTAACCTTGAACATAAATGGCATAAATGCTCTATTTAAAAGATATAGAGTGGCAAATTGGATTAAAAAAAAAAAGACCCATCTTTCTAGTGTTTTTAAGAGATCCATTTGACATATAATGACGCCCATAGGTTCAAAGTAAAGGGATGGAGAAGGATCTGTCACACAAATGGAAAGAAAAGAGGAGCTATTCTTGTATCAGATAGAATAGACTTTAAACCAACAACAGTAAAGAAGGACAAAGAAGGGCATTACATAATGATAAAGGCTTGAATTCAACAAGAAGACTTAAGTACTCTAAATAAATAGGCACCCAACATTGGAGCACCCAGATTTATAAAACAATTACTTCAGGCCGGGCACGGTGGCTCACGCTTGTAATCCCAGCACTTTGGGAGGCCGAGGCGGGCGGATCACGAGGTCAGGAGATCGAGACCACGGTGAAACCCCGTCTCTACTAAAAATACAAAAAATTAGCCAAGCGTGGTGGCGGGTGTCTGTAGTCCCAGCTACTCGGAGAGGCTGAGGCAGGAGAATGGCGTGAACCCAGGAGGCGGAGCTTGCAGTGAGCCGAGATCGTGCCACTGCACCCCAGCCTGGGTGACAGAGCGAGACTCTGTCTCCAAAAAAAAAAAACAAAAAAAAATTACTTCTAGACCTAAGAAAAGACTTTGACAGCCACATAATAATAGTGGTGTACTTCAACACCGCACTGACAGCATTAGACACTTATTGGGGCAGAAAACTAACAAATTCTGGACTTAAATTCAACACTTGACCAATTGGACCTGATATGTATCTACAGAACATGCTACCCAACAACCACAGAATGCATTCTTCTAATCTGCAGACAGAACATACTCTAAGATTGACCACATGCTCAGTCATAAAGCAAGTCTCAATAAATTTTTTTAAAAACCTGAAAATCAAGCCAAGTATCTTCTTAGACCTCAGTGGAATAAAAATAGAAATCAATACCAAGAGGAACACTCGAAACTACACAAATACATGGAAATTAAATAACTTACTCCTGAATGACTTCAATGAAGTTAAAGCAGAAATAAAAAAATTCTTTGAGACAATGAAAATAGAGACACAACATACCAAAACCTCTGGCATATGGCAAAAGCAGTGGCAAGAGGAAAGTTTAAAACACTAAATGATTACATCAAGAAGATAGAAAGATCTCAATTAACAACCTAAACTTGCACCTAAAGGAACTAGAAAAACAAGAGCAAACTAATCCCAAAGCTTAGCAGAAGAAAAGAAATAACTAAAACTAGAACAGAACTAAACAAAATTGAAACCCAAGAAAAAATACAGAGGATCAATGAAATGAAAAATTGGTTTTTTGAAAGGATAAACAAGATTGATAGACTGCTAAGTAGACTCAAAAAAGAGAGAAGATCCAAATAAGCACAATTAGAAATGAGAAAGGTGACATTATCACTGATTCCATAGAAATACAAAAGATCCTCAGAGACACTACGAACATCTCTATGCACATAAACTAGAAAATCTAGAGGAAATGGAGAAATTCCTGGAAACACACAACCTCCCAAGATTGAACCAAGAAGAAACATAAATACTAAACAGACCAATAACGAGGAATGAAATTGAATAAATAATAAAAAAACCTACCATGCAAAAAAAGCCCTGGGCCAGATGGATTCACAGCTGAATCCTACCAGAAGTACAAAGAAGAGCTGGTTCCAATCCTTCTGAAACTATTCCAAAAATCAAGGAGTAGAGGCTTCCCCCTAACTTATTCTATAAACTCATTATCATCCTGATACCAAAATCTGGCAAAGACGTAACAAAAAAGAAAACTACAGGCCAATATCCTTGGTGAACACAGATGCAAAATCCTCAATAAAATACTAGCAAACCAGATCCAGCAGCATATCAAAAAGTGAATTCCCTGCAATCAAGTGGGCTTTATTCTGGGGATGTAAGGATGGTTCAACATATGCAGAATTAAAAACACATAAACAATTAAAAACCAAAACCATATGATCATCTCAATAGATGCAGAAAAAGCATTTGATAAAATACAACATCTCTTTATGATAAAAGTCCTCAACCATCTAGGCATTGAAGGAACATACCTCAAAATAATGAGTCATCTATGACAGACTCACAGCCAACATCATACTCAATGGGAAGATGGAAGCATTCCCCCTTAAGAACTGGAATAAAACAAGGATGTCCACTCTCACCACTCCTACTCACCATAGTACTGGAAGCCCTAGCCAGAGTAATCAGACAAGACAAAGAAATAAAAGGTATCCAAATAGGAAAAAAATAAGTCAAATTATCTTTCTTTGCTGACAATAAGATTCTATACATAGAAAACCCTAAAGATTCTCCCAAAAGACTCCTAGACCTGATAAACAACCTCAGCAAAGTCTCAGGATACAAAATCAATGTACACATATCAGTAGCATTTCCATACCCAATGACATTCAGCTCAGAACCAAATTAAAAATGCAATATCGTTTATGGTAGCCACACACACAAAAAATAAAATATCCAGCAATACATCCAACCAAGGAGGTTAAAGATCTGTACAAGGAGAACTGCAAAACACTACTGAAAGAAATCGTAGATGACACAAACAAATGGAAAAACATTCTATGCTTATGGATTGGAAGAATCAGTATTGTTGAAATGTTTATACTGCCCAAACAAATCTACAGATTCGATGCTATTCCTATCAAATTGTGAGTCAATGCTCACAGAATTAGAAATAACTATTCTAAAATTCATATGGAACCAAAAAAGAGCCCAAATAATCAAGACAATTCTAAGCAAAAAGAATAAAGCTGGAGGAATCACATTACCTGGCTTCAAGCTATACTACAAGGATGCAGTAACCTAAACAGCATGGTACTGGTACAAAAACAGACACATAGACCAATGAATAGAATAGAGAACTCAGAAATAAAGCTGCACACCTACAACTAACTAATATTTGACAAAGTCAACAATAACAGTGTGGAAAGGACACTCTATTCAATAAATGTCTAGCTATACACAGAAGAATGAAACTGGACCGGTACCTCTCACCATATACAAAAATTAGCCAAGATGAATTGAATTCTTAAATGTAAGACCTCAAATTATAAAAATCCTAGAAGAAAAACTAGAAAATACTTTTCTAGACATTGATTAAGGCAAAGAATTTATGACTAAGTCCTTGAAAGCTAACGTGACAGAAACAAAAATGGACAATTAGGTCCTGATTAAACTAAAGAGCTTTTGCACAGCAAAAGAAACTATCAGCAGAATAAACAGACAATGCACAGAATGGGAGTAAATGTTTGCAAACTATGCACCTGACAAAAGACTAATATCCACAATCTATAAGTAACTTAAACAAATCAACAAGAAAAAACAAATAGCCCTATTAAAAGCAGGCAAAGGACTTGAACTGACGCTCCTCAAAAGACATACAAGTGGCCAACAAATAAAAAAATGTTCAGCATCACTAATCATAAGAGAGACACAAGCCAGGTGCAGTGGCCGACACCTGTAATCCCAGCACTTTGGGAGGCTGAGGCAGATCACCTGAGGTCAGGAGTTTGAGACCAGCCTGGCCAACATGGCAAAACCCCGTCTCTACTAAAAGTACAAAAATTAACTGAGTGTGGTGTGGTGGTGCATGCCTGTAGTCCAAGCTCCTCAGGAGGCTAAAGCAGGAGAATCGCTTGAACCCAGGAGTTGGAGATTGCAGTGAGCTGAGATCGTGCCATTGCACTGCAGCCGGGTTACAGATGGAGCGAGACTCTGTCTCAAAAAAAAAAACCAAAAAAACAATAAAACAAAAAACCAGAGAGAGAGAGACACAAATGTAAACCATAATGAGATGCTATCCCACACCAATCAGAGTGGCTATTATCAGAATTTCAGAAAACAACAGATACTGGCAAGACTGAAGAGAAAAGAGAATGCTTATACACTGCTGGTGGGAATGCAAATGAATTCACCCCGTGTGGAAAGCAGTTCGAAGATTTCTCAATGAACTAATAATAGAACTACCATTCAACCCAGCAATCCCATTACTGGGTATATACCGAAAGGAAAATAAATCGTTCTACCAAAAAGACACCTGCACTCCTATGCTTATCATGGCACTATTCACAATAGCAAAGACATAGAATCAACCTAAGTGCCCATCAGCAGTGGACTGGACTAAAAAAATGTGGTAAATATCCCCCAGGTTCACAATGCAGCCACAGAGAAGAATGTATTCATGCCCTTTGCAGTAACGTAGATGCATCTGGAGGCCATTATCCTAAGTAAATTAATGCAGAAACAGAAAATCAAATACCGCATGTTCTTACTTATAAGTGGGAGCTAAACATTGGGTACACTTGGACGCAAAGATGGGAAAAATAGACACTGGGGATTCCAAAAGGAGGGAGAGACGGAGGGGGCAAGGGTACTATGTTCACTGCTTGGTTTATGGGATCATTAGAAGCTCAAACTTTAGCATCAGGTATTATACCCATGTAACAAACCTGCATATATACCTCCTGAATTTAAAATTAAAAGCAATTAAAGAAATAAATGAAAGAATTGGGCATAACCCTCAAAAAAATCCAAAATGTGGGGCACTACTCTGGTCTCTTCAGGTCAGTGGGATGGGAAAAAGAGCAGGTGATGGGGCACAGGGGGAGCTATATTAAAATAAACTAAACTTGAGAGATGTAAACATGAAAACAATGTGTAATTCCGTATTGGATCCTGTTGGGAGAACAAGTTTGAGGGACGATTGGGATTCAGAATAAGGACTAGATATTAGAATTATTATTATATTATAGGAATCCCTAAATTTTTAGGAGTGATAATGGTATTGTGGCTGTGTAAGAAAACTCCCTAATCTTTAAAAGATGCATGCCAAGAGGTTTAGGAGGGAGGCATGCTATTATCTATAATTTACTTTGAAATGGTTCAGTAAACAAATGAAAAATAGAAGGATGAATGGATGGTTCGATGAATAAATGGAGTAAATGTGGCAAAATATTAAAAAACTATTCTCATATGCAATTGCTTATGAATCAGACTTAGTTTAGTAAAAAGCAAACAGCAAGATAAAATAAATTGGATACTGAGGTTATTTTTAGATTTGTTATTACTGTCATGAATAATCTTCAATTTCAAATTTATGTTCCTTAAAACTTATTGTTACTACTGATTAATCTTAAAATAAATATATGTTACAAAGTTGAACTGATAAAATATTCTAATAAAATATTTATTTTGCTGTTTTTTGTGTTGTAGAACCACATAAGATATTCTTTGAAAACCCAGTTTAGTTCACAAGAAAAATGGAAAACAGATTTAGTCTTCTTGCCTCTTATGTTGCAGACATAGAACTTGTCATTGTAAACCCAGTGTCAGTAGGTCAATGACCCAAAAGTCCCTGTTCTTTGTGCTGAAAAATATCTGCAGAGAGGGAATCTTAGATTTCTGTACGTGAAATTCTGAACAATACTAATTGCTTACCTGCAATGTATGGGTTGTTAAGATAAAACAGGGTGGGAACCTGATCTACCCAGGCATATCTTTCATGTGAATGTGAAGGAAATGATTCATTGACAACCCCAAAGACCTTGCTGGGAAAACACAGCTCAGTATTGCATCATCAAGCATTTGAAAACAAAGTGTCAGGAAACAGTTTAGAAATCTGTCTCTATCACTTTCTCTTATTAACTATTTGTTTGTATTAATAAGGGTAACCACCACTTGTGTTTTGTTTTGTAGTTTATTAAGTGTATTCGTGATAACTTTTGGAAGTGGTAAGGTAGGTCTCATTACTCATTTTTCAGGTGAGGAAAATGAGGCTCACAGATTTTCAGTGACTTGTCCAGGATTACACAGGCTGAAAGTGGAAGAGCCATGTATTACTACATCTGGGTCTAACTAGGAAATGGGAGGGCATCAATTGTGTAATTTGATCTCATAGAAACTCAGTTTTCTGAGCTGTAAGGAGGGCATAATGCTTATTTTACAGTATCGTTATAAAAATAACATGAAATTATGTAAAGAAGACATCTAGGTCAGTATTTTCATAAACATGGAGTTCGATACATATTTAGTCCTTTTTTTTTTTTTTATTTTTTAGATGGGGCCTTGCTCTGTTGCCCAGGCTGGAGTGCAATGGCACGATCTCAGCTCACTGCAACCTCCACGTCCCAGGTTCAAGTGATTTTCCTGCCTCAGTCTCCTGAGTAGCTGGGATTACAGGCACCCACCACCACGCCCAGCTAATTTTTGTATTTTTGGTAGAGACGGGGTTTCACCATATTGGCCAGGCTGGTCTCGAACTCCTGACCTCAGGTGATCCGCCTGCCTTGGCCTCCCAAAGTGCTGGGATTACAGGCATGAGCCACTGAGCCCGGCCTTTTTTTTTTTTTTTTTTTTTTTTTTGAGACAGGGTCTTATTCTGTTGCTGAGGCTAGAGTGCAGTGGTGTGATCTCCGCTCACAACAGCCTTGACCTCCTGAGTGTAAGTGATGCTTCCACCTCAGCCTCCCAAGCAGCTGGCACTACAGGCACATGCCACCACACCCAGCTAAATGAGGCACCTGGCCTCATTTACTTTTTAGTGCCATGTTTATAGTCCTGAAGCTGTAATCTTAATCTGTACCTTAAATTTTCCACTGTCTAATTCCTTATATACCACATTAGTAAGTTACAGTATTGCTATATTGAATCTTCAGTATAGTACTTTTCCAGGAGACTGACTGACAGCAAGCTTCTCTTGCTATTTTAGTTACTAATTCCTTCCCCCACTTTTGGGCAAAAGACCAAGAGTATTTTGAGGAGATTAAGATGAACCTACAATTTATTGAATCATACCATTAAATAGAGTTAGAGTGAAGTTATAATACATATGCAAGGAGACATTATCTAAAGGGGCAGTAAGCAGCAGACGTAAGCAAAGTCATAGAAATCCATTTATCTGCCAACACATTTATGTAAGAAATTACACTACTGGTCAGGAATTTCCTGCTGTATGTCATTTTTTTTTTCCTATGGAACTTTTCAATAGCTTGTAATGGGCTGTTGTGCCTCCTCTTCAGGCTTGGCTGTTATCAGTGCCACTCAGATATCCCTTCCTATTCAGTGTGGAGTGCTTTGTGACACTTATGAATGGGTGCACCTATTTTTTAACTATTAGAATGTTGATTTATATCACAGAAGACTCATCATTTCTGCTTCCCTACACATAGGCCTGTTGTAAGAATTTACTGGTTTCAAACATGTATTAATTATTTGAACTTGCAGGAAAGGAATGCCATAAAATTGAAAGCTACATGTGAGTTTTATAAGAGATAATTTTCTACTAAAATAATATGCAAAGGTAATAATTGGGGAAATTTTCCAGGCAGATGGAGAAAGAAATTCGAGTGTTTCTAATTATGTAGATAATGCTGAGTGAAAGGAAGAGCACTGTAGAAGGAATACTTGATGTGTAGCAGAAAACCAGAGTTTGAGTCTAGGCTCTGCCATCTGCTAGGTGGGCATGGGCAGGACACCTAGGGCTTCAGTCTCATGTTCTTCAGCTGCAGAAATGGCCACTGAATCATATTTCTTAACCTCTGTTTTATTTTATTAGGAAAAATGTAACACCCCAGGAAATTTTAGTTTGCAGACGTGGTGTAAAACTTTACTTATGCAGCCTTATTTCAGTATGCTTGCATATACAAGCTAAGTATTTAGCACTTCAATGTTTGCACAGATAATTGGCAAATAGAAAGTAATATAAAATAAATAAGTAGATTTAATGTTTTCTGATTTTCAGTGGAGAAATATGGTTATATATATTTTTAAATTAGATTCAGCAGTTGGAGATTCAATGAATTACTTAACCTCCTAAACATAAATCAGCTTCATCCTTCTCCTGCTTTTTTTTTTCAATTTTATATCAACAAACTGCCAGGAATGTGAACAAAATTAATATTTCCTGAGAATGACTTTTGCATCAGTTGCATACAACTGATGTAAATTGTATCCTATCAGATATTTTGATTCACCTAAATTAAAACTTCTGATATATTATATGGGCCTAAAGATTAAAAAAAATTTTCTGACTTTCTTTCAGACCTTAAAAATGGGTTTAATTTCCAGAAATGCAAGTGTGGGTAAATACAGAGATTATAATGAAATACTTCATTGTGCTAATGGATAAAAGGAGAAAATCAACTAGAGATATGTACTTTTGGGAAGGAAAGGACAGAATTATCACTCTCAGTAGGTGATACGATTGTCTATTTAGTAAAACTAGAAAATCAATTGTAACACTTTTAGAAACAATAAATTTAGTAAAAAGACAAAAGTTAAAATATATGAAACTCAATAGCTTATATACCAAACATTACCAATAATAAAATACAAGGGAAAAAGAAATTTATTCTCACTAGAACATACACTGCATGAGGACAGAAACCATTTTTGTTCACAGCTGCATCCCCAGCTCCTAGAACAGGGTCTGACACATAGTAGACACCATAAACATTTGTTGTGTAAATGAATTCGTGGTAACAAAATATCACAAAATTATTAAGAATATTCTTAATATGAAATTCATGGGATCTTTAATCCTATATTTCATGGAAAACTGGTGTGTGAATTGAGTTGGTGAATTCTCAGAAAGAAGGATAGTGGTTATATGTAGAATGTTTTTCTCCACCAGACATGGATTCATTCAACAAATATGTTTGGGGATCTACTCTGTGCTTGGCAGTGTTCTAGGCACCAGATAGACAAAAATAGACAAAAATATCTGTTCTCATGGAACTTATTATCTCATTTGGAGATATAAGCAATATGCAAATAAATAAGTAAAATAGATAGGATGTCAGATGGTGCAAAATGTTAAGGAGAAGAATAAAGCAAAGAAGGGGCTGTAGAGTTCCAGGGTTCGGACAGGGGATGGAAGTGGACAGAAGTGGCAACTGTGAATAGGGTGCTCAGGCAAGATCTCACAGACAAGGTGGTATTTGAGTAAAGACCTGGAGAAGTTGAGTCATGTGGCTATCGATATTAAAAGCTACAGTAATTAAAACAGTGTGGTCTTAACTTCAAAGAGACACAGAAAAATAGAACAAAATCTTGAGTTCAGAAGTTGGCTCAAATATATGTGAAGATTTAGCATGTGATAAAGTGGCCAAGAAAATGGACTGTTTTTAAACAGTGCTGGAACAAGTTGCTAGCCATTTTGAGGGAAAAAGGTAAGTTGGGATCTCACCTTATCCAGACAAAAATTACAAATGGATAAAAGTTTTCATGTTAAACCACACACATTAAACAGCTGAAGAATATTTAAGTATGTATTTTTATACAGCCTTTGACTAGAGAAGGCCTCTTAAAGCATAATAAAGCCAGAAAATGAACAGAATGGTCCACAGATTAGACCATATAAAAGTTTGAGGTGGCAAAAATAAAACAAAATAAAAAAATTAAAATCACCACCAATAAAAGTTAAAAAAATACATATTACAGAAATACTATATTTCCTTATTCTAGTCCCCACTCTCTTTCAAAAAATGAACAGAATGGTCCACAGATTTGACCATATAAAAGTTTGAGGTGGCAAAAATAAAACAAAATAAAAAATTAAAATCACCACCCATAAAAGTTAAATTAAAAAAATACATATCACAGAAATACTGTATTTCCTTATTCTGCTCCCTGCCCTCCTTCTGAAGTTAGTGTATACATTTAATGTGGTAATGTCTCTTTCTCCTTGTTCTTAGGAACTATTAAATTGATAGCATATATTCTAATAAACTGCCTGTTAGAGAGCAGACTAAGGTATATAGAGAGCTTTAAAAAGTAACATTTTTTTTTGCATACTCAATAGCAAAAGTAAAAAGAGTATGAACACAGTTCACAAGGAAAGAAATGCAAATAACTAAAAAAAAGGAAGAGATGTTAAACCTTTTGAGTAAAAAGGAAAGGTCAGCTGAAATTGCATTGATATGCAATGTTTTACCCATTGGATTGGTAAGCCCTAAGAGGATTGTTGTGAGAGGCAATGGGAATATACAACATTCTCATTTACTGCTAATGGGAGTGTGAATTTGTACAATCTTTCATTAAAACTGAATATGTTTATGCCTTTTAAATTTCTTTGGTTTTTTTCCCTAAAAGGATATAATTGAACAAGTGTTCAAAGATAAGAATGTATGTACAAAAATGTTTATCTCAGCATCGTTTGCAATAGTAAATAATTGGAAATGATCTTGATGTCCATTAATAGAGAAATGGTTAAATAAGCTACAGTAGAATGCTATGCAATGTGGAATGCTATAGAATGCTATGCAGTTATTATTTATTTATATGGGAAGATGCCCACAATAAATTGTTTATTAAAAGGCAGATTACTACAGCCATTTTGGAAGACAGTTTGACACTTTCTTACAAAACTAAGCATCCTCTTATCATATGATCCAGCAATTGTACTCCTAGGTATTTACTCAAACTTAACTCCACACAAAAACCTGCACATAAATGTTTGCAGTAGCTTTATTCATAATTGTCAAAAATTGGAAGCAACCAAGATGTCCTCAAGTAAATGAGGATAAAACAAACTGTAGTATATCCAGATAATGGAACATTATTCAGTTATAAAACTAAATGAGCTATTAAGCCATGAAAAAACACTGAAGAATCCTACATGCATATTGCTAGGTGAAAAAATAGCATTTGGCAGTCTAAAAGGCTACATACTCTATGACTCCAAGTATATGACATTCTGGGAGGGGCAAAACCATGGAGACAGTAAAAAGATCTGTGGTTGGCAGGGATTGGAGGGAAGTCAGGGAGAGATAGATAAGTGGAGTGCAGAGAATTTTTAGGGCAATGAAACTATTCTGCATGATGCTGTAATGGTGGATACCTGACATCATACATTTGGCAAAACCCATAGAGGAATGAATCTTAATATACATTTTAGGTAGTAATGTATCAATATTAGTTTATCAATTATAGTAAATGTGCCATACCAAAGCAAGTTGTACCACACCAAAGCAATAGGGGAAATTGGTGGTGAACAGAATGGGAATGTATAGGAACTCTCTACACCTTCTGGTTAATGTTTCTGTAGTCCTAAAACTGACCTAAGAAATAAAGTCTGTTAGTTAAAAAAAATGCACATATGATACTCTTTTTATAGTTGTGTGTGTGTGTATGTGTGTGTGTGTGTGTGTAGGGGGATGTGTAGAAATAAGTTTGGAAGGATAGCATCAAAATGTTAAGAGTGGTATCTTAAGATTGTGGTGGTGAGATTGTGGTGGTGGTGAGATTGTGAGTGATTTTCACTTTTTAATTTATGTCTTTTTATACTGTCTACAAGTTTTATATTCTTATGATCAGAAATAATACAATTTCATTTCAAAAGCAAAAACATAAGACAACAGCACCAACTAAAAAAGAGAAAACTAACAAGAATAATAATACAGTAAAATGAAAAAATAACCCATAATTCTACCATCTAAAGATAACTACTATTAACATTTTGGTATATATTTCAGGCTATTTTCAATAAATTATGTAATATGTGAAATATATAGATAGATACACACATTAAATACACTTTTACAACACAATCATAGTTTATATATGTTCCACAGTGAGCAGATCTATGCGGACCTATCCCAAAGGCTTAAAAGTTATCCAACTGAAAGTTGACTTATACATTTTTAGTTTACAAAATACAAGGCTCCTAAGTTATCTAACTTATCCTGTGATGACTAGTGGCTGCCAGGATTATGCAAATATTTTCAGAAAAACAAATATGCTTAATACGTCTCTTCAAGGTAAAAATGACATTTTAATAGTGAATGAGAAAGCACCTGCTTTTCTAACTTAATTTGCTGTTTTGAAAATGGGTGTGGTGGCAGCCTCTGAGGTTGCTGCCACTGAGCCCCTCTTCCTGGCATCCATGTCCTTGTCTAATCCCCTCCCCTTGAATATGGGCTGGACCTAGTGACTCTAACAAATGTTTGAATGTGACACAGGACTTCAGTTCGTTTCAGCATTTCAAACAAAACAACTTCGTATTCATATAATATTTCATAAAATTCTTTCCTATGCATAGTTCCATTCAAGCATCCCAACCTCTTGAAATAAAGAAGAGATACAATATTTGTTTGTTTTAAGTGAGAAAATTAAGGGCTCAGAGAGATATTAAATGATTTGTTCAAGGCCTGTCTGACCAGATGGCTTGTACCACAATTCAAATCCTGCTCTGCTGACTTTAATTCTGTCTCCATCATTCTAGAGGACCATTCTACTCTTCAGTCTTTAGATTTTCCAGAGTGGAGTAAAAAAGTGGCTGGCTGGGCTTTTGCGGTCTCAGATTCTGGTATCTTTGTCACTGTAGCACAATATTCTAGTCTATATAGAGTGATTCTTCAATTGATGTTTGTTGATAATATGGAAATTTCATTCATAGCAAATTGTGGTGGTGTTAAATACTATCATTACTTATCCACATAACTCTATGTGAGATTAAGATTTTGGTAACTATCTGGCTATTTTGATCAAGGTAGGTACCTGGTAATTGATGTGTTAAGGCATTTTTCTCCCTAAGTTATTGGATGACGAAATCATAGAAAATTAAACCTAGTAGCAAACATTAGATGTGCATATTTGAAGACAGATTTTTTTATAGCTTTACTATGAGTTATTTTTTTCTGTCAAATATTATTTATGAGGAATGTTGAGGTAACTGGAGAGGAAAAATGTCGTAGAAAACAGTTCCCTTTGGATGATCTAAGAGGTTCATGTTGTATATAATGCACCTCTTATCAGGAAGTTATTAGTGATACAATTTCTTTTCTGGTAAAACAAAGCAAGTCTTCATTTTTACATATTTGACATCTCTGAGTTACTGATGTCAGAGAGGGCATCCTTGATGCATGTTTATTCCTATATTTTCAAAAAGCAGTACACAAAATTTTCCATTACTGAAGAAATAAATCCACAAAAAGCAAAGGCTTGAGAATATTCCTTTAAAAAGATATTTTATTGACTTTTGTGCATTGGGGATTAACCAAATCTGTAACTAGAGATTAATCTGGAGAAGGGGGAGAGAGGAATAGAATGTGAATGGGACAGAGGCAGAGGAGGGAATGTGTGGGAATTAGGGCATTAGTGCTGCTGGAAGGGTGTGAATATGACTCGTTGAGGCTTTCTGAGTTTGCCAGGCTCTGTGCTAAGTGCTCTGCATATATATCTTCTTCTTAATCTCTGTAACAGACCTGTGAGGTGACAGACATTATTATCCACAGTTTTCAAATGAGGAAACTGGCTCAGAGAGGTTTCAGTAAATTACCCAAGATCACACAGCCAGTAAATAGCAGTCAGGATTTGAACTCACAGATGTTTGCACCTCAAGTCTGTGTGCTTTACCGTACTGCATACGTCTATCTACAGAGTGCTGATTTTGCAGATATTCCCCCAACTTGGCTATTGGTTAACTGTCCAGATTTGTTTTAACATGAGTAACATAGGCTCCAATTTATTTTTATTCAAAGATAAGTGTATATAAAGAGATGTAGATCCTTTTATGGTTTGCTGAAATTTATTTTGTACTTAGTTCTCGTGCATCAGAAATACCTTATTAGTTGAAAATAGACCCATTAATTACTGTGTGGGATGTGAAAAAATGCATTCTTTGTAAATTTCTAGTTTTTCCTTTGTACCATGGTAATTTGCATTTGTCCTTATAGTCCTATGCTTTCGGCAGTAGCCACAGATTTCAAGTATTAAACATAAATGAAATACTGTATGTGATTTTCTATATTGTATGGGAGGAAAAAAAGTCAATCTGGGGGACAGATCCAAGTGATGTGAGACTCCAGCTGAAGGCTCAGGTCCCTCTAGGGAAAGTCAGAGCAGCCTGACGGTGTAGGAAAATGGCACTCTGCTGCTGTCAGTTTACTTGGCAGTGTCTGGCAAAGAGCACAGGAAAAACACCAGAGCAGCGATGAGCAGTTTTTCAGCTGCCAGAGAAAAAGTTTCACAAACTGGAAATTTTACAAAGGTACACTAATGTCTGATACTAATTTATTCATCAAATATTTGTTGCATAGTATATGCTGAAAATACAATGCTGAATTAGTCATTGTTCCTGCTTTCAAGGAACACACGGGCCAGACGGGAAGACAGTATATAAATTTCAGTAAAGGGCGTCAAGGGCCATAGTCACAGGGCCTTATTTGAGCACCTAGGAGAGGTGCCTGGTTTCACCGGAAGTATTGGGAAATGTTCCAGAAGAGGGAATATCTACTCTAAGCCAGACTGTCTATATAATTTGCGGAGTCCAGTGCAAAATGAAAATGTGGATCATTTGTTCAAAAACTATGAAGAATTTCAAGATGGTGACAGCTGAGCATTAGATAAAGCACAGACACTTCTAAATGAATTTCCTTCTACTTAGACTGTAATACCCACAATGGGAAAATTCGAAACCATTGTTTAACAAAATGAACCCACTCTGGGCATTTATGCCGTTTGTTTCCTTTGAAGTATTATTACTATGTAGCAAAAATCTAAGGGTCTACAATAATGTATTTAAATCAGCCTGGAGTGTCCATGATAATTTTGGAAGAACAATATTAGAATGGGTCATGAATGTTTAGTATTTGTTGCATTTCCCCCAGAAAAGGACAGTTTCTGGGAACTTCAGGGAATATTTAAATACTTTCTCCAGCAGCCTGTTGCCTCTGAAACAAATAATTTATGGAAATGATAAAAAGCAAGTGTTAGTATGTTTGTTGGAAACAAAAACAGAAACCCTACCTGTTGATTACAAAAGCAGAGAACATGGTATCCATGGAATATTGTATTACAGTATTTTTCACAACTACTCACTGTACCCTTTAAGGGTTGTATAATGCCTGCTGGTAACAAGGTAGCCATACGATTTATAGTAATTCCCTGAGGAAGGACTCTATCTATCCTTCTGACTTGGCCATGTGACTTGCTTTGGCCAATGGAGTGAAAGGACGTGATGTAAGCCATGTCCAAGTAGAAGTTCCAGGCAAATACTTTAAGGGCCATGGCAGTTGGCACTCTGTTTTCCCCCTGCCACAAGTTCAGCATGTTCCCCGGAGGAGTTCTTTCTTCAAGCCTGGATCCTGAATGAAAAAGCCATGTCATGGCCAACACATGAAATGTGAATGCGAAGTCAACCTTGGTTGTTAAAAAGCCACT
The DNA here is from genome assembly GCF_006542625.1 of Nomascus leucogenys. Lineage (NCBI taxonomy): Eukaryota > Metazoa > Chordata > Mammalia > Primates > Hylobatidae > Nomascus > Nomascus leucogenys. The sequence continues at coordinate 67,191,173 of NC_044391.1, forward strand.
GAGATTTTTTGGGGTTATTAATGACCATAACTGGGTGAAAATTGGCTAACACAGTGTTTTTATTTATAATAGGGCAATGATTCACAAATACAACATTTGCCTAAAGGACATTCAGCGATCCCACTCCTCTGGGGAATGACACTGCTCTAATAATGATGATCATATAGGTTTTTCCAGAGGCAGATACACTGGGAATTCTGCTAATGGTTATCTGATCTGCTGGGAAATCAAGCTGAGTCCTCCAGGCATGAGTTGGGTCTAAATGGCTAAACCCCTGTTCTCACTTCCCCACCTGGTCCAGCTGCTTGCTGCCTACTTGATCTTGGACAAGTTGCTAAGCCTCAATTCCTCAATTTGTAAACCTGGAATAGGACTATTTACTTCATAAATTTATTAGGACAGGGTCAATTTCTGTTTCTTCTATATCAATGCCTGTTTCCCATGCAGTTTCTACCCCTCTGATTAAATTAGCTCTTGTTTGACTTTGTCTATCACTTTTAATATAAAAGAAATAAGACATTTGTAGATTAATATTGAGCTTCTCTTTGTTTCTCCCCAAGTATCTATTCTTTCTTCCGTGACCACAACTACCTCATAAAGGGTATATACTTTATTTTGATATCTACATATAGATTATTAAATATGTAAGTTACTATATTTGTATATACTGTATTGGATATATATGCATATACATACATAAGTTAAAATATGCATAAAACCATGTTCTGTACACAGGAAAAATTTAGGATAAAAGAATTAGTGAAATCTTCTTTTCTTAAAAGGATTATGGTGGGGGAAGTGGGTTCACTTCTCCCTATGAAGCTGTTAATTCTTTTATGTCACTTGGCAAAGCTTGCTTTCTTTCTCTTTCTTTTTTCTCTTTCTTTCTTTCTTTCTTTCTTTCTTTCTTTCTTTCTTTCTTTCTTTCTTTCTTTCTTCTTTCTTTCCCCTTCCTTCCTTCCTTCCTTCCTTCCTTCCTTCCTTCCTTCCCTCCCTCCCTCCTCCTTCCTTCCTTCCCTCCCTCCCTCTCTCTCTTTTTCTTTCTTTCTTTCTTTCTTTCTTTCTTTCTTTCTTTCTTTCTTTTTCTTTCTTTTTCTTTTCTTTTCTTTTCTTTTCTTTCTTTCTCCTCTCTTTCTTTTTTTTTTGAAGCAGGGTCTGGCTCTGTCATCCAGGCTGGAATACAGTGGTGTGATCTTGGCTCACTGCAACTTCCACCTCCCGGACTCAGGTGATCCTCCTGCCTCAACCTCCCAAGTAGCTGAGACTACAGGCATGTGCCACCAAGCTCAGCTAATTTTTGTATTTTTTGTAGAGACAGGGTTTCACCATGTTGCCCAGGCTAGTCTTGAACTCCTGAACTTTAGCAATCCACCTGCCTCATCCTTCCAAAGTGCTGAGATTACAGGCATGAGCAAAATTTGCGCCTGGCCTGGCAAATTTTTCTAATTGTCACTATCGTTCAAGTCCTGTCCTACGAACTGAGAATAAAGAGTGGAACTGGACAGAAAAAGGCCTGTTATCTTTTAGCTTACCTTCTAGTAGGAGGAAGCAGACAATACACAATTAAGCAAATAAGGAGACCCAATAAAAGGCCAAAAAACATGAGGTAAGAGTCCTTGGGAGAGCTCTCTATGGATAAGAGTCCTTGAGAGAGCTCTGAATGGATAAGAATAATGTGTTAATTTATAGCCGTTTCAAGGAAGGGTAGCAACATTTATTGAGCACCTGCTAAGTTTCAGCTAGTTTATCTGTACTGTTTCATTTAGTAATTGTAATAACCCTGTGAGTAGGTCCATTTTATAGGTCAAAAACTGGACATTCACAACTAGAAAGTCAACTAACTTCCCCACAATTACCCAGCTGGTAAATTCAAGAGTAGACCTCTAATTCTTACCTCCTACTTCTTCCTCAAGCCCAGTAATCTCTTTTAAGTAGGAAAAACATATCTCTTTCTGCTTACCCTCACCTCTATCCTCAGTTAGGCTTTTTTAGATTATAAATGATATTGTCTTAGAATAAAGTTAAATTTCAGCTTTCCCTGCATTTACAGGAAATATTCTTTAAAAACAGAGCACTGGACTTAAATTCTGGAGAACTACCTTCAAATTACTGTCCTGCTACTCAATACCCATGTGGTTTCCGGCAAGTCACTCAACTTCTATGAGCCTGTTTACTCATCTGTAACAGGAAATAGTGCCAGGTATAAGTTTTTGTTTGTTTGTTTGTTTGTTTGTTTTTTTTGAGACGGAGTCTCGCTGTCGCCCAGGCTGGAGTGCAGTGGCGCCATCTCTACTCACTGCAGGCTCCGCCCCCCCAGGTTCACGCCATTCTCCTGCCTCAGCCTGCCGAGCAGGTGGGACTACAGGCACCCACCACCTCGCCTGGCTAATTTTTTTTTTGTATTTTTAGTAGAGACGGGGTTTCACCGTGTTAGCTAGGATGGTCTCGATCTCCTGACCTCGTGGTCAGCCCGCCTCGGCCTCCCAAAGTGCTGGGATTACAGGCGTGAGCCACCGCGCCCGGCATTATAAGGTTTTATGATCCCTAGTTTTGAACTAGTGGGGTCTGGCTTCACAGATTTTACTATACTTTGCACACTAATATTGCACACTGACATAGAGTCTCTCTCTGGTGGTGTGCACAAGGATTTATATAACTCAGGTCACTTCCACAGCACAGTGACTCAGAGCCCCTGGAGTATGAAAGACTGAATCCCTAAGTCTGGCTCATGTGCAGTAAAGTCTCCTTTCCCTCTGCATTTTACCTCAGTGTTTTTTTTTTCAGGCTGGGAGAGTTTGCCTCTGGCGTGCCTCTGCTCTTGAGGGTAAAATGGGCTCAGAGTGACTTTAAAGGCTGCTCAACAAAGGCAGGAACACCAGAGACTTATCATTTTCTTTTTCTTCAGCTGACTGGATAAGTGTAGCTGTAATAGAGTATGGTTCAGGAGGGCAAAACCATTTTGGAAGAAACCTTGAAAGTGATTCAATTTCAAGTCACAAGATCAATTATGTGAGGTTCTAGAACTACTGATACTGAGTTTTACAGCAGATTCATGGCACAGGTTCAGAAGGTGATTCAGGATGTCTCTTTCCTTGGACATTAAAGCTCATTACCTGAAAATTACTCAGCCTTGGCCCTTAGGGAAATTTTAAGTGCCCAGCCCAAACGGCATAATCCTGTTTAAAATACCAAGATTGCATGATAATGAACAACGTCGAAAGAAAACACTTGTCTGGGTCAGATCTCATCAATTAGACAATTTCCAACAGAGAACACATCTCTAGATAACTACATGTCTGTCATATAAGGGATATATGGACTTCCGGCTGTGTGCTTACAGTAAATTATCTCAAGAAAACTAGGCAGCAGGTAGAAAAACAGCAATGCAATCCCACTTTTTTAATGCTCTTGCCTACAGTCTTTGATGGAATGAACTTCATCTGATGACCATTTCTATTCTTGCCTGCAATTTGGGAATGCTAAATCCTATCTCATAGGAGTGTGTATGGGTGGCATGAACTAAGGTAGATAAAGGGTGTTTGGCATGGTGTAGGCGTAGATTGGACGTCAGTTTTCCGCTCATGCTTTGCTCTTCACGTACCTATCTGGTATCTGTATGTGCTAAGCTCTGAGCCTTACAAACCATAGGGAGAGATGTGCAAACTTGCCCTCAAGGAGCATGTCGTCTAGCAAGGAAGATAAAATGCATAGACAGACAACTAGAGGTGGTTTGAGGGAGCCCAAGAAATAAGCACGCTTTTCCTGGCCCAGTTGGTGACAAGGAGATTGAGAGAGGGTCCCAGAGGTCAGCGGATTCTGGAGAATGTGGCATGGATGTGTTAGCTCAGGGGACTTGCCAGTCCTTCAGTCAGGCAGTAAGAGGACTGCCATTGGCAACCTAAAGAACTACAGGCTTCCTGGAGTAGGGGGACAGAATGGGTGCTGCAGGCCTGTCTGCAAAGGGCAGGCAGAGGTGCTGAGCAATCGCACTGGTTGAGAGAGGGGAGTATTGCTATTGTGGAACTTTCTGCACATGGACGCATGAAACAGCAGAAAGGGAGAAGGAAAAACCCCTAATAAATTTAGCTTGCAATTTAAATTGAAGGGCTAAGAATAACTGACATTAATACTCATGCCTCACTACTGGTTGATTTATTTGGTTCTCAAACCATGGCTCTGTGTCGGAATCACTTGTGGAGATTTAAAAAATTACAAATACCTGGCTCCACCTGTTGGAGATTTTAAACCAGAGGATTTGGGAAGAGGTTTAGATATCTACATTTTAAAATCCCACTACAGGTCATTCTGATGGGCATCCAGGGTTTTGACCCAAAACATTAATTAAGCAACCGTAGGCTTGGTTAATCTTTAAAAATACAATAGTCTTTAAAAAGGACCAGTGCTGCTTCCGGCTGGGGCGGGCTCCCGCAGTGGCGGGAAAACGGCGGCTGCGGCGTCTCTTCCGGGACGCTGAGGGCGGAGACCGTGAGGCTCTGGTCTGCCACTCGCGCCGCCATGGGCGCGGCCGAGGTCGAGTTTCTCGCCGAGAAGGAGCTGGTTACCATTATCCCCAACTTCAGTCTGGACAAGATCTACCTCATCGCGGGGGGACCTGGGGCCTTTTAACCCCGGTTTGCCAGTGGAAGTGCCCCTGTGGCTGGCAATTAACCTGAAACAAAGACAGAAATGTCGCCTGCTCCCTCCAGAGTGGATGGACGTAGAAAAGTTGGAGAAGATGAGGGATCATGAACGAAAGGAAGGAACTTTTACCCCAATGCCCAGCCCTTACTACATGGAACTTACCAAGCTCCTGTTAAATCATGCTTCAGACAACATCCCGAAGGCAGATGAAATCCGGACCCTGGTCAAGGATATGTGGGACACTCGTATAGCCAAACTCCGAGTGTCTGCTGACAGCTTTGTGCGACAGCAGGAGGCACATGCCAAGCTGGGTAACTTGACCTTGATGGAGATCAACACCAGCGGGACTTTCCTCACACAAGCGCTCAACCACATGTACAAACTCCGCACGAATCTCCAGGCTTCGGAGAGTACTCAGTCTCAGGACTTCTAGAGCAGGCGGCTTGCTGGGGGGATGTGAGTGCTCAGGACGTGATGAGGTACTCGTGGTTCTGGAGCTCTAGAAACATTTCTGTTGCATGAAAAATGGTGATGGTGCAAGGAATGGATTCAGGACATTGTTGGAGAAACAACAAGTTTGTGATTAGTCCTTAAAACTTAGCTCCCTAGGACATTCTTCAATTCCACATCTGTTTCTAGAAACCAGCCTTCCCCCAAGCCTTTTGAGAAATAAAAAAGCTTTAGGCAAATTAAAAAAAAAAAAAAAAAAGGACCAGTGCTAATTGCATTACGCTTCTGTGTAAAAAACAAACAAACAAACAAAAAACCCTCAGATTTATTTGTCCTTTCTGCCAAAACAGAGATAAGACAAGATCAAGGGAGTAGACAGATAAAAAGGTAAGTTCTGTGTCTTCTGTCTTAGGTTTTCATAGAAGTAACTAGAACCAGAAGATATATATTTTTTTGCTTATCTTTTTTCTGTAGTTAGTATGATCAAAGCTAACATTTCAAAAGCTGATCTTCCCTGGAAACATGAATAGGAACATAATACAATACATAATACATGAATAGGAACATAATACATAATACATACATATGAATAGGAACATAATGCAGTTTTACCTAACTTTTAGTGAGTGCCTACTGTGTGCTAGAACTATGCTTGTCAGTTTCCTGTGTCTTCCCAGGTGAGGAAGTCAGGCCATAAGTGTAGTAGGATTAATGACGGCATTCTGAGCTAGTGAGAATGTTTAGGAACCATGACTTAACAAACGTTTATCTGCATATGATTCTCACTGCTGATGAAGATATGGTGATGCTGCAGTACGTATGTATTGTGGAGACACTGAAATTTAATACAACTTTTTGAACAAAAATTTGATAATGTATCCTAAGAACCAGATCTATATAAATGTTCTTAACATTGCACCCATTATTTCAATTTCTGAGAATTATCTTAAGGAGATACTTTTTTTAAAGTAACATGTTTCAGGTAAGAGGAGAATAATTATAATGTTTTTTAAATGTAGCTGTATCTGGAAATTACATAAATTTTAATCATTAAGGAAATGATAGGTGAATTATTGCATAATGACTTTTAGACACTTAAATCTGGTCATTATAAAGCCTCTGGAGGAACAGGTAAAATGCTTAAGACAAAAAGCCAAAAGAAAAAATATGTACCAGGATAGTAATTAAAAGTTATTCATTAATGTTGGAAGGAAGTGTGAAGATGGGATGTAGTTTGTGTGTGGTAGTAGAATTCTGAGAATGTTTTCCTTTTTGCATGTGGTGGATTCACATTGTCCGGTCTCCCCAGCATCCCTTCCCACCCTATATGCAGCTAAGAGGAACGGAAACCTTTCACCTCTGGCCAGTGAGCTGGGATGCAGTTTGCCTGCAGTCATTGGCAGCCTTTCCCCGCCTTTTTTTTCCCACTGCCAAATGGAGGAAACTTGCCTGTAGTAAGAGATAAAAAACTAAAAATCTAGAGAGAGGCTGGAGTCAGAGGGATGAACAGATGTGTGGAGAAAGGGGTAGAGAGATAGACGGGCCCACCTGAAGAGACCTTTAAGTTGGCGAGACAGTCTTCTAAATTTGGCACTTATGTGACCCCATACAATTTCTTTCTTATACTAGTTAATCTTGTTCTAGTCTGCTGACAATCAAAATAATTCTGACAATAGAATTGGTTTAAGTTTTAAGTTTTTAATTCTATGTTAGAGTCTGCCAAGGTTGTTGTTTTTAAATGAACCTTCTTTACTTTCTGAAGTACTAGAACATTTTGTACTTGTGTGTAAATACTGCATTTATGAATCATTTCCCACTATTTTACTGATAGAATGTTGGTCTTTATTGAACTGTCATTTCCTTTCAGGTCTTCTTCTTAGCTTTTCCTGCAACATAGCCACATTAACTGTTTTTCCACATCCTGATTCTGACAATAGCCATCCTGAGAATGCTTTTGGAAAGGGTGGTCTGAAACTACAATGTGGATTCAAATCTGTATAAGGCAGAAATGTATGGGGAATTCTGAAATCAATCAACAAACAGTAATTGAGCACCTACTATGTGCCAGGTATTGGGGCTACAATGAAAATAAAAGTAGACAGATCTCCTGTCCTTAACATGCTTATCTCTGTGTGTGCTGTATGCATTCACTGGAGGTCCAGGGAGGCTTAGTCTGGGAGTATATTTAGCACTTAATATTTATTTAATACATCTGCAAAAGGTCAACAGGATAACAAGCAACATTTATGGACCTTTAATAAGATAAGGTCTGTGCCATATCTTATTTTCCCCATTTTATCAGATGAGGAAATGGAGGTGCAATGAGGATATTTAATGTGTCCAATATTACAGAGTTAATAGGTGCCAAAGGTGGATTCAACCTGACACAGTCTGGCTCCTTACCATAGGATAATGCTGCTTACCCGGTTGTAAGAAATCTGCTCTGAAATGCTGAATCTGTTACTTAAATTAATTTTTTTTGGAAAAATATGTATTAAATGTTGGTGGTGAGATATACAGATATCTGACTGGAATAAGATGACAGGGGATTCCCTTTTCAACTTGCTATAGTTTGAGCCACAGGAAAAAAGTTCTGAAAAAATTAGTTCATCCATTAATTCATGTATTCAACAGCATTTTCAGCATACTACCTGCTACTAAGAAAATTTTGTAGAAAGCCCTTGGTTTGTTAAGGGTAAATGGAACAGAAACAAGTCCTTAAAATATAACATAGGATGGTAAGTTCTGTAATAAAAGGGTTAAAAGGGAACTTTGAGAGCATTAAGAGGTGAAAGGAGGGGAAGGAGGGAGGAAATGTCATGAATTGTTTGACAAGTAAGCTAGGCATTGAAATATGAGGAGGAATTCTTCCATGGACTTGGGGGTGGGTATAGGAGTAGTGGTGTAGAAAGGGACTTCGGCGTGGGTATAGGAGTAGTGGTGTAGAAAGGGACTTCAGCGACAGGATCTGCTTCTAAGCTCAGTCAACGGTGTCCTGAGAATTGCAAGTGGCTCTAAGAGCAGGACTAAAAAGATAGGTTGTGCAAACCGAGGGAAAGCATTTGGAATTGTCTTTGAGGTCAGGGCTATATAAACTCTTTTAATTGCATACACCTACCAGTAAAAATAACTTGAGCATATACTCTTCAAATATGTGCTTATTTGGATATATTTATTTTTATATATATACTATCAGATTAGTTTCTTATATCCCTTCAGAAATACACACAGATGTGATTAAATAGGAAATAAAGATACATGTTAGTTTTTGCTCCTATAAAATTTTCTTAAACATTAGAATGAATAATGTGTTTGAAAATGCAGATATGTTTTTGAAAAATTTGATTTAACACTTTATGATGGGGTAATTTAAAGGACTGGTTCTAAGTTCAGTTTATTTTGATTTCTAGTTTTAATTAAATCAAGACACTTCACAAATAAATACAGTTCCAATTGAAGGAGTGTTTGTTGGCAAGACTAAGTCATAATGCAGTTTTTACAGTTTTTTTTTTTTTCAGTTTTAAACACTGTACTTAGGTTTTTCTTGAAATGTAATCAATAACTTTCTGTTTTTCCTGATATCATTTAGTCATTCTTGTAAACTCTTTGGAAGATGTTGCATTTTAGTATTTTTAGTAGTTGGTTCAAATTCATACTCTTCATCTGAATTATTTAGACACAGCCTAGAAAATTCTGTTTCTAATCTTTTTTTTAATGTGCAGATAGGAAAGTTTTTTTTTTTTTTAAATGAGACACAGTCACATTACTTTTAGTGATTAAATCAATGATGAGGAAACATTTCCCCAGTTGTGTGAGTTATCTCTTGCTGCATAACAAATCATCCCCACAATCAGTGTGGTAAAACAACAGGCATTTCTTTTTTTTTTTTTTTTTTGAGAAGGAGTCTCGCTGTGTCGCCTAGGCTGGAGTGCAGTGGTGCCGATCTCGGCTCACTGCAAGCTCCGCCTCCTGGGTTCACGCCATTCTCCTGCCTCAGCCTCCCGAGTAGCTGGCACTACAGGCGCCTGCCACCGTGCCTGGCTAATTTTTTGTATTTTTAGTAGAGACGGGGTTTCACCGTGTTAGCCAGGATGGTCTCGATCTGCTGACCTTGTGATCTGCCCGCCTCGGCCTCCCAAAGTGCTGGGATTACAGGCGTGAGCTACCGCACCCAGCCGACGTTTCTTATCTCAGTTTCTGTGGGTCACAGATCCCAGGAGTGGCTTAGCTGCATTATTTTGGGTCAGAGTCTCCCACAAAACTGTGGCTGAGGAGTTGGCCAGGCTTCCAGTCAGCTCAAGGCCAAATTGACTGAGGCTCTGCTTCCAAGTTCCCTCACGTGCCTGTTGGCATGCCTCAGGTCCTGGTCAGCTGTTGGCTAGAGGTGGTAGTTCCTTGCCATGGGCTTCTCAAAAAGAGAGAGTAAGAGAGGGTGAATAAGATATAAGTCTCAGCCTTTCTGTAACATAATCTCAGAAGTAACTCTTCCCATAATCCTATTTATTTGAGTTACTAAGTCCAGTCCATATTCTAGGGGAGGGGATTACACAAGGACACAGATACCAGGAAGAGAAGATCAGCAGGGACAACCTCAGAAGCTGCCAGCACACCCATTTTCAAAGCAACAAATTAATTTAGAAAAGCAGTTACTTTCTTATTCACTATTAAAATGTTACCTTTACCTTGAAAAGACATATTAAGCATATCTGTTTTTCTGAAAATATCTGCATAATCCTGGCAGCCACCAGTCATCACAGGAAAGTTTAGACAACTTGGGAGCCTTGTCTTTTGTAAAAGAAAAATGTGCAAGTCCACTTTTAGTTGGATACCTGTTAAGTATTTGGATACAAAATAACTAGCCAACTAGTAAGGACAGTTAATTTGATAAAATTAAGCCCTTTATAAAGTAGGTTCTTGGCAAGTCTTTTAAGTTCAATAAACTTTTTCATCAAACTTAAAAGACTTGACAAGAACATTCTTTATATATAAAGGGCTTAATTTTATCAAATTAACTATTGATAACATCCTCTAGCATGTAGAATGCAGTTCATTCCAATATTCTGAGAGTGAAGAAATAAATGTGGATCCCCCCATCACCTCTCACTTGTGGGACCCTTTAAGAGTTCTTCCTTCAGGGAAACTCAGCTGGGTTAGGTGAGGGCATCAGTATCATTCCATACACTCAACATACATACATTTAAATTACTTTCTAATTATTTTCTTTTTAGTTTTGCTAAAGAGTAGGAATACGGAAAAATCGGAATGCTAACATTGTTTTTCTGTACCATATGTATAATCTGGTGCTTACCCCTTTGGAGACCTCTGCTCTAGGCCAAGGGTTCTTAACTCAGGATTTATTGCTTATGAGTGATTTGTTTTCAAGGGATGAAAAAAAGTGACCAAAGCTGTAATCAGATCTCCAAGAAACCATTAAGAACCACTGCTATAGGTAAGGAATAGATAATGAAAAATTGTACAAAGGAGAACATGAAGGGATTTAGGATGCTACTTGGGTGGCAGAGTGGAGGGTGGCTTGGAGAGACCAAGCCTGGAGGTAGGGCAGTGGAGGGGTTCGCTCCCTCAGTGAGGCGAAAGGTGACAAGGGATCGAACCCAGGCATTGTGAGTGGGATGGAAAGGGGAAACTTGGCTGCAGGATCGTGAAGCCACTAAGTGGGTGTTCATAAAGGCAATTTATAAAGAAAACATGTCTGCAAGAGGAAGTCAGATCTCAGATCTAAGACATTTCAGGTCTTCTGTCCCCACTTTTTTTTTTTTTTTTTTACCACACTGTTCTTTTATTTTTTATTCTTTTGTTATTTTTGCCCCTGGAGATTCAAGTTGGGAGAGAAAGGAGAGATTCAGTGACAAGTTATCAATATTTTCTAAAAGAAACCTAGCCATTTAGTAATAGAAGAAGGGTGTTTGGAAAGAGGGGCTGTGGAATGATATTGGAGCCCCAAATAAATCTGTGGTCTGCTAAACATCTTCTGGGTTAGAAAATAGAATTGATCTGAATTCCACAGTTGCGGCTTCTCTAAGAAGGGTAAGATGTTTTAAAGTCCACTCCCCACCCCCCGCCCCCCCGGCTTTCTTCTGGAATTTTGATTTCTTTCCTTCTATTGTGATGAGCATTGCTTTGGTTTTGTCTAGGCTGAGCTATGTCTCCTGATCAGTCTCCTATTTCTGCTTATATCATAAAGGCACATTTCTGTAGTGCTTCATACCTTACTCAGCCTCTTCACATAGGCTTTCTTACTCAACTAGCTCCTTGGGCATTGCTCTGAGTGTCTAATTCAGCTGAAAATATCATCTGCATGGCATTGCTGTCACAGTGGATTCTCAAAGTTGTAGTTGTCATTTTCTGGAGGTTCAGATAAGAAGATGAGTGGGGCACAGGACCAGTGCACTTCCCCCTTGAAGTAATGTGGGGAAAGAAAAGAGGCAGCTCCATTTCAACAAGAGCCTCTTTCAGTCCTTGCATGGCCTCATGTTTCCTGACATGCTAACCAATCCAGAAACAACAATGTCAGTTCAACTGGCCTTTCCCCACTGCTTCTGTAGAGGCTGATGTTCCTGTGGCCCAGCCAGGGCACCATCCTAAAGAACATGGAGCCAGGGTGCTGTGGGAGTTGAGGCTGCTGTCAAAGTTGGCCAGTTCCTTTCCAGACACAGTCACTTCCCACTGGAAGTGAGCCAAGCTGGAGGATGGGCAGGGAGAGGGTAGATGTTCCGTACAACATCTACCTTTCTAAGTGGCAAGAGGCATTGTGGATTGTTCCTATGTTTTGTTGACTGGTAAGATTTCTTCTATCAGTGGCAATAAAGTGAGACCTTATGCTGCAATTATTTCCAACCTGGTTGATTTTCTGTCTGTAGCAGAACTCCTGGCACATGGCTACAGGTGTGTAGGTAACCCGAAGATATCTGACTCAGTGATCACTGTTTTTTGGGAAATGGAGAAAAAGAGCTCTTAGCTGGCTTCAGAGTCTGGTTTCAATCTTGTGTGGTGACTGTTGGGACTTATTTACTGGATATTTACTTTTTCATTTGAAAAACTATTGTAGAGGTCTATAAAGATAGTCCCTCCCTCCCTCCCTCCCTCCCTCCCTTCCTTCCTTCCTTCCTTCCTTCCTTCCTTCCTTCCTTCCCTCCTTCCTTCCTTCCTTCCATCCTTTCTCCCACCCTCCCTTCCTTGCTGGGAGAGAAGGGAGAGATTCATTGATGAGTTACCAATATTTTCTAAAAATATCCAGTAATATATAGTAATAGAAGAAAAAGGGTGTTTGGAAAGAGGTGCTGGGAATAATACTGGAGCCCTAAAAGATCTGTGGTTTGCTAAACATTTTCTGGGCTGGGAAATATAATTGATTTGAATTCTCCAGCTGTGCCTTGTTTAAGAAGGGTAAGTTGTTTTTATGACTTTTTTCCTCCCTTTTTCTAGATCTATCTATCTTTCTCTCTCTGTCTCTTTCAAAATTTGAGGTATAGTTCTCTTTTCCCTCCCTCCTTGTCTTGCTTGCTTGCCTGCCTGCCTGCCAGCCCGCCCACCCACCTGCCCGCCTGCCCGCCTGCCCGCCTGCCCACCTGCCTGCCTGCCTGCCTGCCTGCCAGCCTGCCTTCTTTCTCTTTCTCTCTTTCTCTCTTTTTTTCTTTCTTTCCTTCTTCTCTCTTTCACATTAGGTAGAGCTGGACTGTAGTTTCCTCTCAGTGACATATTAATTGTGTGCCTTGAGGAAGTTGCTTCTCTTCTCTAAGCCCTTGTTTTCCCATCTGTAATGACATCTGCTTTATCATAGAGTGATATTCATTAATCATCAAGGATTGGAAATGATGAGTAAAGCACTAGAGTAGTGCCTGTCCCATCAAATGAGCTCGCTAAATGAGAATTATTATTTTCCTATGTAAATTTCACCCATGTGGCCTGCAGTGACTTTGTAGAGGAGCAAATCAAGGTTTCTTCAAAGGGATATGTGTGAATCTCATGACCGTAGTAAGAAGCACAGCCAAGTTAGTCCACAAATGTTTATAAAAGTATCCATTGACAACATGGTGCTGTTGTATTAAACTCTGTACAAAAAGCAAAAATATAAACTTTCTAGTTATTAAAAAATTGCCATCATATGTGGCAAGACATGGTAACAAAAACATTTAGAATTAAAAAAATAAGTCTGTAATTTTCTAGATCCTCTTCTTATAATTTTTAATAATTTTTTTAAAATCCTGTCATTCCTAGATGTCTCTAACCTTTCAGAGATCTCTATGAGGCCAATAATTCACTTCTGGACCTTTGAAGTTATATGTTGGGGTTTGGCTTTGGGACATTCTCATTCGCATTCGTGATAACCGTGAGCAGAAAGCTGACTCATTACCTGATTAATACAGATAAACAAGTAATGGGGAGAGAGTGCAATATAATTCACATCTGCCTTAATAAATCAGTTTTATTTAACTCTTTGGTTTGCTTTGACTATGTGAGTACTGCAGTGTTCTGGAGGAATTTGCAAATCCCCTCACCTTTGCTCTCTGCTCTTAGAGGGTTACTTTCCCTGTTATCTCCTGACATCCCTGCTTTGTTATTTCTTTTCAAACCTGAAGCCACCTCTCCATTCATCACCCACTGCCCTTCAGAACTCTTCCCTTGAAGTCTTTCCAAACAGGTGCTGTCCTGCTTCATTTCTGACCGACATTCTGCTAACTCTTATTTCTTATAGACGTTCTCCCTCCTGAACACTGACATGCCTGTCTTTATATAGCCCTAACTGCCTTTATGTTTCCATGTTCACTACTTGGTGTTTACCAGTATTTGTTCTGCCTCCTCCAGGAGAGCTTGTGAGGATAGGGATCCCATGTTGCTTTTTTATGTAATGCCCTACATTGTTATAAGTTAAATGAATTATAAAGACAATGGATAAAGGGCATATCTAGGAAAGCTCTCAGTATACTTCCTTTTGTTTTTTAGTGTAGCAATTTTCATCTTAGTCTGATAATCTTACTATTAATAAAAACTTATTAGGCAAAGGTTCCAAATTATATCTTGCAGGAACGTGTACAAGTTTGGACTGGTGGATGACTCATTGACTCTGAAGAATTAAATAGCAGTGTTTTACTGAGACAGTCAGCCTGAGAAATTGAGAGAGAGAGAGATGGAGAGATACTAAGTCCTGCTGCAGGCAGAACCCATTAAGTGAGGCATTCCTGGGCCCCTTGTAACTTACCAATAACTCTCCACATTTGTGTGGTACAGATGGCAGGAAGGTGAGGACTCTAGGCTATCTGATGGGAGAATGAAGAAAAGGGACCACAAGTACTCCTCCCTCTGTCAGCCTCATGTCAGCCAGTAGTAGTGGTAATTACCACCATTGCTGAGCCCCTTGCTAGAGTAATAGCAGTATAGTAATAGTATAGTCCAGAGACTATGGTATTTTAAGAAAATAAAGGCTATCACGTTTAATCCTCACAAACCACCTCTGAAAAATTTTCACAAAATTTTATACAAGAGAACACAGAAGCTCAAGGTCACACTGTTAGTAAAGCATAGAGTCAGGCTATGTGTCCAGGTCTGTCCAATCTTAAAGCCTGTGCTAAGTCTTGTCCTCACCTATTTACCTGTGTATTTGGACTATTTTTGTTGTTGTTGTTGTTGTTGTTTTTCCTTTGGGAAGGGGGAGGATGGAATCTTACATTTTTTTGACTTATGTCCGGGACTTAGTATGTTAGGTGTGTTCTCAGTACATTTTTGCTGAGTGAGTGGGCGAGTCCAGTCCAGTTGCTCTATGATGGAATGTGGAACGGAGCAGTGTGGTGTCTGGGAAAGGGCCATGTTGAGGAGGTAGGAAGGAGGCCTAGGTCTTAGTTCATTGTCTCTTACTAACACATGATCTTGGGCAAGTCACATATATTCTGTGGGCTTTGGAGTGTTACCTGTGAAACATAAGGGGGCTGAAGAACAACGTAATTTCTCCAATGCCTGATTCTTGTGAGGCATGGAGAAAAGGCCACTAGATCGCTTCCAACATGTGTTACAGTAAAAGAGGGAGATTTCATGCTTGGGATCAGGAATTCTGCTTTCTCTTTTTATCTTAGAAACCTATATTTGTGATTTATGGTAAATTCTTTCATTTTCCTGTGCCATTCCTCCCATTTGCTGATGAAGATAGAGCAATCCCTGCATCCTTCCTGGCTATTTCATGATCTTAAAGTTTTATAGAAGACAAAAATTTAGTAATAATGTAGCAATAATATGATTAAGCACAATAATCATAAAAAAGACCACAAATATCATGTAATGAAAACTCAGCCTCCTCTTCCTTCAGCTTCCTCTTCCTCAACTAGAGAAATGCTGAATTGGTATGGCATTTAATGTTCTGGTTTAAAGACAGGTATTTTAATATCATGTAAATATCAGTGCTTATTACAGTTGAAGAAAAATGTCAAGAAAATAACAGATTATTCAGACGTAGACTGATATGCTACACAATTACTCCAAGTCTACATTGTAACTGATTTCGCTGATGATTCCTACATTGAAATAATTTTCAATCACAAAATTACTCTTGTTTCTTAAAGTGAATTATTTTGTGAGAGGCTAGATTTCAGATATATATATATGTCTATATATGTGTGTGTATATACTTATATACATGTTTATACATATACAGATATACGTAGATACATTTATTTAAAGTTAATCCTTTATAAGTCAGCCAACATAATATTAATAACATAAACACACACACATATATATATGAATATCATTAACATTATGTTGGCTGACTTATAAAGGGTTGACTTTAAGCAAATTGAGTGTTGAACTTGATGGTCTTAACCATCTCTTGGATTTTTCCTGGGCTTATAATGATCAGAATATACATATTCCAGAAATAAAAATGTCCTTAAGGAATGACATGAAACCTTTAACACGAGTGACCCGTAGAAATGTTGATTATTGATGCCTTCCAGGTGCAGGAGGAAGAGAGACAATCTGCCAAGTGCCACATTCAGACATTAGCAGGTTTTTATGAGGGAGAAAGCAGGTAGAGAGCTGTGAGTTACTAACACAAGGCCACACAAATGGCAAGTGGCAAGGATGAAATGAAGGCCCAGGTCCTTTGAGCTGCTGCTTCTTTTTTTTTTCTTTTAGAGACAGAGTTTCATGCTGGTTGGAGTGCAGATGCAGTGGCATGATCATAGTGCACTACAACTTGGAACTCCTGGGCTCAAGCCATCTTCCCTCCACTGCCTCCCAGTAGTTGGGGACTACAGGTGAACACCATCCTGCCTGGCTTTGAGCTTCTCTTTAACTATTCGCTCTCTCTACCACACCCTGACATGGTTTCCTGCTTCTATAAGAGCTGACAACCCTTCCTTGGATTTGCAAGGATAAGATAGAGCATAACTGAGAACTTTGCCCACTGCTTAAATAGTTATTAAGTGGGACTATCACTTCATCCACTGATGGGAGATGGTAGGAAAGGGGTGATGCTTTTGAAAAGGTAAGTAGGGCGAAAAGCTTTGCTGGAAGAAATTGGTTTCTGGCACTATGTTCAGGAATATAGCAATTTATTTGCAAAACAAGTGTTAGTGGGGTGTCGTGGAGGGCAGGGATGAGAGAACTTAAGGGTTGGATTTTCTCTCAAAGATGCTTCATTTGGCTGAAGGCTGTTTCCTCCCGGATAATTTTAGCATTGGACAGGCTCATGATGGATATATTTCCAGGTGTCTACTTTAGAGATCTATGTAGAGATCTACTCTTTTTCCTCCAACATGTTCTGAAGTTCTCCAGTCTATCAGACCAGCATTCTTTCTGCTACAATTTAAGCTTACTTCCTCTCCTACTTCTGTTTAAACTGATACCTTGCCTAACACTGGTTAATCCCAAGAAAGATATTGGGACAAAGGTATCTATTACAACACTCTCTTTTGGCTTAGTTGTCTTCATAATTCCTCTTGTAGGTGACTGGTTATCTTGATCTCTCCCACAATTGGTTTGGAAGCCTGCTCAGCAGCCCCTGTCAGTCAACTCTCAAGGATCACTTTTGTTATCAAGCAAATATTAAGACAGGTGGAACCTGCCACCAGTAATATGACCCACTGAGGAGGGAAGGTGACTCAGTCTTGGTAGCTCAAGTCAGGCTTGAGAGAGGTGACTGTGGGAATCCAAATGAACGGCTTATTTCCAAAGAATGTGCAAAATTCCAGTGTCAAAAATGTGAACCATTCAGTGCAACTGGACACACCTGACACACCTCTGCAGTCTCCTCACACAAAGCCACCTGCTCTAAGTCAGCTTCAGGAGAACCTTGTTTTCTAGCACCCACAGGAGCAGTTCCTACAGCTCAAGGGAGAGTTTAGATGGAAGGAGGGTTTGCTCCAAGGCTCGATATACAGCTCAGAGTTGGAAGAAGAGTTTCCAGTGAAGCCCATGATGAAAGTTTATTATGAAACACTGACGTTTCTCACCTTTTTTTATACTTTTCATTTTGCTGACCTGTTATCAGTAATTTACGTGTTACTCACTGTCAAAAAACATGAATAGTTCTTATAGCCTTGCTTCTCTTTCTTCCAAGTCTCAGAGCTTCTGCTGGGTCAGGTTAACCCAACCTCAGAAAAATCTTGGTGTTTTTCCAGGTAGTCTTCTGCTCAGCTGCCACCATGACTTCTTAAATTTATATAAAGGAAGAATAATCTAGTGGGGAAAAGCTTGGCTGTATTAAGAGAAGACATGAGTTTGAAGCCAAATTTCATTAAGTTGATAATTATGTGACTTTATGTCCTTTGAGAAAACTGCTTTGTCTCCTAGTACATCTGGTTTTAATTTTGTATGATACAGATAAGATACTAGTCCCATGGTGATGTACAAGGATGCTCTGAAAATTAACTAAGGCATACTAAGCTCCAAGAGTCCTTTGATATAAATCCTACATAAAGTCAGCAAATTGAGGTTATCATTATAATGATGTAAGTGGATGTAAATGCTCACCAAGGCTTAACCAGATAAACACAGGGAAGAGGAAGAGAGATTTTTTTTGAGTTAAAAAGAATAAGTGGCCAACACCCCCACCCCCTTTTTTTTATTTTTACGGTGTGTGTACATTAACATTTCTAAATTATTCAATTCCTTCTTGTGAAGGTTTCGCTAAAACCTGTAAGTTTAGACTATCTGGTGAAAAATCATATCCTCTTGTTATTGATGTTTTAAAACATTTAAGTATTTTGACCTAAATGCTAAAGAACAAAGTCAATTGTTCAACTAAAAAGGCAGAATGTAAATATTTATTTAGCTTAGGTATTCTCGGAGCATCTATTTTCACAATCAAAATACTTCCTCGCAAATATTTGAGAAAGAGTTATAATATGGCTCTTTGAAAAGCGTGGGAAATTAAGGATGAAATAAAAACGTGACTATAGACTTCCTCAATTTTGAATAAGATTTAGTGAGGGTCTCTTATAATTGAATGTTGATTTTATTAGCTTTTTATGTGACTTCATACTGCTTACTTTTGAAAAATGTTATTGCATTTAATAGAGACATGGTTTACAGTGAATTAAGTGAAATATTGAAAAACAATTATTAGAAAATAAAAAAATGTTGCTTTCCATTTTATTCCTTTTTTATTTATTTATTCCCAGGTTCTGCAGATTAATTTAAGTTTCATAATTTTGTTTGCTACATACTCTTTTTTATTTGGAAACGGAGTCTCACTCTGTTGCCCAGGCTGGAGTGCAGTGATGCGATCTCTGCTCAGTGCAACCTCTGCCTCCCCGGTTCAAGCAATTCTCCTGCCTCAACCTCCCGAATAGCTGGGACTACGGGCACATGCCACCATGCCCAGCTAATTTTTTGTATTTTAGTAGAGATGGGGTTTCACCCTGTTTCCCAGGCTGGCCTTGAACTCCTGAGCTCAGGCAGTCCACCTGCGTTGGCCTCCCAAAGTGCTAGGGTTACAGTTGTGAGCCACCGCGCCCAGCCACTAGTTATTCACTTTCTTGTTTGAACTTTTGATCGTTTATTCCTTTATTCGGCTGCCCATTCATTTGTTAATACACTTATGAAATATTCAATGACCTAATAATTTGTGCCAGTCGCTGTTCTAGGTACAATTACATTTCATTAATATAAAGGCATATATTTTCATTTAGGCGTATTTCTTTTATACTTGGCAAACTAGTTTGTTTTGAAGCACATTGTAAACACTAGAAAGAAATTGATATGACTTAGTGTGGTAATAAGGGAATGTCTACAGTTCAGGTTGTTGACCAGGTCAGGGCAACAGCAGTAATGATAACAGCTTACACCAACAGAACCCTACCATGTACCAGGTGCTATTCCAAGTGCTTTTCACAAATAAATGACTTGAATCCTTAAAATAACTGAAGATTAAAATAAGAGAGGAGGAAACTGAAGCAGATACCTCACTTTAAGTGATGCTGTTAAAGTTACAGAGCCTAATAAATGCTGGTGCCAAAAGAACAATATTACAAATCTCAAAGTGTTTTTGTGAGGATTAAAATAAAGAAGTCATGCAATGTGTTTATATCTCAATAATCATTAGGGAAAAATACCCAGATCATAGAACAATTGTTTTTGTGATTGCACCAAGTGACTCATTTAAAATGCAGTCTCTAGGGTGGACTTAACTCTGTCACCTACTAGCTGTGTGACCCTTCAAAAATCGTTTTACTTCTCTGTGCCTCAGTTTCCCATCTGTAAAATGAGCATAATTCCTGCACTATCTAAGTAGGTAACTATGAGGCTCTAGTCTAGGAGATAGGTTCATGACAGTGTGTTGCAGGCCATGAAGAACTCTGGGAGTGTAGGAATTTTGCAGCAGTGTCTTTTTTTAACGGTCCTACCTGCTGGTAGGACACCCCCCTTTTAAAAAAACGCATAGTCTAAATAGTACACAAATCAACTTTTACCTCATGTAACATTTTTTTTTTTTCCATTAAACACTTCTGGGTTCTTGGTAATTCTTTTGTAAACCACTTCTTCTTGTTGAAATCTTGAACTAATTTTGATACAGAAACTAGCTGTTGCGGTGATAGTACATGAGCCAGTTTATTAAAATCATCACCTGGTCTTTGGAGATGGTCTCTTCTGATTCTTTGTCCTGGATTACAACTCTCTCTTGTCACGCACCCCCATCATAGAAACTCATCCTTAAATACTCTTAATTGACCACATCTCTCTGCTCTGTAATTCTAGCTTGCAGAATAAGCTCTCCTAAATATATCATCTGATGACTATTCCAGTTTGCTGTGCTTTCTATTTTTCACATCTTGTGTTATTTGAAGACGTTTATATTTACCTAATCCCCGTAGCAGCCCCAGGGGAAAGCAGGATGCCATGAGGCTCCGAGCACGCTGACTGTCTACATTCATTGGTCAGAAGGAACAATATTCATTCCTCTTTGGTTTTCACACAAGTCACTACTTTCTTGACTCAACCACACATCCCTTCCTTTGTTGTGCTTGTATTTGAGTCATTGCTGCTGCTGATAACCAAATGCTGTTTTGCTATGTTCTTTTCTTTTTTCTACTCTTTGGAAAGTCTAATGACTTGCTCCTTTTCTGTCCCTTACAGAGAGTGCAATGGCTCATGCCTGTAATCTCAACACGTTGGGAGGCTGAGGTGGGCAGATCACATAAGGCCACGAGATCGAGACCAGCCTGGCAAAACTCCATCTCTATTAAAAATACAAAAATTAGCTGGGCATGGTGGCATGCACCTGTGGTTCTGCCTACTTGGGAGGCTGAGGCAGGAGAATCTCTTGAACCCAGCAAGTGGAGGTTACAGTGAGCTGGGATCGCTCTACTGCACTTCAGCTTGGATGACAGAACAAGACTATGTCTCAAAAAAAAAAGTAAAAACTAATATTAAGTTGACCTTTTACTGTGGATTTAATTAGTACAGTTAGTGTGTTTTCTATGCAGAAGGGGGATGGAGGAGGGAGGAAAGAAGCTGTTATTATAAAACTTTAGACTTTCTTCACAGAATTGGAAAAAACTACTTTAAAGTTCATATGGAACCAAAAAAGAGCCGCATCGCCAAGTCAATCTAAGCCAAAAGAACAAAGCTGAGCATCACGCTACTGACTTTAAACTATACTACAAGGCTACAGTAACCAAAACAGCATGGTACTGTACAAAAGAGACATAGATCAATGGAACAAACAGAGCCTCAGAAATGATGCGCATAGCTACAACTATCTGATCTTGACAAACCTGACAAAAACAAGAAATGGGGAAAGGATTCCCTATTTAATAAATGGTGCTGGGAAAACTGGCTAGCCATATGTAGAAAGCTGCAACTGGATCCCTTCCTTACACCTTATACAAAAATTAATTCAAGATGGATTAAAGACTTATATGTTAGACCTAAAACCATTAAAATCCTACAAGAAAACCTAGGCAATACCATTCAGGACATAGGCGTGGGCAAGGACTTCATGTCTAAAACACCAAAAGCAATGGCAACAAAAGCCAAAATCGACAAATGGGATCTCATTAAACTAAAGAGCTTCTGCACAGCAAAAGAAACTATCATCAGAATTAACAGGCAACCTACAGAATGGGAGAAAATTTTTGCAACCTACTCATCTGACAAAGGGCTAATATCCAGAATCTATAATGAACTCAAACAAATTTACAAGAAAAAAACGAACAACCCCATCAAAAAGTGGGCAGAGGACATGAACAGACACTTCTCAAAAGAAGACATTTATGCAGCCAGAAAACACATGAAGAAATGCTCATCATCACTGGCCATCAGAGAAATGCAAATCAAAACCACAGTGAGATACCATCTCACACCAGTTAGAATGGCCATCATTAAAAAATCAGGAAACAACAGGTGCTGGAGAGGATGTGGAGAAATAGGAACACTTTTACACTGTTGGTGGGACTGTAAACTAGTTCAACCATTGTGGAAGTCAGTGTGGCGATTCCTCAGGGATCTCGAACTAGAAATACCATTTGACCCAGCCATCCCATTACTGGGTATATACCCAAAGGACTATAAATCATGCTGCTATAAAGACACATGCACACGTATGTTTATTGCGGCACTATTCACAATAGCAAAGAGTTGGAACCAACCCAAATGTCCAACAACGATAGACTGGATTAAGAAAATGTGGCACATATACACCATGGAATACTATGCAGCCATAAAAAATGATGAGTTCGTGTCCTTTGTAGGGACATGGATGAAACTGGAAAACATCATTCTCAGTAAACTATCGCAAGGACAAAAAACCAAACACGCATGTTCTCACTCATAGGTGGAATTGAACAATGAGAATCATGGACAAGAAGGTGAACATACACTCCGGGACTGTTGTGGGGTGGGGGGGGGGAGGGACAGCATTAGAGATAACCTAATGCTAAATGACGATTAATGGTGCAGGAATCAACATGCAATGGATACATATGTAAAACTGCACATTGCACATGTACCTAAAACCTAAAATAAAAAAAAAAAAAAAAAAAAAAAAAAAACTTTAGTATATGTTTTAAAAACAGTTACAATTTTTATCTTTTTTCTATTCTTAGAAGCAATATATCTCACACTTCAGGGCTTAAATTGTACTTCTCTTCCTCTTCTAAAATCCTGGATACAAATCCTTGATCTTAAGTTCTCTTTTCCATTCCAGGACACTTTCTAGCCAAAAGTGGAGGTTGCGTTGATCAGGAAGGGTTAGGCAACCTTTGTTATTGAAAGACGATTCTGATGGAAGGATCCTGTCCCAGTCCCTCCCCTCCCCTCTTCTTCCTCTTCCTCCCCGTTATGATTTGCTGAGCTCTTCAAACGCTTTGTCCCTGGGATCACCCTCGCCTCTGGGATGGAGCGCTCCATTGTGGCACCCTTATACCTTGCAAGTGCCTTCAGCAGTGCTTCTGTCAGCCTTGGAGGGTATAATCTGGAGCTGGAGGTCTCTAAGCAGTCAGGCTGCTGTGAGCATGATGTTTTGGTGTGTTTGCACTAGCTTCCTGTTGCAGAGTTTGGGAAGTGAATCTGGTAACTGCCTAAACAGAAACACTTCCCCTTACTTTCTACATCAAAGAGAAGTTATGAAGTTACCTGATATTGGTGTCACTTCTTAGGAGTAAGGACAAAGCATTGTGTTTTAAGGAGACTACATAAATAGGGAAAGAAACTCAGCTTCAGCTAAAACAGGTCACACAATTTCTTTTAGCCTCAGTTTCCTCTTATGTAAGATGAAGTGATACTATGCCCCTTGCATGGTCGTTATGAGAAGGCAATGAGATAATTTAAATGAAGTGCCAGGTACTTTGCGGGGGGCACTCAATAAGTGGTAGCCATGTCTCTTATGGAGAATAGGTTCTGTTTTGTATAAATGTTGTGGACTATGTCCTCTGAAGTTTGTTCTGTGAGTTACAGTCATGTGATTCCTATTTCCGGTATAGCCCCTGTACACTGTGTAGGTGTTTATACCCACTTTTGCCAGTGGAGTGAGAGCTCCTGCAGGAAAGAGAGGCATGGTGTGCTTGCTGATCTATGTGCTGGGGTAGAGAGGCATGGAAGGAAGGGCCACAGAGCTCAGGCTGGAGCTAGGCTGTCTGAGTTTAAATGCTGCTGCTAAGTTAGTAGTTGTGTAAACTCAGGCAAGTTACTCGGCTTCTCTGTGTTTCAGTTTCGTCATCTGTAGAATAGAGACACTACTGTATACTACCTCATAGAGAGGTTGTAAGAATCAAATGAAAAAATTCACAGATATATGTAAAAGGCTTAAAACAGCATCTGGCTCAGGGTATACTGTTACTATTTACAGCATACATCAGACTCACCGTATGGTGAGTGCTCCCTAAATGCAAGCTTGCAAATGAGTGGGAAGTAGAGCATCCCTCTTTCTCCGTGTTCTGTAGGGATCCCAAATATAAGTGTGAACTACACATGCTTATAAGAGATAGAATATCAAGTAGAATTTAGATTCCTGTATATGGGAGAATATTCCTCTTCTGCTGGACTCTCTATTTCTGTTTCTGCTGCACCCTTGATTTCCCTCCCATTTGGTATTCCCAGGGTTCCTGTTCATATCTCTTTGGTCATATCTCCTGGTCATATCTCTGGTGGTCAGTTCTGTGGGGACAGCACTATGTCCAACTTGTCCAATGCTATATCAGTAACTCCTAGCCTCTGGCATGATAGATTTTAAAAGCATGTTTAACAAATGATACATGGAACACTAGAAAGTGCTATTGAATGTAAGCAGTTTCTAAGAGACACTATTTGTGCACTTAGTAAGGTCAGTACACTGGGCCAGGGCGGGGGCAGGAATACGTGAGAACACAAGTGTAGTGGGAACATACTGTTAATTTACAACCACAGGAAAAAAACAAATATGCAGGGTCATTAGGCTTGATTTAGAAAATAGTCCCATTATATATAGTGTTAACCCCAAACCTCGGCATTTAGTTTAGGGTAGAATCTGGGAAGAGAAATTGAATGGGAGATTCAGCCCCGAAGAATCACATGATAAAGACTGACTAAATATTGTAAATTTTTCTCAGAGCAAACTTTTATAATGCATGTTTCTCAAATATTAATTGATGGTCTAGTGTCTAAAAGAAATAAGCCCAGGAAGGCTATACCATTGTATTTTTAGAAGTACTTAAGTGACCTCTAGCCACTCTAACAACTCCTTGAGAGTTATGGCAATGTCCAGGATGTTTTGTGTCTTTGTCAGGCATTTGATATATTACTGCCTGCCTGGCCCAGTGTCTTTTAAGGAATTCTGTGGATCAAGTGTCAGGCCATGGCAGGAGACTTGTTCTAAAACAATCATCAGCCTGGTTGAAACAACATAAAAAACTGTTTCTAGGTTTACTATGAGTGTTGTTAATGGCACCTCACCGCAAAGCTATTTTCCTTTGCATCTTGCAGTTGTTTTCATGGTGGCAACTCCTGCAAAGCATACGTGACACCTGACAAAGGATGTCATGGCAGGTTGAGTGTTCTATCTGTAAGCCTTTCTAATTCAGCAGTAAAATTTTAAAGCAAACCCCAGAAAATCCTTGTTGATGTTTGACTCTATGCCCATTAAAGTCTTTTATACCCCTAAAGAATTAAGATCTTCAGATAAAATGTGAAGTGTGGCACAAATGAAGACACATTTGTCAAGTATTAAAACATGCTGGGACTTGGAGGCATTGCAAGACCTTTTACAAACTGTGTATAGTTTTATAAATTTAACAAATGACATGAAATTTTATCTTTATAAATGAAACTCCAAATTCTTGTTTTTCTTTCTCGACTGGAGGCAACTAGAAAAAGAAAGACTATTTTTGCTTTAGGATTGGATTTATTTTAGGCCTATTTGTTGATTTTTGGATGTATTACAAGCCCCGGTGGGAGAGGGAAGTTCTGGAGCCAGAAGGACCAAGTTTTTTATTCTGCCTTTGGCACCAATCAGACACATACACTGGGGCAAGTCTCTTAACTTTCTGATGGTCAGTTCTTCATCTGAAAAAGGAATAACATACCTACCTCACATGGTAGTGTCCAGCACATACTGGGCAACATTAATTTTAAAATCTGAATTTAGGTTGCTTTTTAAACATACATATCAGTGGAAAGAAAACTGGGCTTAAGCCAGACAACCAGTCTTTGTCCTGCTACTTCTTATTTTTCAACAAATTAAAACAGAAACAGAAATTTAGAACTGAAGGGATTTGGAGGGAGCCCAGCCCTCTTGACTTTCAAATAACTAAACTGAGGAGCAGAAAAATGATAAGCCTTGCTTCAGGCCATGCAAGCTAGTGACAGGGCATTGAACATAAACCAGCAGTCAGGGTGCCAGGTCCCAGCCTTCTTCAGTCCTACTGCCCTGTTTTTTGATAAAAAGCTACACAGATTTGTTATGATTTAATCACGTTTGTTTCTAGTGTCAACCTAATTTGATATTCTTAGTGCCAAAAAGACTTCTTTAGAATAAAAGAACGAAATGACAACCATGACTATTTGACCAGAAGAGAATTATAGAGCAGAGAATCTTAGAGTTCTGACATAGCTCAGAAAGTTAAAGATCAGGATGGTGACTATCGGCCTGGACTGATGCATGGACATGCAGTGTCAAAACTCCTCAAAGATTCTCAATCTTTCCCCCCATATCACAGCTGCCTCATTCTGATGGGAAAATAGAAAGGTACCTTTTTGAGGGAAGAATACATGTATTACATATTGTTTGAAACCTCCACGGTGACTTGTACAGTGCTTAGCACCCCATTGATTTCTTTAAATGCCTTCTAAATAGTATGGACAATGAAAAGCTACTACTAGAATTTTCAGTATAGGGTATTGATGGGATTTACAAACTGAATGCACCTGTGCAGTCAGCACCCTGATGTATACACACAGAACATTATCAGCATTCCAGAAGCCTCCTCCATGCCCCTAGCAGGGGTACCTCGATCCTCGCTTCTAACAGCATAGATGGGCTTTCT
The DNA here is from genome assembly GCF_006542625.1 of Nomascus leucogenys. Classification (NCBI taxonomy): domain Eukaryota; kingdom Metazoa; phylum Chordata; class Mammalia; order Primates; family Hylobatidae; genus Nomascus; species Nomascus leucogenys. The sequence goes on from NC_044391.1 coordinate 67,217,731, forward strand.
CCTGTTTGTCTACATTTTGTACAAATGGAATGATACAATAGGTACTCGTTGTGTTTGGATTCTTTTGGGAAATATTCAGATGTTGCTCTGGATCCACAGGAAGTAGGATTCCAAATTGGGGGCCCTCAGTGGAGGACAAAAGCATTTTGCATATTGCAGTTTCATTTTAATGATGGAAAGTGGTATCAATATAGCAGTTGATTAGTAAGAGTGTGTAGGTGTAATTAGGTTGAAACTTGTTCTTATTGCCAAGATTTTTGTACCTTAAATGATTCACTGCATTTTACAGCAAAGTATAATTTTAGTTAGGCCAATTGAGGTAAATAATACAAAATTGAGGAGAGTGAAAAATAAAACCCTTTCCCTTGTGTGCTTTCCTTTGAACTTGTTTTTAAGAAAATTTTTATTTTTATGGTATGTTCAGAAAAGAATGACAAATTTTCTAAATAAATAATCCAAATAAAAAGAAACTCTGAATGATGAACCCAGATCATTCTATCTTCATTATCTTTATATTCCTATTATACAATTAAATGTCTGACACATAGTACGCATTCAATAAATGATGACTGCTAGAATAAGTGAATCATTAAGTTGAAACATGAAGACAAACAAAGACATCACAACTTATTCCAGAGAATATGTACCACCAGAGTAAACAGCAATACTGGAAGCCTTAACACTCTGTACATAAATGAAGACCATTTGGAAGCAGTTTTGCTTTTCAGATTTGGAGTCATGCAGTTGTAATCCTCCAATTCTCATGGTGGAAGAGATTGCTAATTATGTCTCAGTATCCCTTTTCTTCTTCTTTTAGTAATAGAATTCCTTAGTATTAGCAAGGCACATGGCTACTTGACTAGATGTAATATTTCACAGCAGCCTTTGGAGCTACAAGACTAAGTCCTTGTCAATGGAAAGTGACCAGAAGTAATGTAGGCATCTTCTGGATTTTACTTTTAAAAACAATTTCTGCTGGCTGGGAAATGATAACTATAGAACAGCTGAAGAGAGTCCATAAATGAGTCCCATATCTGTAGTAGAGTCTCTGCTCACCTCTGGATTGTTAGGTAAGAGAGAAATAAATTTCTATGTTACGAAGACATGATACTTTGGGGTGGGGGTGGGGGTCTTTTTTTTAAAGAAGACCTTAGCATATACCCGAATTAATATAGAAATTTGAACCAGGAGTGGGGTGTTACCATAACAAGAAACTAAATTTTGTGTCATTGAATAGCAACAGGCGGAGGGTGACATGGGCACGAAATCTGATCTAGAAACATTGGTAATACTTGTTATTCTGTGGTATGTAATTTGCTAAAACAGTTACCTATCATAACTTGGAAGACATGCCATGTGCCTACTGATCTTTAGTTCAATGGGAAAAACTTTGCATATAGATGCGTATTGGCTAGTCCTCACTACTTTTAACAATGCATTATAAGAAGAAATGGAAGTTATGGAATTGCTAGCCAGCAAGCAAAGATAGAAGAGAATATAGCTCTGATAAGGGAGGTTCTTACTACCTATGGCTTGTAATCTAATGTGCTTGAAAGATTCAGTTATGCAGAGTTGGAAAATTTGTCTGTATCCCAAACAGCAGTAGATAAGTTTGATGATGGAGGCCTTTTTCACATGCCTTCTGTTAAGTATTCAATTGCCAACTGTCAGTGCCTTCAGTTAGCTGGACAATTGCAGCCAGTCCAGAGCAAAGATTACATCGAAAATGCTGCCTTCCTGTATCACATGGTTGCCACTAAAGTTAGCCAACATTAAATGAGAGGAAAGAGAGACAGGCTGAGCACAGAGACCAGTAGATAAAAGAGAAGACTTGGCTTAAAAACTGTGACCAGGGACAAACTTTGGCTATTCTGACTTTCACATAGAATCCAATAGATTAAAATCCTACTCAAAGGTAGGGGTGACTGTGGTGTCTATTTGCAAAGAGAAGTGTTTATATAGATATTGGGGGGAGGGGTAGACATGGCAGAAGCTGATAATTACCCTAGTAACCATTCTTCCTTTCTTTATCTAACAAAATGCACCCCCCACCCACCTAGTTTTAGCAGGGCACATGGTTACCTACCTAGTGACTATATTCTCTTAGCCTTCTTTGTGACTAGGGATTGCTATGTGACTCAGTTATAGCCAGTAGTACGTGAATGGGAGTTTAAGTGTTTGAACATCATTGGGTATTTATTCCACTTCCCTTTCTGCAACTGGCTGAGAAATAGCAAGCAACTGGAGATGCCTTGGGCCAAAAAGAGATTTTGCATATTGATGACAATACAGCAACTCCACGTCTGTGATACCACCCACTTCTGTATTGTTACATAAAGAAGTATAAATTTCTGTCTTATTTAAGCCACTCTATTTTTTGAGTGTCTTTGTTTCAGCAGCTTAACTGTAGTCTAATGAGCATATAGGCTTCTGCACACTGTCAGGTTCAATACAAGAAAAGATAAACAACTTTAAGTATTTGAAATGGGAAGATATTTTACAAAACTGACTGACCAGGGGAGCTACCAACTCTGAGACCGGCAATGGAGCTATGCCAGGGTCAAGAGCCTAATGCTGCTACTATTGCTGCCATGGCTTCTGAACACTGGGTCCTGGAACGTGGTGCTAGGAGCCTTACCCTGGTTGTCAGCAGAAATAGCCAAGAAGGGATAGGAAGGTGGTATCTGCCTTCTATATGTTCATGCCACACTTGTGTGTATCCACATTTTGGGACCCGATTTCCTTCCAGGACTCTAGCTGCAGGGAGATCTTGAAAATGTTTTTTTTGTCTTTGCAACCTCTCCAGTGAGAATGAATGGAAATTGAGTGTACAAATCCATAGTTACAGCACTCATCTCGTCGTTAAATGGAGATGGCATGTTACCCACTTCAAAGGGCCACTGGAAGAATTAGATGAGATTTAATAAATGGGAAGTACATGTATATGTTTGGTACATATTAAAAATTAAAAAAATACAAATACTATATTATAATATCATTTAGTTACTTAAAATATCATGCCTGTTTGCCACATGCTTGTCTCTTTCACAAAAATGATTGGCTGGCTAGGGACTGTTAAGTTTGATAAGAATCGCTTTTTCTGTATAATAATATAAAAGTAGCAACATCTCTATTGTTACAAAAGCTACCACTTGAAGGTAAATTTTTTTTTTGTGTGAATGCTAAAGGAAGTGAGAGCCCTCCATGGTTTAACAATAGAGGAGTAAGACTAGAGAAAGCAGCAGGGGTGCAATCATTTTTACCATCTTCAAGAATCAGCATTCTGTTTTGGAACAATGGAAATCTATGGAAGGATATTAAGTTGGGGAGAGGCATTATCAGATTTGCCTTTCAGGAAGCTGCCTCTGGTGAAATGGAGAATACATTAGAGGAGGGCTGGTTAGTGGGCAGTTGCAATAATTTAGGCAAGCAATGGTAGTAGCTTAGACCATAGGAGCAGTGGCTCTGGGAGGGGAGACAAGCAGTTTGGGAGGTGTTCTCAGCAGAACTTGGTGATTGCTACCTCTGAATCCCATAAAGGAATCTCTGGAGTAATAGAAAAATTTATGTTTCTCAATTAATATGTGCACAATTTCTGTAGGTGCCTTTGGATACCTATTGCCTGGTATGAATTAAAAGCCTGATTCTGATTCATACAATTAAATGAGAGTAAAGGAAGATGATGTCATCATCTTTTGTTGGTTTACAACTATGAAGGAAGGAAATATTTTATAAAGTTTTCTATGAACTGGGACCAAAGTTATTTAATGGCTGAGTGTGAAAGGCTTTGAAAGCATAATTATGCTGCACTAGTAAGTGTTAGTGACCAAAATGTTGATAAATTGCTTCATGTTAAATGCCCAGACATTTTAATGATTTAGATATTTTACTCAGGCTACCCTCACAAGATACTTTGCACAGGGAGGCCCCATGTTAAAGTATAGAGAATGGTCTGGCTGCATATGCTGCAGATAATCTTCCTAGAGCCTCATTTCACTAATCTGTTTGGATCTTTAGTCAAGGGTAACAACATTATGATAATATTCTTATGGTTCCTTTTTTTTTTTTTTGGAGATGGAGTCTCGCTCTGTCACCAGGCTGGAGTGCAGTGGTGTGATCTCGGCTCACTGCAACCCCCGCCTCCCGGGTTCAATCAATTCTCCTGCCTTGGCCTCCTGAGTAGCTGGGACTACAGGCGTGCGCCACTATGCTCAGCTAATTTTTGTATTTTTAGTAGAGACAGGGTTTCATCATGTTGGCCAGGATGGTCTTGATCTCTTGACCTCGTGATTCACCCACCTCGGCCTCCCAAATTGCTAGGATTACAGGTGTGAACCACTGTGCCCGGCCTTTTATGGTTTCTTTTAAGTGGAGTAGATTATAAAGTGTGGCATACCCTGTTTTAAAATCAGTGATGTCTAAAGTAATTATAGGACATTGCAAAACTACAGGGATAGATATCAACTCAAGTGAAAAGAAGCTGTTCAGTTCCGTAGCAAAGAGTTCCCATCAGCTGTGTCCCCACGTCACTGGTGGTGAATGTTGGTGTTGCTGGTATCATTACAGGTAAAAGGTCAGTCACATTCCAGCTTCCTTAGTCTTTAGTATTTCCTGTGCAGACTAAAAATATACTGGGAGAAAGTTGGCTGAGTTCAAAGGGTAGGAGAAATCTATTTCATCCTGAGGAGCAGTGGCTGCACTTTTTTCAGTGTTTAATAGTGGAACATTAAATTAATTGAAATTATTTAAACTACTCCAAACTGTTTGATTCAATTAAAAAGCATTCATTGGATTTTTGCTTATGAAGATGTTCCTGATTCTTTTCTGCCTGCTCTGATGATCTAAGAGTTGATTTCCATCCTCCCAATCCTTCTTGAATCTAGCAAAAAAAGTACACTTAAGAATAAACCTGGTTCTTTGAAAGAGTATCTTTTTAGCTGTTACAATTTTTAGAAGGTTAATTATTAAATATGTCATTTGTCTGTAAGTGTGGCTAGTAATTTTACCAATTTTATTTATTTAGTATATATTTATTGAATGCCTACTATGTATAGGACTCTCTTGAGCAGTCAAAGTTTTTCAAGGACGTACTCTGCTGAGGACAAATTTTTCTAAATTCTCACAGTCCCTATGTTACATATAGGGAAACCAACTGTTCTATAGTCAGGAAAAAATGAGTTACCCTTGGTGACAGAGGGATCACCTGATCAGAGATCCACGGATGAGCCAGATGAGTTGTTTCCCAATCTACCCCTCTTCATTAGTCATTTTCATGTCATGTGTGATTACATGACTTAGAATAATGTAAAATAGCCACAACACATAAAATATTATTTTAAATAGGTATTCTTAAATAATTTGACAATAATCTTATGCTTTGCCAAGTCTTTAAAAAAATACAAGTTTAGATTAAATTCTTTAAAATAATACGCAAAGAAATAAGAGATGTAATTTAAAAAGGCAAGCTTATTTCTAAAGATTTTCAACTTTTTGTTTATTAACAATGAATAATTTATTAAAGTTCTTAAGGAATCTATTTCCAGCTTAAAATCATAGAAAAAACAAGCAGGAGAATTCAGGAGTGTGATTCAGAGTTGCTTAAACAGCATGCTAAAAGTCAACTTTTTTATTTCTTAGGCTTGATATTCACAACACATTTCCTTAAATGTCAGCATTTTAGTTCAATTTATTTTTTCCATTTATAGTTTATTTTTCTTTCCAATTGCAAAGTAATACATGTGCATTCTCATGATATAAAAATGGATAATATAAAGTATGTAGAATAGAAAACACCATAGTAGCAACCCCCCATCTCCCCCATCTTTCTACCAATTCCACCTGGGAACTCTTTATTGTTTATAGTTTGGGGAGTACCTTTCCAAAGCTTTTCTCTGAATTTGCAAGTAATTCTATTTCTAAAATGCGACTGCATTTTGTAAAGAGAATACTGCATACCCTCATCCCACTTTCATGAGAAAGACCCTGCAGGTGAGAGAAAGAGTGGAAGGTAAGAGCAAATTCATATTGGATTAAATAAAATCTCCTCAGGTCACTTTTGTTTCTGGGATTAGCTTTAGAGTATTCTCATTGTCTGCATTGTCTGCTATGGGCTGAATTGTGTCTCTCCAAAATTCATATGTTGAACCCCTAATCCACAATGAAACTGAATTTGGAGATAGAGCCTATAAAGTAATGATTAAGGTTAAATGAGGTTATAAAGGTGGGGCCCTGATATGAGTGCTTGAGCTCTCTCACACTTTCTCTTACACAAAGGGCATGTGAGCACACAGCGTAAAGGCAGCTGCCCACAAGCCAGGAAGAGAGGCATCATCAGAAACCATACATACTGGCTTCCTGATCTCAGACTTTCAGCCTCCAGAATGGTGAGAAATAAATTTCTGTTGGTTAAGTCACCCAGTCTATATTTTGTTATGGCAGTCCAAGCTGACAAATATTGTTTCTCCTTGATGGCTCTGCATTTGGAGGGAGCCTCTGTGAGCCCTGACTTTCCTCTAGGAGCAGGTTGGGTAGGAAAGTAACATCCACCAGCTGAGTGTAGTTCATACAGATGTGGACCAGACAGGGCGTGAAAGGTGGAAGGAGAGGACTGGTCCCAAAGGCCAAACACCGAGACTGAAAGGCAAGCTTAGGAGAAATAGACACTGTTAGGAGGAATTGACAAGTAAATCTTATGACAAATTTCAAAATTAAAAAATTTAAAAACCCTAACAGAAATAAAAAAACCCTAACAGAAATAAAACATCTCATTTGGATAACGTTTTAAATCTTCTAAGTGCTTTTCTATCTGTCTTCTCATTCGATCCTCAGATTAACGTTTGAAGTTAGAGTTTATAATTATTATTTATCTCAGCTTGTCAGATGAAGAAACTAAGAGCCTAATAATTTAATTAAATGACTTGTGTAAGTTTTAACAGCTAATTTGCAACAGAGTAAATCTTATGAAAATTTCAAAATTAAAATACTGTCATAATCATGCAGAAAGTCTATTTTGGGAAGGCTGGCCAAAATTATAATGGAAATATTTTTTGATCTAAAGGGGCCCTTATTAATTTGCAAGGCTTTGCTGTGGTTACCCACATGCTAAAAACTCCCACATGTCCATCCCCCTCTGACTTCGGTGAGCTCCAGGCTCATATACCCAGTGTTTATTTGAAGCTCCTCTTGTATTCCTCATAGGCATCATAAATGGAATGCAGAGTTAGCCAGGACTGAAGAACCCTCAAAAAAGGCTGTGGAAGAGTCCCCTTGCTGTTGCACTTCCCCTGATTCTTCTGACCCCAACCCTGGACATGGTCACCATGGCTCATAGACATGAGTCACTGAGTGTATAGGTGTGGATCTGAGGGATTTGGGACTGGGTTCCAAGCTTGTTTATAGATTTGACTTCATAATGGTGATTTGTGTTTATTTCTGTGCTTGAGTCAGGAGGTTTGCCTGACATCCTGAAGACCAAGGTCTTCTCTGTGGAGAACTATCTAGCACATGTGACAGCTCTGAGAGTGTTTTTAAGAACAGGTTGATGTGTATGCTCTGTATTAATTATTTTTATAGATTTGAGGGTGTGTAGTCATCTATGCTCTTTTGATCTTTGGATCTTTTGCTGAATTCTTAATTAAGTTTGTAATCTACATTAATGGCAACAGAAGGGTAAACTGACTAAGAGGGTTATTACACACTGGTTTGTATTGCCAAGGGAGGCAGCACAATTCATTTTCCTGATGGTTTTGGCACGATCCTTCCTGGCACCTCAGAGATGGGCACTGAGATGTTATATACACTCTTGTGCTTGGTTATTAATCTGGGTGTTTTGGATGAACATAAAGTAAAACATGAAGGGAACCATTAATGCATTGTATGGGGAGGTAAGGTGGTAAATCATATCTCAGCTTCTCATCCATAGTGATTCACTGGGAACATTTTTCCCCAGTGTTTTTGTTCCATAAGCAAATGAATCAAATTTCAGTCTCATGAAGATTTCCACCCATCAGCAAAATTTTATTAATTTTTTGCCTGTTCCAAATTACAAATTAACTTTATTATTCTTGTTACTATTCAAATAGAACACCATACAATACATTCAGTTTCTCTACTTGATCCAATTTCTTTGAAAATTTAACAAATATAATCAAATAGACTAAGCATAAGAACTTTTATCAAATTCCACATGGCATTTATCTGGATTGGGGTGTGATATTTGGTAGGTCTCTATTTACCTATTTTGGAGGAAGCCATTATTTCTTCCTTTTATTTTTATATATGCAATGTCCAACTTCAGAGTCTCATTTGCCTGTGAATTAAGAGAGTTCAATGGACTCATGGGATACTTGGGTTCTGGCTTTCGACTGCTTTTTTGCTTGCATGCATCTCTGATATTCTTACTCCTAGGAAAGACAACCTCTCACTAAGAGTCACCAAACAATCAGCAGAAAAGATTGAGATTCTCCCTTTTCAAAGCCAGTTAGTCAGTCAACAAACAATTCCTAAGTGCCCACCAAGCATTGAGCTCACCCTGGAGGCACAGAGGCAGACAATCATGATTGTGCAGAATCAGTTGGAACGAGGTTATCTGGATGGTGGCAAGGGAGACAGAATGAGAGGAAACAGGAAACAGAGGATTTGCACATAATCGATATTTTCAGTTAGATTAAAAAAATACATTTGAAGTTTGGGATTCAGCATCCCAAATCTAGAATAAGGGATCAGGAAGGCCCCTGCGTGCTTTATGAAGATCATTGATAGATTGTTACCATGGGGATCATGGGAGGATCAGCAGGAGGGCAAGCCACACAAAAATAGAAAAGAGAAAAAATGTCCCCAAAGTATATATATAATTGCAGTTTTACATTTTAAAAAATTTTTCTATATATGCAAAGAAGGTATGTTTTAAAAAAGATTGATGATTGTTAGAGCCAGAAGTGACTTTAGGAATGCTTGGATTTAGAAAGTTTCTAACTTTGGTGTATATCAGAATATCCTGGGAGTTTGTAAAAATAAATACCAATGCACAGATCCTAACCTGATGGCCAAGACCTGCTTTCCTAGGTAACTCTAAAATATACTGAGGTTTGAAAACCACTTATTAGTCCAGTTTTTATTTTACAGAGAAGAAAACTGGCATCCAGAGAGGTTAATATACTCACCCACGGTCATATCAATTCCCTTCCTAGCTTAATCTCTATTGGCTGTGTGCCCAGACAAGAAAAAAATGCATCCACTTTGGGAAGTGTCCAGAGATAATTTTTCTTCCTGTCTTATGATAGAAAAGAAAGGAAATGTACAAGCAAATTGGGAAAAAATTACTACATATGTATTTGTGAGTATAGTTGCTAGATACATAGATATATATTGCAATCAGGGAGCATAGATTCAAGTTTCCCTGAATATACACTCCCCTTAGATATCTTTTATGGCTATAAAATTTTATGATAGATGACACTATTAATATTTTCTATTTTCTCATTTTTGCCTACAATTAAGAAAAAGATATTTATTTTTCGAACTATCCACACCAGGGATTATAAGGTGTTAAGCATAGTTAACTGAATTTCATCATCACCCCTAATATAGGTAAGTATGCCAGGCTTATTGTTTTAGATGAGGAAACAAAGAGAAGTGTCATACTTGTCACATTAAGATATTAATAAATTTATCAGAATTGTAGTGGAAATGGAAAGTTCCTGACACTCTCGTTAGTGCTGGGCCTACAACTTCAGTTTTCGTAAAAGATCTAGAGTTCAAGGTACCAAATTTTATCAAAATAAGTTTGGGTTTAAGTTCACCAACTTGCCTGTAGCCTACTCGTCCTTTCTGGCAATGATTAACACTAGTGTTTAATGCACATTCTAAAGTGTGTTCTTTAAACTGTTTTACCAAACAGAACTTCCTTTTTATGTAATGAGTCAGCTCTCCGGGTATTTGTAGCCCGGGGAATTGCCTCTCCAGTGGTGGAGATATGGAGCCCAGCTGCCAGGGTAAACAGCCACTTCCTAATATAATTGCTCAGAAATGCTGGAGGAGAAAATGTAAGAAAAGAAATTGCTCTGTCTTATGAACAGTCAACTGTGTTTTACAATAGCGTACTAGCACTCCAAATCATTCATCAACTTGAGTAACATGGCTGGATTTCACTGTTAGGTTTACTTGGTAGTCACATTAATCCTTCTCTTCTACATAATGTGCCAGATTCCTTTGATGACAAACAGTACACCAAGGGTCTAAATATGGTTTTAGGAGCAAGCTTTTAACCAGACTCAAACTTATCTCAGAGGCCATTTCAGCTTTCTCTCTTCTTGAATGGGGCCAGAGCTCAAGTTTGACTCAGGACCATTTAGGGACTTTTTTCTTTATTTTAATTTTTCTAATGATATCATTACAAATTATTTTTTAAAATAGCAGTTAATTAAGATGGGAACTAAGCCAGAATCACATAATCATGGCCTGTAAAGAAGCTCCTAGGTTCATACATCAGTGATTTGAATTGTTCTGTTCCTCTCCGCAGGAGCAAGGGTGCTGTTGCCACTGTATGTGTGCTTTCTGTGCACACAAGAATGTTAAGCGTTCATCCAGAATTCATATTTATTTATTTAATTTTTCTTTTTTGAGACAGAGTCTGGCTCTGTCGCCCAGGCTGGAGTGCAATGGCTTGATCCTGGCTCACTGCAACCTCCACTTCCTGGATTCCAGCGATCCTCTTGCCTCAAACTCCCAAGTAGCTGGGACTATAGGCATGAGGCACCATGCTTAGCTAAGTTTTGTATTTTTAGTAGAGACAGGGCTTCACCATGTTGGCCAGGCTTGTCTTGAACTCCTGACCTCAGGGCATCTGCCCGCCTCAGCCTTCCAAAGTGCTGAGATTACAGACGTGAGCCACTGCACCCAGCCCAGAATTCATATTTAGAGAAAAACTTTCGGAGGTGATTTCAACTGATCATTGATCAGCCTTTCCACAGTTTTATACTGTTAAGTGAGCTTTATGTGTATGTGAGTTGGCGGTGTCTTCATTTAATTTGCTGGATATTGATATTTTTAACTTGTTAGCATCTGTTAAAAAATTCAGCGTGCACATACAATATGTTGAATACAAATATCCTTCTTTCTTTTATTTTCCAGCCATCTTATTCCTTTCCCAATCACTGTTACTGGTTTCTTATATATACTTACAGGGGTATGTTGCATATTTACAATCATATGCATATATAAGGATATGTGTATATATTTTTTAATACAGGTGATCGTGTACTCTATACACTGTTCTGAGCCATACTATTTTCCCCTTAACCATATCTTGGAGATCTTCCCGTCTCAATATTTAATAATATTGTCTTAATCTTCCACCATGGGACATTTAGTTATTTTTAATCTTTTGCTATTACAAAGATGCATTTTCATCTGTGGGAATATATTTATGGGATAAATACCCAGAAGTCCATTTCTGGTTCCAACAATGTGTGTACTTTAAATTTTAGTGATTATTGTCAAATTGCAAAAGGTTACGATAATTCATATTCCCACCAGCAAAGCAAGAATGTGCCTGTTTCTATAAATACTTGCCACACAATTTGTTAAACGTTTTGATCTGCTTAAATTTACATCTTTTTTATTATGAATAGTATAGTGCCTATTTATAATCTAAGTCATTTGTTTTTTCCTTTTCTGTGGACTATTCCAATCCTTTGCCTTTAATTTTTTTTATTGATTTATAGTAGCTCTTTATTCAGGGAACAAATTAGTCCTTAGTTTGTCATGTAAAGTACAATTTCTTTTGATCTTACCTATGATGTTTTGAGGTATACAGACACTTATTTTTTATGTAGTCAAATGCATTTAATATTTGATATTATAGCTTCTGAATTTTATGAAAAAATTTAGAAAGGCCTTTTCCACTTTTTTGAGGTTATGAAAAAATTCTTCAATTTTTTTCCCCTCCTGGTACTCTTATGGCTTTATTTTTCCGTTTTAAATCTTGGTGTTACAGGAAAGGGGTACCGATCCAGACCCCAAGAGAGGGTTCTTGGATCTCACACAAGAAAGAATTCAGGATGATTCCACAGTGCAAAGCAAAAGCAAGTTTATCAAGAAAGTAAAGGAATAAAAGAATGGCTACTCCACAGAGCAGCCCTGAGGGCGCTGGTTGCCCATTTTTTTGGTTATTTCTTGATGATATGCTAAACAAGGGGTGGATTACTCATGCCTCCCTTTTTAGACCATATAGGGTAACTTTCTGACATTGGCATGGCATTTGTGAACTGTCACAGCACTGGTGGGAGTGTAAGCAGTGAGGATGACCAGAGGTCACTCTCGTGGCCATCTTGGTTTTGGTGAGTTTTGGCCAGCTTCTTTATTGCAAACTGTTTTATCAGCAAGATCTTTATGATCTGTATCTTGTGCTGACCTCTTAGCTCATCCTGTGACTTAGAAAGCCTTAACTTGATGCAGCCCAATAGGTTTCAGTCTTATTTTACCCAGCTCTGATTCAAGATGGAGTTGCTCTGGCTCACGTGTCTCTGACATTGGTGTAGCTGGAATTTTGGGGGTATTTAGAGTGAGGTAGGGATCCAACATTTCCCACCAGATGGTTGTGAGGGCCTTCAGCATATCTTCTGAGCTCTATATTTAGGTCAGCCCTGGGCTAGGCAGGGTGTGGCTGGAGAGCAGGTGTAACCCTGACTTGTAGAGCTACACTGGATTCTGGAGGGCACATTCCATTGCCTGTGTGTCTGCAATAAAGGCACTGGAGGGCTCTGCAGAGATGTTAGGGGCCTTATGGGAATAGAATATTGACTTATTGGAACAGAGTGGGCGTGAGTGGCTATAAGCATGGTGGTATAAATGGAGCAGTAAATAAGAACTTGCTTTTACCATTGGGAATGAAATTAATTTCAATATTTTGTATCCTTGTTACCTCACTACACAGTGATAGAGGGCATTTAAAAATTTGATTTAGGACAACTCCAAACAGGTTTTTGAGGGCTTATGTTTATCTAACTTCAAATAAATCTAGTAATACTAACATCATCTTATGCACCTATAAATACAAGATTGGGAGCTTCCAACAAATGCATAAGGTTCAAATGAGGGTAGTGCCAAAAGGCTACAACTTCGCTTTAGATTTTATACATTTGAGGGTCCAATAAGTCCCATAAAATGGCTAAGTTTTTATATTTTTCTTTAGTCTGTGCTGGATGTTTGTTTCTTTCAGCTTTAAGTGTTCACAGAAAGGATGAAGTAAGATTCTTATTACTGAAGTCCTGATGTGTTAAACAGCTCAATTAGAGTAAGAGATTTTCCAGTCATTTCCAGGACATTTGCCGACTGGTGTCACTAGAAGTTCATGGGCTCCACCTTCAACTGGACCCTCTGTGCTGCCTCATAATCCGGCTTTCCTGGTCCGCTCCCTCCTCTGTTCTCACCTGACTGGAGTACATATCTATCAACATTTTGCATTTCCACTCCTGCAGTGCCCTGTGATGGAGAGAAATTTTGGCTTTCTGGTTTTTGGAAAACTAGGAACAGGCTTCTGAGGGTTTATGCTTATCCAAATGTAAATACAACCTTGTTTATTTATTTTTTTTTAATGGAAGCAATTCCACACATTCCCTGCCCTCTCTTCATTCACAGCACAAGCTCTCCTTCTGTGTCTTAGAGAAAAAAGAGGGCATCAGAGAGGAGCTCCAGCAACATCTTGCTATAGAGCCTTGTAGTTTGTCTCTGCATTTACCTTTTCTCTCTTTCCCTCTCATTAAACAAGAGAGCATTCCTTCCTTTATCCAAGGCCAATCACCCCACCTCTTACTTGGATTTTGTCAACTGTCATCTTCTCAAGAACCCTGCTCCTTTAACAATCCTCTCTCAGTATATCAACTTTTACATCAATATATAGTCACACTCAGAATGTCCTATCTTACAAGTAAATAAATAAGCAGAAACCCTGCCTTGACTGTGTCTTCTTCCCTCTGATTCATAGCCAAACTTCCTGAGAGTTGTCTATATTTACCTCTCCTTTACTGTCAGTCTTCAGCGTTCTATAAGTTCACTGAAATGATTCTTGCCAACATCTTTAACAAATTTTCAGTCTTTATTTTTCTTGAAGTTTGGGCTGTTTCACAACTGGGACCTCTCCTTCCTTCTTGATGTGCTCCTTTTCCTTCCCAAGACTCCTCTCTGGCAGCTCCTCTGGTGTCTCTGAGACTCTTCCTCCTGTGCCCATCTTCCAACACTGGGCTTCTTCGGGTTCCCTCCGAGCTTCTCATTTCTCCTGACATTATGTGAGCCAGCCCCATGTCCAGTGCTTCAAGAACAGCCCATCTGTGGTTAAGATCCTTGAATTTAGAGCCAGCCACATTTGGATTTTACTCTCAATTCCTACTTTTACACGTTTTGTTATCTGGACAAGTCACTTAAACCTTATAATCTTAGTTTTCTCATCTTTAAAATGGGCACAACAATTCCTACCTCACAAGACTGTAGTTGGGGGTAGATGTTATTAAATCAAATACATTTTATAAAATCATTTCATTTATCCATTCAACAAACACATTGGAGCCTATATTATATTACAGGTACAGGTACTTTTTTTTTTTTTACTGTGACATACAATAAATAATACAATTTATAATGCCACCTAGGACACACATACACAAGCAAATTTTCATTAACAAATTCCTGGCTGGGTGTGATGGCTCATGCCTGTAAACCCAGCACTTTGGGAGGCTGAGGTGGATTGATCACCTGAGGTCAGGAGTTCGAGACCAGCCTGGCCAACTTGGCAAAACCCCGTCTCTACTAAAATTACAAAAATTAGCCGAGTATGGTGGTGGGTACCTGTAATCCCAGCTACTCGGGTGGCTGAGGCAGGAGAATCACTTGAACCCGGAAGCTGGAAGTTGCAGTGAGCAGAGATCATGCCACTGCACTCTTCAGCCTGGGTGACAGAGTGAGACTTTGTCTAAAAAAAAAAAAGTGCTCATCAAAGAGGGAAAAGCCCCTTATAAAACCATCAGATCTTGTGCAAACTCACTCACTATCATAAGAACAGCAGCATGGGGGTAACTGCCCCCATGATTCAATTACCTCCCACCAAGTCCCTCCCATGACACATGGGGATTAGGGGAATTATAATTCAAGATGGGGTTTGGGTGAGGACACAGCTGAACCATATCACTGGGCCTGATTAATCACCTTGTTGCTGAATATTCCACCTGAGAGCTCTGGGCATTTCAAACTCAGCTTATCCTATATTGAATGTTCAAAGGTTATTCCTCTTCTGTGCTTCCTATTTCAGTAAGTGGCACTACCATTTAACCTGATGTTCATTTTCCACCCCTTTCTCTCCCTCATTCTACCTTCCTATCAATTGCAAAGTCCTGTCATTGTCATTGTCCCTTCTAGATATCTGTAGAATATGTCCACTGGTCTACATCCTTGTAGGATATCTCTTTAATTCATAGACTCATAGTGGTTTCTTTGCTTAGTCTATTTTTTTTACACTGCAGCCAGAGTTATCATTCTAAAACATAAACACAACCAAACCACTCTTTGGCTTGAATCTAACCATGTTTCAGGTGGTTCTCAGATTAAAGTAAAAACTTTTTTAACAAGAACTTACAAAACCCCTTTTTACCAGACTTTGTGCCATATGCAAACCTATTTTCTGCAACTTGAGAATGCCTTGCTCTCTATTCTTCAGTTATCTGCTAATAGTATTTCTTCTGCATAGGATTTTCTTTACTCCATCCTCCCCAACCTTTTGGATGACTTCCTTGATCCATAGCTTAAGCATCACTTCTTCCAAGAAGCCTTCCTGACTCCCTGGGCCATGTTTGATGTTCCATCCAGATGCTCTCAGTGCACTCTGAACTCTTCCCATGGTAACATTTATTATGCCACACCATAATTACCTATTTATAAATATGTTGACTCACAAAGATAGGAATCAGTTTACCATGTTCATTTGTGCATCCCCAAATTCTAACACAAATGCTGGCATCAAGCAGATGCCCAATTAATATTTGCTGGATGAATTAAAGAGAAATAACTTGGATTCAGGTATTAATGATAATTGATTATTATCAGCTATTGGTTCATATGAATAGTTGGTGTTCATTGAGCATGCTTAACATTTTATTCTATCTCTTCCATCCTTAAAACAACCAACTAAAGACAGGCACTATTATCCTCACATTACAAATTAAAATCTGAAGCCCCTGAAAGTTTAGAATAACTTGCCCAAAGTTATGCAACTGCTAAACAACAAAATCAAAATAACCTGGGGCCACCTAAGTGAAACACTCATTCTTTCAATTTCTATACCAGGTATGATGAACTTTCTGGATCTCTTTGTTCTCATAGAGCCTTCACAGAAGGTGGGTAACCAGAGAGGGATGTTACTTAAGTCTGAGTCATCCTGAGCTGAGGCATTATCTGTTCACCTATAAGGCCAGCTTCCATTTGCTGGGCCTGAAATGGAGCTCAAGACTTCAATATTTTCTTCAGTTTGTTTGGATGTATGTCAAAAAGCTTTTCTGAGAGTAAGCCTCCTAGTAGGTGCTGACCGAATGCTCCAGCAGTGGGCTCCTGTGTACCAAAGGGACATTGATTGATGGTGTCCACAGAAAGAGGGAAATGAGGAGTCTGGAAATTGAGTTGTTGGTCATGCTTTGTCAGGAGGCATTTTGTATTGTCTTTGTGATTACTAATCCATTTGGGGGAGTGGCCTTGTTTTTCATAATATTTCAGGAACTACCACAGTGAATTGTGATCCTGGGATTTACATTATCATTGTAGCTCAGTGGAAATTCTGATAGACTATTGTTTCAGGACATTTTGGGGATTCATAGTCTAGTGATTTGATGTGACTTTAGGGATTTTGGTTATGCCATTTTGGCTTGTGCCAATCATCTTTATGATGGGTTGAACAGTTAAATAGAATGTCTTCCTCTAGTAAAACTCCAGACATATGCCAGATTTCATCTCATGTATTCTTCACTGCATCCGTCTTGGGCAAGAGAGTGGCAATTGTTCATTCTTTTACAGTGAGAAGGACAATGGGGGCCAGAGAGGTTAATTGGCTTACCTCATTGGGACATCCAGATTACAGTAGCTCAACATCATGGGTTTATGTTTCTGAATCAGACTATTTCATCTTACTGGAGGTGAAATGCACACTTTATATTTAAGGGTCTACAATTCTTCCATATATTTTCATTCATTTATTATTTATTCATTCAATGACTATGGAGAAACTACTCTATGCCAGATACTGGGGATAGAGCAGGAAATAAGACAGAGAAGCTGTTAAGGAACTGATATTCTTATTGAACAGAGGGAACAGAAAACATCATGTAAACATATTTAAATTTTTCATTTCAAATAAAAACAGAATAACAGGATAGAGGGTACCTGGGATAGATGAAGAAACAATCACCAAAAATCTTCCATTAGTTGGTATCATATGAGCTAACAGCAAAAGGATGAAAAAAGCCAACCTTGAAAAATCTGGAGGAGACCGTTTCAGACAGAGAGGACAGCAAGGGCAAAAGCCCTGAGGGTAGAATGAGACCAGCATGGTCAAGGGCCAAGGAATAGAAATGCCAGATCTTACAGACCATGGTTCAGAGGGATACCTTAGAGGATTTTTAAGCAGAGAAGTGATGGGGAGTTCATCTTTGTTTTGACAAGATCTCTTCGATTGCCATGCATATGTGGACTGAAGGAGGCAAAGTATGAAACAGAATAAGAAGAGATTATTGCAGTGGTTCAATGGGAGATCATTTTTTTTTTTTTTAGTACTTACTATGTGTCAGACATTGTAAGTGCTTTCCACACGTTTCTTATTTAATGCTCACAAAATTCTATAATGTAATTACCTTCATTTTTTTAGATAAAGAAATAGAAGGTTCAGAAGTTTAAATATCTCATACAAGGCCACTTAATCTACGTGGCAGAACCAGGATTTAATTTCAAAGTCTGTACTGTTAAATGTTCTTTTCTAGCCCTGGCATATCTTAATTGTCTGCTGGGCCATTCCCCATGGATGTCCCTAAGACACTTTCAACCTATTATATCCAAAATCAAACTCATTGTCTTCTTCCCTAAACCAATTTTTTCCCCTTGGTTCCTCAATTATATTAATGGCATCACTCAGACTCAGTAATCAAGGCTAGAAACTCTAATGTCTTCTTAACTGTCTTTACATGGTGCTTTTCTTCATTAATCTGCATCAAATTTGTTGCATCATTTTATCCATTTAAAGTATTATCTATCCCATTTCTATTCCTACCATCATTGCCTTGGTTTGGGTCAGTTCAACAATTCCAATTCCAACTGACCCAATTGGGGAACTTTATTAGTTCCCCAATTCCTATCTCTGTCCTCTGTAATCTATATTCATCTTGTCTCTAGGTTTAGTTCTTATCCTAAACCCAAGTTACATTATCCTCTTCCTTTTCAAAGTCACTCCCCATTGGTCCCCATTGCTCTTAGAATGGAGTTCACTCTTTTTAGCATGGCAGTCAATTTACTAATAATGGGTAGTTCATTTGTTGCTCTGAAGATTGCTTATTATTTTAGCTTTGACTTACTTGTTTTTGTCACTGATAACTCTTACCACATATAACCAGTCATGCAAGGAGGAAGGTTAGGAACACGCAGTCCAGCAATTCCTGATTGAACTATTTAGATGTCCAGCATGAACTGTGCTAACCAATGGATGAGACACAGTGTTCAAGGGCCAATAGGTGTTTCCACAGCCTCCTGGTAGAGCTTGTTGACCTAACAGGTCTGGGAAGCCACTCAACTGGATGCATTTTTGTTGGATTGAATTGCATGGAAGGTATACAAAGAAAGACCTGACTTTTAATGACACACCAGAAGGAAAAGGCAGCCAATTCTTATGGATAGGAGTCCTTTGATTTAAAAAGTAAATGGAAATTTCTGGACAGCAGGAAATGCCCATTCCGTGTGAGATTTATCCTAACTCTATATTCAGTTTTGTTTATAGGCGACAGGTCCCTGTGGGTTTAAGTACTGAATAGAGGGCTAAGAAACAGGGGAACTGTATGGTTATTTTCTGAGTTGAATCTGCAGACTTATAATTTAGGGATTTAACTCTGGTTGTTAGAAACCAGCCAGCATTCTCTGTCTTTAAGCACTGGTAGTCACCAGGCAAATATAAGGTGAAGTCTTTTCTGGCTTAACCCCAGTAAAGATTCCTCAAATGTATGGTGGATTTTTTTCAGAGATGTTCTCTGGCCTACTAGATAATGAGAAAGAACATTTAATAATAAGTTTTTTTGTTCTACCATTTCTCATTAAAGAAATAAAAATTTTTAGGCTGTTTTCAGTGATGCCGAAGGAGATAAATTGTTTTCTGCTAGTTGTAAGAACTGTGCTAGCAGTTATTCCCTTTTTTATTTCACAGAATAAATAATAGTTTTTAAAGATAAGGTAGCAAAGCTCCGTATTTTCTATATTCGATTTTAAGGTGGAGTATAATTTTTTAATGTCTGTAGTATAAGTGAATTATAATTTTAAGCATAATATATGTTTAGCTGACAATCTTGTATTGTACAAACAATACTATAACAACAATAACAGAAATCAACCAAGAAAAAAAGAAAAGAAAAAAAAAAGTCTCTTATCTTGCCATTCTAAAATCAGCTGTTTTAATGTTTCCTTCCAGTTACTATCAATATGTTATCTAATTTTCATATAGTTACAATCATAGCATAGACATGACTTTATAATCTTTATTTTGCGTCTAATGTTACGTAAGCCTTTTTTTTCCACACCCACTTCACATTTTTAAACCCTAATGTGCTTTTGTAATAAAATTGCTAGACAATAATGGATTTCTTCAAAAAGAGTCACTAAGTTCTGGAAACGAAAGGTTTTCCTTGCTGTTCTCGACATTACCATATTGTGGTTAATCACACTTTACTGTTTCAGCCAAAGACAACAGTCTGCCAGGGGTCAAACAGAGCTCCTAAGATAAACAGTCCTAGGACAAAAAGGACCATATAATCATCTGTGAATGCTGAGACCTCAATTCTCCTTACCTGTTCTAAAAAGAGTACAAAGCTCATTAGATTTTACCCTTATGGCATTGAAGCTACTGCCTTATTTATTTATTTATTTATTTATTTATTATTATACTTTAGGTTTTAGGGTACATGTGTGCAACGTGCAGGTTTGTTACATATGTATCCATGTGCCATGTTGTTTTGCTGCACCCATTAACTCATCATTTAGCGTTAGGTATATCTCCTAATGCTGTCCCTCCCCCCTCCCCCCACCCCACAACAGTCCCTGGAGTGTGATGTTCCCCTTCCTGTGTCCATGAGTTCTCATTGTTCAATTCCCACCTATGAGTGAGAACATGCGGTGTTTGGTTTTTTGTCCTTGCGATGGTTTACTGAGAATGATGGTTTCCAGTTTCATCCATGTCCCTACAAAGGACATGAACTCATCATTTTTTATGGCTGCATAGTATTCCATGGTGTATATGTGCCACATTTTCTTAATCCAGTCTATCATTGTTGGACATTTGGGTTGGTTCCAACTCTTTGCTATTGTGAATAGTGCTGCAATAAACATACGTGTGCATGTGTCTTTATAGCAGCATGATTTATAGTCCTTTGGGTATATACCCAGTAATGGGATGGCTGGGTCAAATGGTATTTCTAGCTCTAGATCCCTGAGGAATCACCACACTGACGCCCACAATGGTTGAACTAGTTTACAGTCCCACCAACAGTGTAAAAGTGTTCCTATTTCTCCACATCCTCTCCAGCACCTGTTGTTTCCTGACTTTTTAATGATGGCCATTCTAACTGGTGTGAGATGGTATCTCATTGTGGTTTTGATTTGCATTTCTCTGATGGCCAGTGATGATGAGCATTTTTTTCATATGTTTTTTGGCTGCATAAATGTCTTCTTTTGAGAAGTATCTGTTCATGTCCTTTGCCCACTTTTTGATGGGGTTGTTTGTTTTTTTCTTGTAAATTAGTTTGAGTTCATTGTAGATTCTGGATATTAGCCCTTTGTCAGATGAGTAGGTTGCAAAAATTTTCTCCCATTTTGTAGGTTGCCTGTTCACTCTGATGGTAGTTTCTTTTGCTGTGCAGAAGCTCCTTAGTTTAATTAGATGCCATAATTAATCAATTTTGCCTTTTGTTGCCATTGCTTTTGGTGTTTTAGACATGAAGTCCTTGCCCACACCTATGTCCTGAATGGTATTGCCTAGGTTTTCTTCTAGGGTTTTTATGGTTTTAGGTCTAACATGTAAGTCTTTAATACATCTTGAATTAATTTTTGTATAAGCTGTAAGGAAGGGATCCAGTTTCAGCTTTCTACATATGGCTAGCCAGTATTCCCAGCACCATTTATTAAATAGGGAATCCTTTCCCCATTTCATGTTTTTGTCAGGTTTGTCAAAGATCAGATAGTTGTAGATATGCAGCATTATTTCTGAGGGCTCTGTTCTGTTCCATTGATCTATGTCTCTGTTGTGGTACCAGTACCATGCTGTTTTGGTTACTGTAGCCTTGTAGTATAGTTTGAAGTCAGGTAGCGTGATGCCTCCAGCTTTGTTCTTTTGGCTTAGGATTGACTTGGCGACGCGGGCTCTTTTTTGGTTCCATATGAACTTTAAAGTAGTTTTTTCCAATTCTGTGAAGAAAGTCATTGGTAGCTTGATGGGGATGGCATTGAATCTATAAATTACCTTGGGCAGTATGGCCATTTTCACGATATTGATTCTTCCAACCCATGAGCATGGAATGTTCTTCCATTTGTTTGTATCCTCTTTGATTTCATTGAGCAGTGGTTTGTAGTTCTCCTTGAAGAGGTCCTTCACATCCCTTGTAAGTTGGATTCCTAGGTATTTTATTCTCTTTGAAGCAATTGTGAATGGGAGTTCACTCATGATTTTGCTCTCTGTTTGTCTGTTATTGGTGTACAAGAATGCTTGTGATTTTTGTACATTAATTTTGTATCCTGAGACTTTGCTGAAGTTGCTAATCAGCTTAAGGAGATTTTGGGCTGAGATGTTGGGGTTTTCTAGATGTACAATCATGTCGTCTGCAAACAGGGACAATTTGACTTCTTCTTTTCCTAATTGAATACCCTTTATTTCCTTCTCCTGCCTGATTGCCCTGTCCAGAACTTCCAGCAATATGTTGAATAGGAGTGGTGAGAGAGGGCATCCCTGTCTTGTGCCAGTTTTCAAAGGGAATGCTTCCAGTTTTTGCCCATTCAGTATGATATTGGCTGTGGGTTTGTCATAGATAGCTCTTATTATTTTGAGATATGTCCCATCAATACCTAATTTATTGAGAGTTTTTAGCATGAAGGGTTGTTGAATATTGTCAAAGGCCTTTTCTGCATCTATTGAGATAATCGTGTGGTTTTTGTCTTTGGTTCTGTTTATATGCTGGATTACATTTATTGATTTGGGTATGTTGAATCAGCCTTGCAACCCAGGGATGAAGCCCACTTGATCATGGTGTATAAGCTTTTTGATGTGCTGCTGGATTTGGTTTGCCAGTATTTTATTGAGGATTTTCGCATCAATGTTCATCAAGGATATTGGTCTGAAATTTTCTTTTTTGGTTATGTCTCTGCCTGGCTTTGGTATCAGGATGATGCTGGCCTCATAAAATGTGTTAGGGAGGGTTCCCTCTTTTTCTATCGATTGGAATAGTTTCAGAAGGAATGGTGCCAGTTCCTCCTTATACCTCTGGTAGAATTCGGCTGTGAATCCATCAGGTCCTGGACTCTTTTTGGTTGGTAAGCTATTGATTATTGCCACAATTTCAGAGCCTGTTACTGGTCTATTCAGAGATTCAACTCCTTCCTGGTTTAGTCTTGGGAGGGTGTATTTGTCGAGTAATTTATCCATTTCTTCTAGATTTTCTAGTTTATTTGCATAGAGGTGTTTGTAGTATTCTCTGATGGTAGATTGTATTTCTGTGGGATCGGTGGTGATATCCCCTTTTTCATTTTTTATTGCATCTATTTGATTCTTCTCTCTTTTCTTCATTAGTCTTGCTAGCGGTCTATCAATTTTGTTGATCTTTTCAAAAAACCAGCTCCTGGATTCATTAATTTTTTGAAGGGTTTTTTGTGTCTCTATTTCCTTCAGTTCTGCTCTGCTTTTAGTTATTTCTTGCCTTCTGCTAGCTTTTGAATGTGTTTGCTCTTGCTTTTCTAGTTCTTTTAATTGTGATGTTAGGGTGTCAATTTTGGATCTTTCCTGCTTTCTCTTGTGGGTATTTAGTGCTATAAATTTCCCTCTACACACTGCTTTGAATGTGTCCCAGAGATTCTAGTATGTTGTGTCTTTGTTCTCGTTGGTTTCAAAGAACATCTTTATTTCTGCCTTCATTTCATTGTGTACTCAATAGTCATTCAGGAGCAGGTTGTTCAGTTTCCAGTAGTTGAGCGGTTTTGAGTGAGTTTCTTAATCCTGAGTTCTAGTTTGATTGCACTGTGGTTTGAGAGACAGTTTGTTATAATTTCTGTTCTTTTACATTTGCTGAGGAGAGCTTTACTTCCAACTATGTGGTCAATTTTGGAATAGGTGTGGTGTGGTGCTGAAAAAAATGTATATTCTGTTGATTTGGGGTGGAGAGTTCTGTAGATGTCTATTAGGTCCACTTTGTGCAGAGCTGAGTTCAATTCCTGGATATCCTTGTTAACTTTCTGTCTCGTTGATCTGTCTAATGTTGACAGTGGGGTGTTAAAGTCTCCCATTATTATTGTGTGGGAGTTTAAGGCTACTGCCTAATTTAATGGCAAGTAAAGTAAATGCATCTCGGGCCTTTGGTTTGCTCCATTTACTTAGGTATTCAATAAAAGAAAGGCCATTGATAACTTTAGCATAGATTCTAATGACAATGCAGAACCTACTGTGCGCATTCAGTCTTCCCAGAGCTCCCAAGCTGTTCCACCAAGGGAAAGACTGCTTTGTCATTAGAGGCAAAGAGAGGGTTTTTTCTTTTTTTTTTTAAGAGACAGGGTCATGCTCTGTCACCCAGGGTGGAGTGCAGTGGTGTGATCATGGCTCACTGCAGCATTGAACTCCTGGGCTCCAGGGACCCTCCCACCTCAGCCTCCTGAATAGCTAAGACTGCAAGTGCGTGCTAGTAGTCTTAGCTATTAGTACATACCGGGCTAATTTTTATTTTTTTATTTTTTGTAGAGATGGGGGTGTGAAAGGAAATTAAATCTTGGGATCCTAAACTCATTAAGCCAAAGGGAAAAGCCAAGCTGAGAACTGGATGATGCAACCTGCCTCCGCCTTTTTGCTTCCTAAATAATATGGCTACAAGATGAAAAGCTACGCATCTCTGCCATATTTTGCCCACAAGGAAATTCCTAGTGAGCTTCAAGATCTTTTAAGGTGTTTCTGTTAAAATTTCACAATTTCACCATTGCAATGTAAATTTATAGCTTATCCTTACAGGTGCAGTCATCTCCCTGCCCACCAGACACAAAGGCATATCTGATTGTTCTCCTGCCCCATTTTGTCTATGTTATCTTATGTAAAATACAGATTCCCTGCATTTTTCTTCTGCCCCATTTGTCTATATCACCTTACATAAAAAAATGCAGATTCACTGAGCTGGACAAAGGCATGAATGACTATTTTTCCCTACCCCCACTTTTACATGAAAATTGTGTACTTCTCAATATCCTGCCCTTTCCCCTTTAAATTTGGAACCTTCAAAATCATCTTCAGAGAAAGGCATAGACCTGCCTCCCAGGCACACATCCTTAACTGTGGCAAAGAAACCTCCTAAAATGATTGAGACTTGTCTCGTCATTTTTCTTGATTGATATTGGTCTCACTATGTTGCTCAAGCTGGTCTCAAACTCCTGGGCTCAAGTGATCCTCTCACCTCAGCCTTTCAAAGTGCTGTGATTACAGGTGTGAGCCACCGCACACTGCCAGGAGATGTTAATCAAAGGGTTTACATGCTGTAAAGGCGATGTATAAAGAGTTATAGGGATCTTTCATTTGCTTTTCCTCATATTTGTTGAGAACTGTGTTGGAATTTCCCATGGATTTGATATTTGCCCATTAACAGACACCAAGACAAGTAGTCAGAAAATAAAGTGTGAGCCGACTCAGTGGTCTTCTTTGGAAGAGACCTGAGGGGAGGGAGGGTCATGTAATAAGAAGCAGGGATGCAGACTATGCGGTCTGACTCATGAACTTCATATGTCACAGTTAATAGTCAGAAGACCATGGAAGGTCACATCCAGGCACAGGGACCTGGTGAGGCGTGTGTGTGTGTATCTACAACACAGAAAATTAAGATGCGCCAAAGAGAGCAAATGACAGGGCTCTCTCCCTGTTTCTCACTTGGCATGTGAGATGACCTTGAGGAGCTTCTGTTCTGTATGTCCCATTTACTAGACCAAAGTGTTCTAGAGTTTAATGTGCTAATATTCATAAGCTTTGTTAATTACATTATCATCTCTGTCATCATCTTCATCTGCCTCAGCCAGGGAAGACCAAATGTCCTTGGCCAACGAGGCCTGCAAAAATATGAATTTTACCTCAGTCTCGCCTAGTTTTTGAAAAATAAATATTGCTAATAATGATTTACTGGCATTCATAGATGAGATGACAAACTGCTAATCAGGCCCTCACTAATGAAAGGACGCAGTTGCCAAATGACCAAATACTGGGCTGTCGCTTACAGGACAAGCTGGATATGCTGACTCCTGCTCTAACCACAGCTGGGCT
The DNA here is from genome assembly GCF_006542625.1 of Nomascus leucogenys. Classification (NCBI taxonomy): domain Eukaryota; kingdom Metazoa; phylum Chordata; class Mammalia; order Primates; family Hylobatidae; genus Nomascus; species Nomascus leucogenys. The sequence continues at coordinate 67,243,505 of NC_044391.1, forward strand.
ACTGTGGTTTGCTCATTCATTCATTCCTTCGTTGAGGAAGTACTGGTAGAGTGTCTACTCTGTGTCAAGTATTGTGCTAGAGGCTGGGCTCTCTGCATGAGCAAAGCAGGCGAATCCTGCTGTCAGTGAGCCTTCTGGTGGAGAAGACAGGTGTATTCTAAAAATCTCATACATAAGTGCAGAAGTAAATCTGTGTTGGGTGCAAAAAAGGAGACTGCGGGGGCAGAGGAAGGGGTGGTGACCTGGGCAGAGGCTTCTCCAAGAAGTGATGATTGACCCATGGCTGGAAAAAAGATTAACAAAAAATTGCAGACATTTACGAAGTGGGCATTATGTGCCAGTCTCAGATTTTAGTGCTTTCTATGAATAATCTCTGTGAAGTATGGACTCATATTAACATATAGGTGAGAAACTTAGGCTTAGATACAGTGTATAACTTGTTTAGGACCAGCCAGTGGGTGAGTAGAGGAGTGGGTTTTGGAACTCGGTTTGATTCCAAAGCCTGGAGTCCTAATCACCATGATATACTGCTGTCTTCTATTCTCCCTGAAGTAGAAGTTAACCAGGTGGAAAGGATGGTGGGAAGGAAGTACCAGGCAGGTGGAACAGCATGTGCAGAGCCCAGAGGTGGAAGAGAACTGGAATTATGTGAGGAAGCAGAGAAGACAGAGTTGCCAGGGCATGTGGGTGGGGGAAAATGTGGAGTGAGGCAGGGAGGTGGGCAGAGCCAGGCCACATAGTGCCTGAACAGTCAAGTCAGACTCTGGCCCTGCCCAAGAGGAAGTCACTGCAGGGATCTAAGCAGGAGTGAACATGATCAGAGTTGAGTTTTGAAAAGGTCACTCTAGCTGCAGTGCAGAGCTTAGAAGGGGGCAAAAGCAGATTTGAGGAGACAAATTAAAAGCCCTTTGGTTGGGGGTGTTGAGAGCAATAGAGGTGTAGAAGCAAGTCCTAACTTTTGAACTTTGGCAGTTTTGATGGATAATGATATCATTTATCGGGCAGGGAACAGTACAGGATGACACTGTTTGGAAGAAAACGTCATGAATTTGATTTGGGCAGGTTGAAGTTCAGGTGCCTTGAAGGTATCCAGGTGTTTTCTAGCAGGCAGTTTTATATATAGCTTAGGAGCTCAGGAAGAGGTTAGGGCAGCAGATAGACAGACGTTTGTGAGTAATTCCAGGAGAGGCGGTAATTGTACCCATAGGCGTGGGCGACAAGGTCTAGGGAGAGAATCTTTGTATTTTCACTGCCCCTTCCTATGCTTTCTTCTTTCTAATTTGCTTCTGAGGAGTGTGTGTCCTTTTTCTTTGTCAGGTTAACCCCTCTAACTGCCAGCCTGATTCCCTTGACCTTTCCCCATCAATCCTTCCCTCGTCATTTCCATCTTCATTCTATAATCCTCTATCAAACTCCCTAAAGTCCATTTATGTGCTGTGTAACTACTCATTTTTCACTATCTTGAGTGCTGACTTTTCTATTCTCAGCCCCACTAAAGTGTCTTTTTCAGAGGCAACTGTTGACCTATGCACTGGATCCAAGTGCTCAGCTCAGGCTATGCGTCTCTGGCTTCTCCTTAGCATTTGATTGTTGCTTCTCTCGTTTAAGCATCCCCCTCTCTGTTTCCCTGGCATTCTTTTCTCAGTTCTTCTTTCTCTTTACATGCTTTTCTTTCTACTTCTCTATACTTGTACGTGTCCTCCGGAATGTTTTCTTCTTCCTGCTTCTAGACCTACACTTGCTACCTCAGCTATCTTGTTCAATCCTGTGGCCTTAACCATCACTCCCATGAGGATAGTACTCATATGTATCTTTCTTGCCAGGACCCGAGTACTTCAGACCCGAATGTCCAACTGATGGCTAGATGCCAATAGCATCTCAAACTCAGCATGGCCCATACCAAATGTTTTCTTTTCCTCTGAAACAAGTCAGTGTTCTACACTGTCAATTTCAGTTGAGTTCCTCTTTTATCATTAATTCTCTTGAGTGCTACCATACTTCCTCTTACTTCTTACCATATTTCCTCTTACCTCTTGCCTGGGTGCTGTGCAGTTGTCTCGAAACCAGTCTTTTTCCTTATTCGACTTTGCTCTGAATGAATTGTCTCTCTCTCTCTCTCTCTAATATATATATATATATAATATATATAATATTATATATATTATATATTATATATAATATTATATATATTATATATTATATATAATATTATATATAATATATATATATAATTTATTTTTTTTTGAGATGGGGTCTCGCTCTGTCACCCAGGCTGGAGTGCAGTGGCATGATCTCAGCTCACTGCAACCTCTGCCTCCCAGGTTCAAGCGATTCTCGTGCCTCAGTCTCCTGAGTAGCTGGGACTACAGGCATGCACCACTATGCCTGGCTAATTTTTGTATTTTTAGTAGAGACAGAGTTTCCCCATATTGGCCAGGCTGGTCTTGAACTCTTGACCTCGTGGTCCTCCTGCCTTGGACTCCCAAAGTGCTGGGATTACAGGCGTGAGCCACCACGCCCTGCCAAATTCTATATTTTTACTTTAAATAAACTGTATACTCAACCCAGATGATATTACTCCTTAGCCTAACATCTTTAATGATCCTCTATTGTCACTGAATTAAATACTAACCCTTAGCCTGTTTTTAAGGACCCTTTTAACATGATGCTGGCATAGCCTCCCACCTTTATCTCCTAATACCATCTGACATGTATGAGCCACATATGGCAGCCTTTCTTACAGACTATGTTACACTTGAAGGCAGACATCTGTGCTTCAAAATCCTTGTATCACCTATACTTCACACTTAGAACATAGTAGTTACTCACTAAAGTTTTGTTGTGTGCATGGAAAATTATGTACTAGTTCATATGACTGTCTGATAATTCCCAGTCATTGTGTTTGCTCGCGGGGTGCTTCCGACATGGAGGGACCTCATCTTTTTGTATGCAAAAGTGGATGATGTAGGCAAAAGTGTCATTTAAAATTGTGAATTTATATCTGTATCTATAGCTATATTACCAGTTTATTAAAAGTCTGTTCAACCTGCCAGGCTCATTTTCAATGCCACTTCCTTCATGAAACCACTTCTTATCCCTTTGACTTAAGAGCCATTCCATTTTGGGAACTTCAAAGTGCCTCTCTTTCTTACTTTAAAAAAATTATTTTAAGTACTATAGAGCAAGAAAATTTCATGTGGTCCCTAACCTTATATCTATGTTGTATTTGATCATGAGGTTTACTTCTGTTAGACCTTTGATTCTAAAGAGTAATTTGAAGACTTGCCATCCCCTCTGGTTCCCCACAATCTCTTTCTGATCCCTAGTTCCCCGCAGTATTTCCCAGCAATCGCTCACTTCATTTAGCATTTTGTGAACTGGGGTTGCGTCTTGCTCAGATTTAGGTCCCTGAAGCACTTAACATGATGGCTTACCCATAGAAGTTTCTCAATATTTGCGGATCTGAATTAAGTGAAATGATATATATGGCTGCCAATATCTTCCATTCTAAGTGAAAAATGAGTGAAAGGTTCAGACCTATGTTTATTTTGTTTTCAATAGCCAGAGAAAAAGTAACAATGATCTTCTCGTGGAATTGGCAAAAGGAGCAATGTAACCATGTGTACCACAATGAGTAGCTGTGTCTGCCATTCAGTTTGGAGAATAAATGAAATGAAGCCATTATGAGGGCGGAAACATAAATATTATGCAAACACAGGCATGTTTTGGTGTAGTTAACCTCTGTGCAATCCCTTCCTTCCAAGCCCACCAGCTCTGCTGGATTCTAGTTACTAACCAAGCCCTGGACAGGCCCTTCAAATGCATCATGGCCTTGTTTCTATCCCCAGGCTGGTAAGTCAGTTACATAAAATTACATGTTGTTTTCAGGAACCTGTATTTGTGATTTGAAGTTGGTCACTCCTTAATTGGCTAACAGGTATAATTCTAGAATTTTCCTAATTATTCCCATGAATATAAAATGTTTTGAACCTTGTAGGATTTTTTTTTTCCTCTGGGATGTGATTTACTCCTGGCTGCTCTTTTTCAAAAAATAAACTGGATGATGGCCAAAATCATAGGATGAAAAAATAGCCCTGATGAAAGTGTTCTGGACAACTCTTCCAAAGCAGCCACTGGATTATGGGAAAAATGTTTGCAGGGAGAAACCACAGAGCATGGTAAGCAGGTTCAGATTTGGTCATCAATAAGTCTATTGTTCTTATCTGGAACCTTTTTGTTCATGGAAGTCCTTCAAAAGGGCCACACCCCTTCAGTTCTGTAGAGGTTCCCAGACAGTGACTTGGGGTGGAAAATAGGAGCAGGACTTTTTGTTTCTGATGGAGCTGAGCCAGGCCTTACTAGGGACTGATCTTGCTCACAGCGGTGCGGCAGGCACATGGTCGATGTGCATATGAGCTGCAGTGCAGAGGTCACTCCCAGGCTGGGTCAGGTGTCATCTGAGTTAGGAGATCCAAGTGTGAGGACCAGCAGCTCTAAGCGGGAAGCAAGTTATTTTATTTCATCCCCAGGATATTTATTTGTAATATGAGTACAATAATTCCTGGGTCTAGCCTCTTTCACAAAGTTGTTACATTGATCAAATCAGAAGTGAGAGAAATAAATAAAAGGTAACATTGTTATAGCATTTTGAGATGCTGAGAATGTTATAGAAATATAGCATACTTTCATTTCATTTTGAAAGACGCAATACCCTTTTATCTTTATTAAGTGCCCTCAGAGATTAATGAGAGATGTTTAAATGAGTGTGAATGTGTGAATTCACAGCCTTTCTCCACTGCAGAATGGTGAAATGATTCCAAGATGTTCTTCCTGGGTTTGAAGTCTTTGCCTGAACACAATTATGCAATGTTTTGAAAGTCAGTTCCAAGATCTCTTGAACTGCTTATGAGACATTTTGTTTATTAAATAATTTTCTGAAATTGACTAGGTTTTAGTGACTCATGGATTCATGCAAACATATGCATGACATTTAGAATTATAGAACTAAAGGGGAAGAGATCAGCTAATGCACCCTGTGTTTTATAGTAAAGGAAATGGTGCCAAGAAGTCTAAATGACTTGCCCAGAGCTATATGAAGGTGTCCATGAGAAAACTGGGGCTAGAACCCAGACCTCCAATTCGCGGCTCGGAGTTCTTTCTTTTGAACAGATTTTCCATGAATATTCTGATTACATATGCTATTTCCATGGTCAATGCTACGTCCTTGGAAAAAAACAAAAATGACATTTTGCCCCCCAGTGATCTCAAGGTAAGATAAATATTTTATAATTGTAATGCACGGTTTCTTTAAAGATGTACAATTCTCTGCAAAATTTATAACCCAGAAATGCTTTCAAGTACATTTAATCTTTACAATTCAGGTAAAGATTGTTATTTAATTAATTAATTAATTAATTTTTTGAGACAGGGTCTCATTCTGTTGCCCAGGTTGGAGTGCAGTGGCATGCTCATGGCTCACTGCAGACTTGACCTCTTGGGCCCAATTGATCCTCCCACATCAACCTCCCAAGTAGCTGAGACTACAGGCATGAGCCACCACACCTGACTAAGATGGTTATTTACACCATATATGGAAACTACCAAGTAAGAGAGAGTGGCTTGGTCAAGGTTTCTAAAAATTGAAACAGACTTAAAAAAGGTTGGGTTTTCAATTCCATTCTTGGAGTTTTAAAAAATGCAACATGAAAATTGATATTTAAGTATTTTTAAAAATGAGTATTAGTCATGGAGATAAGACTGTCCCTACTTCCCTCCTTTGTTTGGCTCTAAGCTGATGCTGGACTCTGCCCTAGTGTATCCTTAAAAGCTGATGTTCATGTCACGGCAACATTCCAATCCACAATGGATTGAGTTTTCCAGTTCATCAACAAAATCTCACTTACTTGAGAAAGGCTTGTCTGAAATCAGTAGTAGTGGTGGTAATAATAATAATAGTAAACAATTGATATTTATCAAACACTTATTGTTTCCAGGTTCTGTTCTAGACACTTTACAGGTATTAATTGATTTGATCTTTCCAGCAAGTCTATGAATAGACACCATTATTATCTCAATTTTGCAGATGTTGAGACTGAGGCACAGAAAGCTTAAGTAACTTGCTCCACGTAACACAGTTAGCAAATGGCCAATAAATTACATTTAGATTTTTGTTGTTCTTATTAAAAATGTTTACAATGATCATTTTTGTATAATAACTCTAGTAGTTCAGTTATTTGTTTTGGGGCAAAGATTCTCCTTCTTTGAACCTCAGTTTTCAACTCTAAAACAATTGGGTTGAAGTGGTTGACCTTGAGGGTTTGCTCTAGTTCTACATGGTTACCAATTTATCACATCCTCTCACATCCTTCTTATGCTCTGTGGACCTAGGCTGTCCTATCACACTCAATTCCCTTCCTTCCCTGCCTTGCTCGATTTCCAGGGATAAACAAAGTCACACATTTTTATCAGTTTTATTTGTATATAAACATAATATGAGCTAGTCCTTCAAGACTTTTTAACTTGGGAAAAAACAAGGAAACTAAATAACCACTCCTGCTCTCCCCCTTTCTCTCTCCCACTTCTTAAAATATTTGTTTTAGCAAACCCATTTATCAAAGGTAATACAAAGTCCTCCACTAAGGAATATGAGGTCCAAAAATCCTACAGTTCTTTCCTTTATCCCAACGTGTTTATACAGACAAAACGAGGTTAAAATCGACACAAGGTCAATTTGAAATGGGGAAAGAGGAAGGTGACGTCACAAAATAAACATCAAGTCTTGTGTACAAGCATCTGCAGAAGAGTTCAGCCTCACCACTTGGGTAATGCTGTTGGAATGTGGTCTGGGTTCACTGTATTTGAATGTAGGGCCATTTAATATCAGCTAGTTCAGGACCACCCTTCTCACCCCCCATAAAGTGTGAGTCCCAGAAATTCTCCCCATCTGTGAATTTAATGGTAGGTTTGGGTACGGTTTGAAATGGAATCATCAGAAATTGTAACTTCCTTGACTCGGAATCAATGAGCTTTTCAAACAGTTACAGACGTTGGAATTTGTAACTTTTCATATATAAAACTATCTTATGAGGTGCATTTACCAAGCCTTGAAACAAACCCAAGTACTGAGATAAAAGTTCAAACTATATTGAGTGCATTGATGCTGAAAGGAACAGAAATAATTGTTTATATGTGTATTTGACATTCCACCCAGAAGGGGTTAAATCCCTGCTCTAGTTGATGTATTTTCTTCCTTATGAATTAAACACTAAAGTATGTCCATTTCATCACTTTCTTTACACACCTAACTCTCCCTTTATTGTGCCTTGTCTCCACTTGTCTGCAGAAAGATCTCTCCATATTTTGCTTCTGACGCCAAATAACCGTGATCACTTACGATGAAAGAGTATTGGTTAATGAGATTATTGAGAAAGTTCTGTTTTGTTTATAAAGTCATTCCTATGTTTTTCATAACGTATCTTTTATCTTTAGACCAACAGCATTGATCCTACATCTTTTTTTTGCTGAGTGTTTTCATTTGAGGTTAATTGTAACTATTTAAGGACATATGGTAACTACTTAAGGGCTTAATTATTCAATCATGGAGAGTTAGGTGGAACATGGGGACACAGAGGTTGGTTGGGAGACAGATGGAGGTTTCTCCTTACTACCTATGTGTCTCCCACAATCCTTTTACAGAGGGAGAGTGGTGAACTGTCTCCTGGAAAAGAGAATGATTTATCCTTACATAATTTACCTATGTTTGTGCACTGAGCTGACATGTACCTCTGTATCAATGCTAACATCATTTCTCCCTTCCTTTTAGATAGGACTTTTATGAATCAGAGCGGGATTCTGTCAATTAGAAAGATGTGTGTGTGTTGAGCTTGGCACACCCTCTTTTCATTAGTGATAGAAGTGCCTGATAAGGGGCGGGGTGGGGGGGTGGTTATGATGACCTTAACCTGGGTTCTAGTTCAATCTGTAACCCAGAGGCAAAGGTAATGACGTATGTATAATCACCACTTGAATTTTCTGCTCCACTGTATTTACGTTAGAGGGAAACAAATCTTGTAATATGTACAATTTCCATCAAGGATGCAGCACAAATATCAACAGTGTCCTTCTAAGTCAATATTTGCTAGGAAAAGCACAGGATGTTCTTGGTATCGTCATGGTACCAAGGCTTCACAAACTAATAAAAACACTGAAATTGTTACATATTCATACACAAGTACTATGAAGCATAACAGGAAAAAACAGGTCTACATTTTCATAAAATTAAATTCACACATGCTCCGATAGGCAAAAAGTTTTGTACTTACATAGATCATGGATGGAATTTCTGCTCTGTCTCTTGTGGGGTAAAGCAGCTTTAATATTTTATTGGAAAATAAAATTTCTTCTTTGTTGGATTCCCTTCAGATGAAACTGAATAGATGAATAATGTATCTGTTTTATGACAATTAAAAAAAAGCCCTGTAATTTGTACAACTATGAGTGAGAGGAGTCAATTGACATTTGAAGCAAAAAAGATAGATAATGAGAGGATAAATGGATGGAAAATTCCACAGCTCAAAATCCCAATGGTTTCTTCAGGACAAGATTGTTACTTGAGAAGGCTCTGCTGAATTTTTGGCATTCCTGCATTATCTCACTTTGAAGATGGAATGTAAACTATGGTTTTCAGCCAGTACCAGTGTTCTTTGAAGTAGATTCAATTTTATTTGCTGAAAGTTTTTGGTAACACCGATTTCTCTGATTTCTCTAAATTTAAGTAAATAGTTAATGTTTCAAAGGCCATTATTAGTCTCTCTTAGTGGAAAAGAGCAGTCTCATTTTTGGGAATTCCATGGCAAATTTCCTTTCATGGGACTCTTACCATTAACCCAGAGACTCACTCTTATCTACAAAGGCTTTGTTGAAAATTTTGGCTACTTGTATATTCTACTGCAAATCTTATGGGATATTGTTAAAAATTCATTTGCTATAGAAATCAGGAGGATTGCCAACAGGTATGCTCAGTGGAGGCTGGGCAAGAATCCGGTGCTGATGGTGAAGATGAGTTCCTTTGTCCATCATCCTGAGCAGAGCAGTTTCATGGATACATTTGGTGCCACTGATAACACACAAGACTTGCAAGTTTCAGTTACTTTTACTACTTTCTGCTGCAGAGTACGATTTGGTAATTTTCTAAGCATCTTAAGCATTTTCAAATCAAAACCAAAAATACCAAAGGAAACATCTAATAAAACTTTAATGTCTTCTTACTTGCATATTCATTAAAAATAAATAGAGGAAAGATTTTCATGGGTTATTATTTATTATTTTATTTTATTTTATTTTAATTTTATGTTATTGAGATGGAGTTTCACTCTGTCGCCCAAGCTGGAATGCAGTGGTGTGATCTTGGCTCACTGCAGCCTCTGCCTCCTCTGCCTCCCAGGATCAAGTGATTCTCCTGCCTCAGCCTCTCCAGCAGCTGGGATTACAGACATGCACCACCATGCCTGGCAAATTTTTGTATTTTTAGTAGAGATGGGGTTTCACCATGTTGGCCAGACTGGTCTTGAACTCCTGACCTCAGGTGATCCACCTGCCTCGGCCTAGCAAAGTGCTGGGATTTACAGGCGTTTAATGGGTTTTTTTAAAAAATAAAATATTCACTCATACATGTGAAATTAAAATTTCTCTTCTTGTGTTTGTATCAATAAATACCAGACACTGAAAGTTATCCTTAAACACTGGTTGTTAGTAAGATTATTTCAACTAAGTAGGGATTTTGATATATGATGCAAAAAGGTCAGTTTTAAGGACACTTAAAAGATCCTTTAGCATCAATAACATAAAAGTATAAACTGCATATATGGTAGTATAACACATTATTAGAGACTTTTATACTCCTTCAGAATTTAGAAACATTTCTTATTGGCTTACTACTGTGATTAAATTATAAAATCAAGTTTGCATCTATCTATCTATCTATCTATCTATCTATCTATCTATCTATCTATCTGCAATATAAAATATATAGTCTTGTGCTGCTGGGTGCAGTGGCTCATGCCTGTAATCCCAGCACTTTGGGAGGCCAAGGTGGGAGAAATACCTGAGGTCAGGAGTTCAGAACTAGTCTGGCCAACATAGTGAAACCCCATCTCTACAAAAAATTAGCCAGGTGTGCTTGCAGGTGCCTGTAATCTCAGCTACTTGGGAGGCTGAGGCATAAGAATTGCTTGAACTAGGAGGCAGAGGTTGCAGTGAGCCAAGATTGCACCATTGCACTCTAGCCTGGGCAACAGAGCAAGACTGTCTCAAAAAAAAACAAAAAACAAAAACAAATACAAAACCAAAATATATATATACATATATACACACATATATATGTGTATATATATGTGTATATATGTATATATGTGTGTATATATGTATATATATGTATATATGTATATATATGTGTATATATGTGTATATATATGTGTGTGTATATATATATATATATAGAGAGAGAGAGAGTCATGTGCTACGTAATAATGTTTCAGTTAGAGACAGTCTGCATATTATATGATGGTGGTCTTTTAGATTATAATGGAGCTAAAAATTTCCTATGGCCTAGTGGTGGTAACATCATAATGTAATGCATTACTCACATGTTTGTGGTGATGCTGGTATAAACAAACCTACTGTACTACAGTTGTATAAAAGTATAGCAATGTGATTACATATAGTACATAATACTTGATAATGATAATAAGCAACTATGTTACTGGATTATATATTTGGTAACCTATACTTTTTATTGTTATTTTAGGATGTACTCCTGCTTATTTAAAAAAAGTTAGCTGTAAAACAGTCTCAGGCAGGTCCTCAGGAGGTATTCCAGAAGAAGGCATTGTTATCATAGAAGATGACAACTCCATGCGTGTTACTGCCCTGAAGACTCTCTGGGGGACAAGGTGTGGAGCTGGAAGACAAGGATATTGATGATCCTGTCCCTGTGTAGGCGTGGGCTAATGTGTGTGTTTGTGCTTAGTTTTTAACAAAAAAGTTTAATAAGTTAAAAAATTTAAAATAGAAAAAAGCTTATAGAATGAGAATGTAAAGAAAAGATATTTTTGTATAGGTATGTAATATGTTTGTGTTTTAAGCTAAGTGTTATTATGAGCCAAAAAGTTAAAACAATTAAAAAGTAAAAATGTTACAGTTAGCTAAAGTTAATTTATTATTGAAAAAGGAAAACTATTGTTTAATAAATTTAGTGTAGCCTAGGTGTACGGTGTTTATGAAGTCTACAGTGGTGTGCAGTAATGTCCTAGGCCTTCATGTTCACTCACTGGCTTACCCAGAGTAACTTCTAGTCCTGCAAGTGCCATTCATGGTAAATACCCTATACAGGTGCACCATTTTTAATCTTTATTTTACTTATTTAACTTATTTATTTATTTATTTTTGAGATGGAGTCTGGCTCTGTCTCCCAAGCTGGAGTGCAGTGGCGCCATCTCAGCTCACTGCAAGCTCTGCCTCCTGGGTTCATACCATTCTCCTGCCTCAGCCTCCCGAGTAGCTGGGACTACAGGCATGCACCACCATGCCTGGCTAATTTTTTTTGTATTTTTAGTAGAGATGGGGTTTCACTGTGTTAGCCAGGATAGTCTCGATCTCTTGACCTCATGATCCGCCCGCCTCGGCCTCCCAAAGTGCTGGGATTACAGGTGTGAGCCACTGCCCCCGGCCTCCATTTTTAATCTTTTAGATTTCTTTTACTATGTTTATATGTTTTACTATGTTTATATCTGTTAGATACACAAATAATTAGCATTTAGTTACACAAATAAATTAGCATTTAGTTACACAAATAATTAGCATTGTGTTACAATTGCCTACAGTATTCAATACAGTAACATGCTGTACAGATTTAAAACCTAGAAGCAATAGGCCATGCCATATAGCATAGGTGTGTAGTAGGCCATACCATCTATTTTTGTGTAAGTACACTCTATGATGTTCTTACAATGACAAGATTGCCTAACAAAGCACTTATTAGAATATATACCCATCATTAAGGGACACATGACAGTATATATTGTTTCTCAATCTAGAAAGGATTCTGAGAAAATGGTTGGCATTCAAAGCATGGCTGGCCACTGCTGGAAGAACCTGATGAACTGCATCATAGGCTTTTCACTTAGGACTAGGTTGTATGTTACAGATATATACATATAGAATTGCTCTATTGGCATGAAAGATCCTGTAGTTCCTTCAGTCTACTTTCTTCTTCTAGAGTTTTGTTAGATCCAACAGCATGGTACCTAAGAAAATCAGTAAAGTGGGACTTCAGGGTGTATTGTCTTTTCCTTTACCTTTGAGAAATTTGAACCAATAAGGAAAGTATAATACTGATAGTTTTCTATAACACTGCTGTTATGTTAAAGAGGTTCTTTTGGTGAGAAGTCACAGAAAGTGACTTTAAAAGTAGAGAATTTGTTAAAATGATCTGGAAGACTCTCATAGGATCTAAGAAAGAGTTGAATAGGTAGGTCTTGGGAATGTGAGATGCCATGGAAATGTACAGACCATGTCAAATGACTCAGCTCTAGGGGTGCTGGGTCTTTTAGCAGCAGATTCCCAATTCTTCTAGGAGAAAGTCTGATTGAGCCAATGTGGGTCACTTTGGATCAAAGAGCTATGGTGAGAGGGGCACTAACTATCACGTAGCACATACCATCGTGGGCTTGGCCCGAAGAGGAAGAAGGCAGGTAATTTACTATAGCTGGGCAGCCATCATGTTAGTGAATTTAGAAATTATAGCTTCCAAGTTCTACATGAAATGTTTATACACATGCACACATACATAATAAAAAAACCTCATGGTTTCTTATACATTCAGCAGCTATAGTTAGCATGTTTGTAGGGAGAAATTATTGCAATATCAAGTAAGTAGTTTCAAGGAATGTTATCTTCACTAGCATAGCCACGCCATTTTGTCAGACGCTTACCATGAAGTCATTGGAATAGAAATGTAGGAAATGGGAAATAGCATATACTGTAACACATATTGAGTAGGTAAACACATATACAAATAAAAATGCCCCGTGACAACAAAATCCCAATCTATATGTGTCCTTGGCTTCACACATGGGGACTCAAGAGTACTTGTTAATTTATTCACTGAATTGATTTATCTTTCTTTCATTTTCATTTTATTTTATCATGGTAAGAACACTTAATATGAGAACTACCCTCTTAAAACATTTTTAAGTGTGTGCAATACATTACTGTTGACGATAAGTAAAATATTGTACAGCAGATTTCTAGAGCTTATTCATCATGCTTGACTGACACTTCATGCCCATTGATGAGTAACTCCCTATTTCCAACAACCCCCAGTCCTTGGCACCACAATTCTGCTCTCTGATTCTATGAATTTGACTATTTTTAGATACTTCATATAAATGGAATCATGCAGTGTTTGTTTTTCTGTGGCTGGCTTATTTCACTGAGCATAATATCTTTAAGGCTTACCCATGTTGTTGCACATTGTTGAATTTCCTTTATTTATAGATTGAATAGTTTTCCATTGTGTATATATACCACATTTTCTTTATCCATTCATCTGTCAATAAACATTTAGGCTGTTTCCACATCATGGGTATTGTGAATAGTGCTGCAGTGAACATAGGTGTGCTAATATATCTTTGAAATCCTAATTTCAATTATTTTGGCAAAAATACCCAGCCAAAAGAAGTGAAATTAGGATCTCAAAGATATATTGGCCAGGCATGGTTGCTCACACCTGTAATCCTAGCACTTCGGGAGGCTGAGGTGGTCAGATCCCCTGAGCTTGGGAGTTCAAGACCAGCCTGACCAACATGGAGAAACTCCATCTCTAATAAAAACACAAAGTTAGCTGGGCATGGTGGCTCATTCCTGTAATCCCAGCTACTTGGGAGGCTGAGGCATGAGAACTGCTTGAACCCGGGAGGCGGAGGTTGTGGTGAGCCAAGATTGCACCATTGCACTCCAGTCTGGGCAACAAGAGTGAAACTCCATCTCAAAAACAAACAATATATTAGCACTCCTAAATTTCTCAAAGGTAAAATACCCAGAAGTGGGATTTCTGGATCATACGGTAGCTCTATTTTTATTTTTTTGAGCAACTTCCATATGGTTTTCTACAGCAGCTGTACCACCTTGCATTCCCATCAGTGGTGTGCAAGAGTTTCAGTTTCTCCACAACCTCACCAATACTTGTAGTCTTGTTTTTTCATAATAACCACTCTACTAGGTGTGAGGTGATAGTCATTGTTCTTTTGATTTGCATTTCCCTGATGTTTAGTGACATTGAAAACTTTTTATATACCTAATGACCATTTTTAAGTCTTCTGTGGAGCAATGTCTATTCAAGTCCTCAGCCCATTTAAAAAATTGGGTTATTAGTTGGGGTTTTTGTTTGTTTGTTTTTGTTTTACTATTGAATTTTGAGTTGTAGGAATTTCTTATGTATTTTGGATATTAACCACTTATCAGATATATGGTTTGCAAATACCATTCTGTAGGTTGGTTGTTCTGTAGGTTGCCTTTTTTCCTCTGTTGATTGTTTCCTCAGATATGCAGAAGCTTTTCAGTTTGGTGTGCTATTTATTTTTGTTTTTGTTGCCTGTAGTTTTGGTGTTATATCCATGAAATTATTGCCAAGACTAATGTCTAGAGACTTTTCCTCCTATGTTTTCTTCTGAGAGTTTTACAGTTTGGGGTTTTACCTTTAATGTATTTTGGGTTGATTTTTGTGTATGGTATAAAATAGGGGTCTCATTTTCTTCTTTTGATTGTGGATATCCAGTTTTCCCACACCATTGAAGAGGCTGTCTTTTCCCTATTGTGTATCTTGGTACTCTTGTTGAAGATCATTTCACTGTACATGCATAGATTTATTTCTGGATTCCCCATTGTGTTCCATTGGTTTATATGTCTTTTTTTATTCCAGTACCTTACTGTTTTGGTTACTGTAGCATTGTAACATATTTTGAAGTCAAAAACTATGAAGCCTCCAGCTTTGTTTTTCTTTCTCAAGAATGATTTCGCTGTTTATAGTCTTTTGTAGTTCCACATGAATTAATAAAAATTTTCTATTGCTGTAAAAATGCCATTGGGATTTTGATAGGGAGTGCATTGAATGTGTAGTTTGCCTTGGGTAGTATGAATATTTTAACAATATTAACTCTTCTAATCCATAAACATGGAGTGCTTTCCAGTTGCTTGTGTCTTGTTTAATTTTCTTTCATCAATATTTTGTAGTTTTCAGTATAAGTTTTCCACCTTTGTAGTTAAGTTTATCTTTATGTGTTTTATTCTTTTTGGCACTATTGTGAGTGAAATTGTTTTCTTAAATTTCTTTTCAGATATTTGTTGTTAGTGTATCAGAATGCTATTAAGTTTTGTATGTTGACTACAACTTTACTGAATTTATTACTGTTAACTGTTTATTCTAACAATTTATTTTGTTGTTAGTATATAGGATACTACTAAGTTTTGTATGTTAACTGCAACTTTACTGAATTTGTTTATTATTATTAACTGCTTATTCTGACAGATTTTTTTAAAAAATTGAGTCTTTAAAGTTTTCTCTATATAACATAATGTCATCTGCAAATAGGAACAATTTTACTTCTTCCTTTCCAGTTTGAATCTTTGCGTTTATTTTTTCTTGTCTAATTTCTCTGGCTAGGACTTCTAGTGCTATGTTGAATAGAAGTGGCAAGAGTGGGCATCCTTGCCATGTTTCTCATCTTAGAGGAAAAGCTTTCAGTTTTTCACCATTGAGTATAATCATTGTTTTTATATTTTCTCTCTCGTTTATTTCTGGGTAATAATCCGTTATTTCCTACCTTCTGCTAACTTTGGAACTAATTTATTGTTTTTTCCTAGTTCCTTGAGATATAAAGTTAGGTTGTTTATTTGAGATATTTTGTGTTTTGTAATGTAGATGTTCATCACCATAAACTTCTCTCTTACTACTGCTTTTGCTACACCCTATAGGCAGTGGTATGTTGTGTTTTCATTTTTATTTGTATTGAGATATTTTCTAATTTCCTTTTGATTTCCTCTTGACTCAATTGTTGTTTATGAGTATAAGTATGTTGTTTAGTTTCCATATATGTGTGAATTTTTCAGTTTTCCTTCTGCTACTGATTTCTCGTTTCATTCCATTGTGGTCAGAAAAGGTTGACCATAATGGTCAATCTTTGGTAAGATTTCAATCTTTTTAAATTTGTTGACTTATTTTGTGACCTAACATGTGACCTGTTCTGCAGAAAGAATCATGTGTACTTGAAAATAATGTGTATTATGCTGCTGTTGGATGGAATGTTCTGTACATGTCTGTTAGGTCCATTTGTTTTATAATGCTATTGAAGTCCTCTGTTTATTGATCTTCTGTGTGGATATTCTGTTCATTATTGAAAGTAGGGTACTGAGTTCTACTATTACTGTATTGCGGTCTATTTTCCCCTTCAGTTTTGTCAATGTTTTATATATTTAAGTGCTCTTATATTGGTATTACAGCCTATGGACTGACCCTTTTCATCATATAATGTCCTTCTTTGTCTCTTTTGACAATTTTTGACTTCAAGTCTATTTTTCTGATATAAGCACAGCCACTCCTACTCTGTTTTGATTACCATATGCATAGAATACTTTTTTCTTGCTTTCACTTTCAACTTATGTGTGTTTTTATATCTAAAGTGAGTTTCTTGTAGGCAGCACATAGTTGGGTCTTTAAAAAAAGTCCATTAGTCACTGTTTGTCTTTTGATTGGGGGAATTTAATCAATTTACATTTAAAGTAATATTGATAAGAAAGGATTTACTATAGCCATTTTGCTAGTTGTTTTCTCTCAGTCTTGTAGTTCCTTTTTCTTTTTCTCTCTGCTGTCTTTCTTCATGTTTCATAAAGTTTTTGTATTAATATGTGGTATGATCTGAATGTTTGTTTCCCTCCAAAATTTATATGTTGAAACCTAATACCCAATTCAATAATATTAAAGTGTGGAGCCTTTGGGAGATGATTGGATAATGAGGGCTCCACCCTCATGAATGGATTAGTGCCTTTGTAAAATAGGCCTAAGGGAGCTTATTCACCCCTTCTACTATGTGAGGGTGCAGTGAGCAAGCATCATCTTTGAAGCAGAGACTGACACATCACCAGACACTGAATCTGCTGATGCCTTGATCTCGGACTTTCTAGTCTGCAGAACTGTGAGCAATAAATTTCTGTTATTTGTAAATTACCAAGTCTAAGGTGTTTTGTTATAGCAGCCCAAATAAACTAAGATAATATGCTTGATTTTGTTCTTTATTTTCTTTGTGTAATTTCTATAGGGACTTTATCGTGGTTACATAAAAAATCTTCTTTGTGGTTACATACATACTTTGGGGCTTACATAAAATATGGTTATAACAGTCTATTTTAAGCTGATAACAACTTAAGTTCAATCACATACTCTACACTTAAACCCCTCATATATTATTCTTGTCACAATTTATGTGTATTCATATCGTATATCTTTTATCATGTTTTTAGTTATATTTATTTTTCATACTTTGTCTTTTAGCTTTTATGCTAGAATTAGTGGGGTGATTTTCCACCCCATTACAGTAATGCAGTATTCTGTATTTGTCTACATATTTACCTTTACCAATGAGTTTTATACTTTTTCTTATGCTATCATGTTACTGCTTGGTGTCCTTTTGTTTCAACTCTAAGAACTCTACCATTTCTTGTAAGGCAGGTCTACTGAAGATGAACTCTCTGAACTTTTGTTTGTCTGGGGAAGTCTTTATATCTACTTTTATTATTTCAATTTTTTATTGTGTTAAAATCCATGTAACATAAAATTTACCTTCTTAACCATTTTTAGTGTACATTCAGTGGTATTAAGTGCACTCATATTGTTGTACATCTATCATCATCCATTCATTTCCAGAACACTTTTAATCTTGCAAAACTGAATCTCTATACCCATTAAACAATAACTCCTCATTCCCTTCACCCCCTAGCCCCTGGCAACCACCATTCTGCTTTATGTCTCTATGATTTTGACTACTTTAAATACTCCATATAAATTGAAACCTACAATAGTTATCTTTTTGTGACTGGTTTCTTTCAGTTAGCATAATGTTTTCAGGTTCATTTATTTTGTAGCATATGTCAGAATTTCTTTCCTTTTAAAAAGTATTTTAATTAACAAGTAAAAATTATAAATATTTATGGTGTACAACACTATGTTTTGATATATGTATTCATTAGGGAATGGCTAAATCAAGCTATTGAACATATGCATTACCTCACATACTTATAATTTTTTTTGTGATGAGAACACTTTAATCTCTTAGCAATTTTCAAGTATACAATATATTGTTATTAACTGTAGTCTCTGTGATGTATGATAAATCTCTTCAACTTATTCCTGCTGTCTCACTGAAATTTTGTGTGTTTTGACTAACATCTTCCTAATCTTCTCCACCCCTCAGCCTCTGGAAACCACCATTTTACTCTCTGTTTCTATGAGTTTGACTTTCTTACACTCTACATATAAGTAATATCATGCAGTGTTTGTCTTTCTGTGACTGGCTTATTTCACTTAATGTAATGTCTTCCAGCTTCCTCCATTTTATTACAAATGACATAATTTTCTTCTTTTTAAGGCTGAATAATATTCCATTGTGTATATACACCATATTTTCATTATCCATGTCTCTGCTCATGAACACTTAGGTAAATTTTATACCTTGGCTATTGTGAATAGTGCAGCAATGAACGTGGGAGTGCAGATACTCCTTTGACATACTGATTTTCTTTCCTTTGGACATGTAGTCAGTAGTGGAATTGCTGAAACATATGATCGTTCTGTTTTTAATTTTTTTTAGGTCTCCATATTGTTTTCATAATGCCTGTATTAATTTATGTTTCCACCAACCATGTAAAATGGTTCCAATTTTTCCACATCCTCACCAACACTTGTTTTATATATATGTGTGTATATATATATATATATATATATTTTTTTTTTTTTTTTTTTTTTTTGGATAATAGTCATTCTAACAGGTGTGAGGTGACATTTTAATATGGTTTAGTATGCATTTCCCAGATGATTAGTGACATGACCTGGAAGTCACTTTATCCACAAAGGACGGGGCTTGCAACAATGGAGGGAGGTCCAACAATGGCCACTACCTCCTTGTCTACACTGTTGTGATCAGAAGCAGCAATCAGAAATCACAGCACAGATACCAGATATTTGGTACCATGACTCCCAAAAGCTTTGTGAAAGTTACTCCAGGATCATGTTCATGGCTACCTCCCATGGGGAGAGAGTATGGGTGGAGATGGGTAGTTGTTACTGTGTTAAGAGCTGAAATTGATGGACATTAACCATATTTATCATCCAAACCTTCTGCTGGAAGTTGCAAGCCTTCAATGAACTTTGGAGTTCCAAAATAATTACATTAGACAGATTAGTCCAGGGTAATTTTTGTGTAGGTGGGGAAACAGATTCCTATTCCTAGTGCTTCCTACTCTACCACCTTTCCAGAATCCTCCTACTCTGTGTCACTTTTATAGAAAAAATTTTTGAGTATAGTATTCTTCATTGACAGTTTTTTTTCAGCATATAGAATATATGATCCCACTCCCTTCTGACCTGAAAACTTTCTGCTTAAAAACCTAGCAGTAGTCTCATAGAGTTCTCTTGTACGTGACAAGTCACTTTTCTCTTGCTGTTTTTAAAGTTAACTTTGTCTTTGACTTTTGACAACTGGATTACAAATTTGTGTGTATTTCTTTGGGTTTATCTTATTTGGTGGCTTTTGAATTTCTTAGATCTGAATATCCGCTTTCTTCCCAAGATTTGGTAAGTTTTCAGCCATTATTTCTTTGAACGGTCTTTCTGGTCCTTTCTCTCTCCTCCTTCTAAAATATCCCTAATGTGTATGTTGTCCCACTTGATGGTGATCCATAAGTCCCTTAAGTTTCTTCATTTTTTCTTTTAATTCTTATTGTTTCTTTGACTGAATTATTTCTAGTGACCTGTGCTTGGGTTCACTGATCCTTTCTGCTGCATGATCTAGTCTGCTGTTGAACCCCTCCAGTGAATTTTTGGCTCATCTATTCTGCATTTCTATTTCTATTTGACACTTTAAAATATGTTTTATCTCTCTGTTGAAATTCTCACTTTTTTTTTTTTTTTGAGATGGAGTCTCGCTCTGTCACCCAGGCTGGAGTGCAGTGGCACAATCTCGGCTCACTGCAAGCTCCGCCTTCCGGGTTCACGCCATTCTCCTGCCTCAGCCTCCGGAGTAGCTGGGACTACAGGCGCCCGCCACCACACCCGGCTAATTTTTTGTATTTTTAGTAGAGATGGGGTTTCACTGTGTTAGCCAGGATGGTCTCGATCTCCTGACCTCGTGATCCACCTGCCTCTGCCTCCCAAAGTGCTGGGATTACAGGCGTGAGCCACCACGCCCAGCCTCTAAAATCCTCACTTTTTAAATGCATGTTTTACTGACTCAGTCCACATCTTCATGAAGTTGTAACTCCAGTTCATTAGGGTTAGTCTTTGGAAATGTATCTTAATTCCCTTTTTAAAAATATCTTTGCCCAATTATTTAATTTCCTTGACTCCCTATGTTGATATCTGAGGGATATTAGACAAAACAGGCAGCTATCACAGTCTTCATGAACTGGCATCATACAGGAAAAGACACCCCACCCCCCATCAGCCCAGCCAGTGATTCTTGTGGACATCTACTACCTCTTTACTTCCCCAGGGAGAAGCAGGAGCTATGGCTTTGTTCACTCTTTCTATGCTGAGCTGGAGGGTGGGGTGGGGTGGTCAAACTATAGCATCTACCAACCCAAATTGCCATATTTGTTCTCTTCTGGATAGTTAGACTGTACTGCACACATCAGAGCTTCAAGATTGGTGAAACAGATGCCATTAGTTTGAGCAGCCCTGGAGAAGTTGGAGCTCTGGTTGCACAGATCAACTCTTTTCCTTCCTGGGGGAAGCTGAGGGCTGAAAGTTTTCATCTGCTCACTTGGTACCAACTGGAGTTGCGAGGGAAGGAAATCAATGTTGTCTACCAACCCAAGCCACCACCTCCATTATCCCCTGGCCAGCTAGACTATACGAGATCCATTGGAGCACCAGGTCTAGCAAGAAAGAAGGCAAACCTCTGGGGACTCCCTTGGAAATGTTGGGGTGCTGAATGTGCAACCAGCCCCTTACCTCGACTGCATGAAGCTAGAAGCTACAGGGTTTCTTCCTGAATGTATGGCCCTGCACTGGGGGCAAGGGTCTCTGACAAGACAGTATCCTGAATCTGTCCACAGGCTTTGCTATGTCTGTTTTTATGCTGTTCCAGAGTGCAGGAGCTTTTTAATTAGTTTTTGATTTCTCACAAAGGGAATTTGTCCATAAATTGTTGCTGAATTTCTGTTTGTAGGTAGAAGGAGGGTCCAGGGCTTCCTACTTTGCCATCTTACTGATGTCATTCTCCTTTGATTCATCTTTCTTGATGTCTGATTCTGTGCCATCCTCTATGTTAGTCATCAGGAACTTAACAACAAACATGTCATGGTTCGCCTTCCAAAGCATTTACAGTCAGTTCAATGGGTTTGAGCTACAATATTGGGTAAGTCAAGCACCCTACGGGAGTAAATTTCAGAGACACCAACACAGATGTAGTCCTCTAGGTATCAGGGAGGATTTTTTTTGGAAGAGTCAGCAGGAAAAAAGGAAAGTGGAACTGGGAGAGAGCACAGACAAAAAAGACAAGGAATAAATATTTTGGCCAACATGTGAAAAATTCCAGAGGCAATAGAATTTTTTTTTCATTGGGAGAACCACAACTGGAATAGTATGGATTATGGACAATAAGGTGGGGAGTGTCACTATGTGAAGCTGGAGAGATAAACAGGTCACATAATGAAAGCGTGGTGTTTTATGTGAAGGACTTTATTTGAAGATGGGGGGTCCTATTAAAGTGCTTCAAATGGAGGATACATACTCAGATTTTTGAATTATAAAAATGACTTTGGAGACTAGACTAGAGCAGGTAAGACTAGAAGTAGAGACACTAATTGGGAGAATAGCAACAGTCCAAAAGAGAGCAGTGGACTGAACCAAAGTAGTGCTAGTGGTGATTGAAAGAAGTGGATGAATACAAGAAGTCAGTAGGGCATTATGAGGTTATTTCACAGGAAATGACGAGTATTGAATAAAGAGTGAGGAAGAGGATGGAACCAGTGAACAATGTGGCTAGTCACCAAGAATAGAAAGATCAAGGTGGGGTAGAAACAGTGAGTTGAGTCTATGGCATGGTGAACTTTAAGCAGCCACATGACAGTCAAATAGAGGTGTCCACCAGTCATTACAGGTCTGGTGATCAGGAGAAGGATCTGGGATAGAGATGTATATCTGGGAGTCAATGAGAGTAGAGAAGAGTTCTCTTAGAGAAGCGTTAAAGAAAGCTATTATTTCTCTCAGTTTTGTTGGGATGCATAAGTGGTTATGTCATAAAGATACAAGGTTATCAGTTTCTTTAGGGGGAAGATGTTGAGAGGTTCTGTTATCGGGGCCTTTGAGAACAATCACTGGTGAAACTGAAGCAAACCTAAACTACAGAGGAAACCCTTCCTCCTCCTCCAACCCAAGCTACCATTATCCCCTGGCCAGCTAGACTATACCGGATATTGCAAGGCAAATTTCTGGTGATGCAAAGACAGAGAAGAGGTTTCTTTTTTCTTTCCAGGTACTATGTGTGCTCAAATGAGTGATTAAGAGTAAAAAAAATCCCTAGTGTTACTCTCTCCTTCCACACATGTAAACATTTGATTTATTATCTGGACACACTGTCATTTAAAGGCTACAGCAGACATAGCTGGACGGCTGATAAAGTGGCAGATATTGGCTTAGTGTCCTGTGCTACCTAATGAAATCACTGATGTCAGAGATTACATTTTATATTCATCTCTGTACACTCAGTTCCTTGACCAGAGCATGACAAGAGGCAGGTGCTCAGGAAGTATTTGCTGATTATATTGAGGTTTATTGTCAGAAACCCCTCATATTTTAGCAATTCCTTCTTATTTCTTAGAATGGAATGGAGATATCCAGTAGGGCAAAGTCCAGATCTTAAAGCTCATACTTTTGTGAGTGTGAAGTATTTGGAAGTTTTCTGGCATTTGTGGTCCCAGAATTGCGGAAGAGACCTCTAAATGTTTTTTCAAAATATTTAAGGTTTGGAGGTACATATGAAAGTTTGCTATGTGAAAGGAAAATAGATCTTTGGGCCCCCAAATCACTAAGCTAATGGGAAAAGTCAAGCTGGGAACTGCTTAGGGCCAACCTGCCTCCCATTCTATTCAAAGTCACTCCTCTGCTCACTGAGATAAATGCATATCTTATTGCCTCCTTTGGACAGGCTAATCAGAAACTTAAAAGAATGCAACCATTTGTCTCTTAGCTACCTATGACCTGGAAGCCTCCTCCCTGATTTGAGTCTTCCTGCCTTTGAGTTGTCCCATCTTTCCAGATCGAATCAATGTCCATCTTGAATATGTTGATTGTTGTCTCATGTCTCCCTAGAATATGTAAAACCAAACTGTGCTCTGACCATCTTTGACGCATGGTGTCAGGATCTCCTGAGGCTGTGTCATAGGTGTGTGGCCTCAACCTTGGCAAAATAAACTTTTTTAAAATTAACTGAGACCTGTCTCAGGTTTTTGGGGTTCACAGTTACATAGATAACCACATGTCGCAGGGGTTTTTTTGTTGTTCTTATGTCACTCAGATATTATATTATTCTTAGCACCCAATAGTTCTCTTTTCTGCGCTTCTCCCTCCTCAAGTAGACCCCAGTATCTGTTGTTTCCTTCTTTGTGTTCACAAGTTCTTATCATTTAGCTCCTACTTATAAGTGAGAACATGCAGTATTTGGTTTTCTCTTGCTGCATTAGTTTGCTAAGGATGATAGCTTTCAGCTCCATCCATGTTCCCTCAAAGGACATAATCTCATTCTTTTTTATGGCTGCATAATATTCCATGGTGTATATGTACCACATTTTCTTTATCCAATTTGTCATTGATGAGCATTTAGGTTAATTCCACGTCTTTGCTCTTGTGAACAGTGCAGCAATGAACATTTGCATGCATGTGTCTTTATGGTGGAATGCTTTATATTCCTCAGGGTATATACCCTGTAATGGGACTGCTGGGTTAAATGGTAGTTCTGTTTTTAGCTCTTTGAGGAATCACCATACTGCTTTCCACAATGGCTGAACTAATTTACACTCCCATCAACAGTGTGTAAAGTTTCCCTTTTCTCCACAACCTCACCAGCATCTGTTATGTTTTGACTTTTTAACAATAGCCATTCTGACTGGTGTGAGATGGTAGTTCATTGTGGTTTTTATGTGCATTTCTCTAATGATGAGTGATATTGAGCTTTTTTTCATATGTTTGTCGTTTGCATGTATGTCTTCTTTTGAGAAGTGTCTGTTCATGTCCTTTGCTCACTTTTTAATGGGGTTGTTTGTTTTTCTCTTGTAAATATCATTAAGTTCTTTAAAGATGCTGGATATTAGACCTTTGTTAGATGCATAGTTTGCAAATATTTTTCTCCCATTCTGTAGGTTGTCTGTTTACTCTGCTGATAGTTTCTTTTGCAATGCAGAAGCTCTTAAGTTTAATTAGATCCCGTTTGTCAATTTTTGCTTTTGTTGTGATTTCTTTTGGTGTCTTTGTCATGAAATCTTTGCCTATTCCTGAGTCCAGTATGCCATTGCCTAGGTTGTCTTTCAGGGTTTTTATAGTTTTGGGTTTTACATTTAAGTCTTTAGTCCATCTTGAGGTGATTTTTGTATATGGCATAAGGAATGGGTCCATCTTCAATCTTCTGCATATGGCTAGCTGGTTATCCCAGCACCATTTATTGAATAAGGTCTTTCCTCCATTGCTTGTTTTTGTCAGCTTTGTTAAAGATCAGATGGTCACAGATGTTCAGCCTTATTTCTGGGCTCTCTATTCTGTTCCATTGGTCTGTGCGTCTGTTTTTGTACCAGTAACATGCTGTTTTGGTCACTGTAGCTTTGTGGTATAGTTTGAAGTCGGGTAATGTGATTCCTCCTCTGCTTAGGCTTGCCTTGGCTATTCAGGCTCTTTTTTGGTTCCATATAAATCTTAAAATATTTTTACTAGTTCTATGAAGAATATCATTGGTATTTTTATAGGAATAGCATTGAATCTGTAAATTGCTTTGGGCAGTATAGCCATTTTAATACTATTGATTCTTTCTACCCATGAGCAGGGGATGCTTTTACATTTGTTTGTGTCTTCTCTGATTTATTTGAACACTGTTTTGTAATTTTCATTGTAGAGCTCTTTCATTTCCCTGGTTAGCTGTATTCCCAGGTATTTTATTTTGTGTGTGCGTGTGGCAATTGTGAATGGGATTGCCATTCTGATTTGGTTCTGTTTGGTTGTTGTAGTTATATAGGAATAATAGTAATTTTTGTACATTGATTTTTTATCCCGCAACTTTGCTGAAGTTGTTTATCAGTTGAAGGAGCTTTTTGGGCTGAGACTGTGGGGCTTTTTAGATATAGAATAATGTCATCTGCAAACAGAGATAGTTTGACTTTCTCTCTTCCTATTTGGATGCCGTTTATTTCTTTCTCTGGCCTGATTGCTCTGACTAGGACTTCCAATACTACGTTGAATAGAAGTGGTGAGAGAGGGCATCCTTGTCCTGTGCCAGTTTTCAAGGGGAATCCTTCCAGCTTATGTTTATTCTGTATAATGTTGGCTGTGGGTTTGTCATAGATGGCTCTTATTATTTTGAGGTATGGTCCTTCAACACCTAGTTTGTTGAGAGTTTTTTAACATGAAGGGATGTTAAATTTTATCAAAAGCCTTTTCTGCATATATTGAGATAATCATGTGGTTTTTGTCTTTAGTTCTGTTTATGTGATGGATCACATTTATTGATTTGTGTTTGTCAAACCCACCTTCCATCCTGGGGATTAAGCCTACTTGATTGTGGTGAATTAGCTTTTTGATGTGCTGCTGGATTTGGTTTGCAAGTGTTTTATTGAGAATTTTTGCACTGATGTTCATCAAGGGTACTGACCTGAAGTTTTCTTTATTTGTTGTGTTCTGCTGGGTTTTGGTATCAAGATGACGCTGGCCTCATAGAAATAGTTGCAGAGAAGTTCCTCCTCCTCAATTTTTTGGAATGGTTTCTGTAGGAATAGTACCAGCTCTTCCTTGTACACCTGATAGAAATCGGCTGTGAATCTATCAGGTCCTGGGCTTTTTTGTTGGTAGGCTATTTATTACTGATTCAATTTCAGAGCTCATTATTGGTCTGTTCAGGGGATCAATTTCTTCCTGGCTCAGTCTTGGGAGGGTGTGTGTGTTCAGGAATTTATCCATCTCTTTTAGGTTTTCTAGTTTGTGTGTTTAGAAATGTTCATAGTAGTTTCTGATGATTGTTTGTATTTCTGTGGGGTCAGTTGTAACATTTGCTTCATTACTTCTAATTGTGTTTATTCGAATCTTCTCTTTTTTCTTCTCAAGTAGTCTAGCTAGTGGCCTATTTTATTGATTTTTTTTCAAAAAAACAACTCCTGGATTTGTCGATCTTTTGAATGTTTTTCTGTCTTGATTTCCTCCAGTTCACCTCTGATTGTTGTTATTTCTCATCTTCTGCTAGCTTTGGGGTTAATTTGTTCTTGCTTCTCTAGTTCTTTCAGTTGTTAAGTTGTTAATTTGAGATTTTTTTAGCTTTTTGATGTGGGCATGTAGTGCTATAAATTTCCCTCTTAATACTGCCTTAGCTGTGTCCCAGAGATTCTGATATGTTGTATCTTTGTTCTCATTATTTTAAAACAGCTTATTGATTTCTGTCTTAACTCCATTATTTACCCAAAAGTCATTCAGTAGCAGTTGTTTAATTTCCATGTAATTGTATGATTTTGAGCAATTTTCAGTGTGTTGACTTGTATTTTTATTGCACTGTGGTCTGAGAATGTGTTTGGTATGATTTTGGTTCTTTTATATTTGTTGAGGATTGTTTTATGTCCAATTATGTGGTTGATTTTAAAGTATGTGTCATGTGGTGATGAGATAAATGTATATTCTGTTGTTTTGGGTAGAACCTTCTGTAAAGGTCTATTGGATCCATTTGGTCCAATGCTGAGTTACCATCCTGAATATCTTTGTTAATTTTCTGCCTGGATGTTCCATCTAATGCTGTCAGTGGACTGTTGAAGTATCCCACTATTATTGTGTGGAAGCCTATGTATCTTTGTAGGTCTCTAAGAGCTTGCTTTATAAAACTGGGTGCTCCTGTGTTGGGTGCATATATATTTAGGATAGTTAGGCCTTCTTGTCGAATTGAAACCTTTATCATTATGTAATGCCCTTCCTTGTCTTTTTTGATCTTTGTGATTTGAAATGAATTTTGTCTGAAAGTAAGATTACAACCCCTGATTTTTTCTGTTTTTCATTTGCTCAGTAGATTTTTCTCCATCCCTTTATTTTGTCATTACGTGTGAGATGGGTCTTTTGAAGACAGCATACATACCATAGAATCTTTCTTTTTTATCCAGTTCCTCTGTGCCTGTTAAGTGGGGCATTTAGCTTGTTTACTTTCCAGATTAGTATTAATATGTGTGGATTTGATCCTGTCATTGTGCTGTTAGCTGGTTATTATGTTGGCTTGATTGTGTGGCTGCTTTACAGTGACACTGGTCTGTGTGTTTACATGTGTTTTTGGATTAGCCGGTAGTGGTCTTTCCTTTCTATATTTAGTGCTTCTCTCAAGATCTCTTGTAAGACAGATCTGGGGGTAATGAAGTCCTTCAACATTTGCTTGTCTGAAAAGGATCTTATTTCTCCATCACTTAGGGAGTTAGTTTCGCTGCATATGAAGTTCTTGGTTGAAGATTTTTTTCTTTAAGAATGTTAAATATAGGCTGTCAATCTCTTCTGGCTTATAGGATTTCAGCTGAGAGGTCTACTGTTAGCCTGATGGTGATCCCTTTGTAGGTAACCTGCCCTTTCTCTCTAGCTGCCTTTAACAATCTTTCATTTTCATCTTTGAAAATCTAACGATTATGTGTCTTGGGAATGATCTTCTTGTGTAGAATCTTGCAGGAGTTCTCTGTATTTCCTGAATTTGACTGTTGGCCTCTTTAGCAAGGTTGGGGAAATTTTCATGGATGATATCCTGAAATATGTTTTCCAAGTTGTTTGCTTTCTCCCCCTCCCTTTCAGGGATGCCATTGATTTGTAGATTTTGCCTCTTTATATAATCTCATACTTTTTTGGAGGTTTTGTTCATTCCTTTTTAGTTTTTTTTTTTTTCCTTATTTTTGACTGTCTTGTTTCAGAGAACCAGTCTTCAAGTTCTGAGATTCTTTCCTCAGCTTGGTTTATTCTGCTGTTAATACTTGTGATTGAATTGTGAATGTCTTGTATTGTGTTATTTAGCTCTTTCAGACTCATTAGGTTCTTTTTTTATGCAGGCTGTTTTATCCTTCAGCTTCTGTATCACTTTATTGTGATTCTTATCTTCCTTGGATTGGGTTTTGCCATCCTCCTGAATCTTGATGATCTTCATTCCTATCCATATTCTGAATTCTATTTCTGTCATTCCAGCAAGTTTGAGCTTGCTTGGTTAAGAGCTCTTGTTGGAGAACTGGTGCTGTTATTTGGAGGATGTAGGACGCTCTGGCCATTTGAGTTACTAGAGTTCTTGCATTGATTCTTTCTCATCTCTGAATGTGGGTGTTCCTTTAACTGTAATGTAGATTGAGTACAATCAAATAGACTTCTTCTCTGGATGTTTTCACTAGGCCAAGGCTTTGTGAGGGTCTTTATTTGAAGCTGACTTCTTGTCTCTGGTTTCAGAGGGGGTTATGTTAGTGAGATATTTTTGGTGTTGAAGCTTTGGAGTGTGATCCAGAAGGTGACACTTAGGCCTATTGGTCATTTG
The DNA here is from genome assembly GCF_006542625.1 of Nomascus leucogenys. Classification (NCBI taxonomy): domain Eukaryota; kingdom Metazoa; phylum Chordata; class Mammalia; order Primates; family Hylobatidae; genus Nomascus; species Nomascus leucogenys. The sequence continues at coordinate 67,272,556 of NC_044391.1, forward strand.
GTAGACTCTTGCTTGGTTGTGTGGTTTCCCTATGTTTCCTCACAGTTGGAGCTGTTTTCCTTCTTAGTGCTCTGAGAGTGTGGATACCTCTCCACCCTTTAGTTCTGGCTGTAGTTCATGACTTGGCACTTCTGGACTGCTCACTGCAGCTCTGGGGCAATCTCAGTGTTTATATTCCTTCCTCAGCTTAGAGGCCATAGAGGAAGAGATCTTAGTGGTGGTGTGGCCAAGGGTCATTTGATTGACTTCTGGGGGCCCCACCCCAGAAAGATGCAGGTTAGCAATCACTCAGTGCAGTCAGCCCAAGATGGAGGGTCTGTGCTGTGAGCCCAAGCCAGAGATTCCCTGTCTGGTGACTAGCCATAGAGGGAGGGTGGTGTGGGACCCGTGGGAGACAGACTGGTCTCCTCTCCTTGGATTAACTGCAGCTTGTTGGAGGTGTGGATAAGGCACTTAGGGTCTTTCCTCCTTTATTAGTCTGAGGGTAGCAAGGGCAGTTCTCTACTGAGAGGCTTTCAGTTGCTCCTGAAGGCTCTGTCCAGGGAGTTGCTGAGTTGGTGCTGGCTTGATTAGCTCTGGCAGGAGGTGGCTGGAGGCCCAGTTCTGGAGGACCTGCCTGGTGAAGAGATATGGGAACAGTCACCCATGTAACAGTCTGGCCACTTTTCCATAGGGCTGCTATGGTATGCTTGAGGCCCGCTCCAGTTCCTAGTCACCTTGGATTTCCCAAAACCTAGAGGTGTCACCAATGAAGCCTGTGAAACAGCAAAGATGGTAGCCTGTCCCTTCCCCTGGGAGCTTTATCCCAGGGAGGTACGAACCTGTTGTCAGCCCAAAGACACTTGTAGGAAGTGGCTGGAGACCCTGGTTGAGAGGTCTCACCTCGTGAGGAGGAACAGGATTGGGACCCACTTAAAAAAGCAGTCTGGCCTTGTTTTGATAGAATAGCTGTGTTGTGCTGGGGGTTCACTTCAGCCCTCGGTCACCTCAGGTACTCTGAAGCCCAAAGGCTGGAACAGTTAAGTTGCCCAAACAGCAAAGATAACAGCCTGCCCCTCCCTCTGGGAGCACCCTCCCAGGGGGATTTCACTTCTGGCTGGAGAGCTCACGTGGGAGTGGCTGGAGGCCCTGATTGGGAGGCCCCACTCAGTGAGGAGGAACAGGATTGGGCACCTGCTTAAAGCAGCAGACTGGCCATGTTTTGGTAGAGCAGCTGTGCTGTGCTAGGGGATCTCTTCTGCCCTGGATTGGCTCAGACTTTCCAAAACCTGAAGGCTGGAACGACTAAGGCACTCAAACAGCAAGGATGGCTGCCCACTCCTCCCCAGGAAGCTCCTTCTTAGGGAGGTGCGATGCTGCTACTGGTAGCTGGCTGGAATTTCAAGCCAGTGGGTCTTAGCTTGTGAGGTGGTGAGGATGTGGGGCCTGCGGACTGTTCCTGCTCAGCCCCCTGAATTCAGCCTCTTTCCTAGGCGTAGGTACAGGAGTCTAACCTCCGATTTTGCCAGAGCTGCAGCTACTTTTGTCAGAAAGCCCAAGCACCTAAACCTCCACGTTCTCCACACATGCCTAAGTGGCTGTTCTGGTGAGACTCCAGATGGCTCTGTCAGACTGAAGACTGAAGGCCCTGGTGGAGTGAGTTCACAGGGAGATCTCCTGACCCAAGTGTTGCAAAGATCTGTTGGAGAAGCGATCCCAGGGTCACTCATTCACTCACTGCTTTCTAGGACTGTGGAGGATCCCCTGGCTCTGTGCTTTCCCCCAGTGGGCCGTTGTTCAGTGTCCTGCTTTTCTTTGTTTTCTGTGTGTCAGGTTGTTTCCTTGATTAATCCTAATGTGAGTACTTGCATGTTTCAGTTGAAGGTATTGTTTTTACTCGCGCCTCTATTCCTCTCCGTGAGAGCCACACATGTTAGCTGCTTCTAGTTGACCATTTTGGCCACTCCACCCCCACTACATTCCTACGTAGCTTAAGTCTAGTTTTCAATAGGGCTTAATGACATGCCTTGGAGAGTTCCTCTCATCAGTTTTGTTTCCACTACCTCTGGGTTGGTTTCATTTTCAGGTGATCTTTCTCTCATGGTTGCAATATAGTTACTAGAAACTGTAAAAGCCTCCCAAGCTGAAATGCTGCAGACAAAAAATTGAGAGTCTTTGGTGTGGCATCCCCCACTAAAATCTTACTGCCTCTAACTGGATTATTTGAGTATCCATAAAACTATCATTCTGATCAAGAAAATGTGAAATATTAATTAGATTAGACCTGGTTTTATTCTCTACTCTAAGGTTAAAGTATGAACTAGTTTGGAAGAGGGATTACTTCAAGGGGGACCAGTAGAGGGGGCAATGTATGCCAAGTGGCAAAAACAGTTGATGGCATGTGATTATTTTTCCCTCTGTATGCATGGCAAACATGAGAATCAATTATAGTACTTTTTTTCTCATTGTACCTGGACATGGCTTCAGCAACTTTGTCAATGTAGGGCTTTAGCCAGCCACTAACAATCCACAGGAGTTGGCAACCAAGATAAACATTTTATACCATCACTAGCCTAAAAGCAGAAAATACTTGGAAATCCTTAAAGGAAGGCATGCTTTTACTCACCAGTAAATCAAGGAAAATGCACACTAAAAGAATTCTATGGTAAGACCAAAATTGATCATTGATGAATGGAGCATTTTTAGTTACTCCTTCCTTTGTGAGATGTGTGTGTGTGTGTGTGTGTGTGTGTATGAGAGAGTTTATTATGAAATATTTTGTTTATAGTTTCTGAAAAACTCTGAAGTTGTGAGACAGTGATAAATTTGTTCTTTTCAGGGTGGTCATTAAAAGCATTGGAAAACATTCTGTGATTTCAGTGGCATAATGTGACCAAAATAACTCCTTATTTTTCTACAAGAAAAATGCAAAACGTAAGCAAATGAAATCAGATGTAAGCAGATTGGCTTCCTTTGAGGGCCCAGTGGTCAGAATTTCAGAAATTCTTAGCCTGAACCCTGACTTTGTGTTACTGGCACCCAGGACTAGCATGTAGATAGCCACCCGTGTGACCAGGGAAGTCCCAGGAGGCCCATTTCTTCCTGTGCCATCCTCCCAAATGCTCCCAGCATTTGCTAACTTAGGCCAGAAATTCCAGAATTAAATATTTATTTTTGTGACTTGAAAACTTTGCTTCTTTGTTCTCCTTTTAAAATGACCCTTAGAAGGACCCTATGAAGAATGGACCATTAAGTTCTACTGGCCCTTTACAACACTATCAGGAGTGTCAAATTGTCTTTTGAAAGCAGGTTTTATTATATGAGAGGTGGGAGAAATGTTGGGGGATGGGGTACCAAAAAGGGACAAAAGTGTCCAGAAAGAGGAGGCTGAGAAAGCCAAAGACAGATGTGTTCTCTCACTTTGTTGTAATGCCTTAGCTGCAGCCTTGGGGATGTGATTCGAGAACCTCCAAATTTCACTGTGTTTATTCTGTCCATCCATTCCACGTTAATTTCACAGTATTGTTTACTTGCTATGCTGAAGGCACTTACAGCAATACAAGGAGATAGTTTCTGACTGAAGAATCCTAATTATTTAATCATATATGTGGAAAAATAGTAATGTCGCTCATTTTGTGTAGTGTTTCAAAAGTTTTCAAGTTAATGATCCTAAAATTACTATATGATTATTTGTACCCTCCAGTCTAGAAAAGTATGTTATTTTCTCAATCACAAAATGTACTTTCTCAGTATTCTTTTGGGGTTTAGCAAGTATGTCAACATGATAATACTGAAACATTTCACTTTGTCAATTCTGTATTATATTTATACACTGATCTCAGTCATCTTTTCTTTTGTTTCTCTTCTTTCCTCTTTTCTTCTTTTCTTTCCTCTCCTCTTCTGTCTCTTTTGAACTCCCTCTGTCCTCTTTCCTCTTCTCCCTCACTCCTCTTCTGTATTACACCCTTTTCTTCTTTCTTCTCTATAACCATCTCTCTGCCTCTGTTTCTATAACCCCCGTCTCTTTCCTACTCCTTCTTTCCCTCTCTAAACCTGCCTCTTTTTCTTTCTTATCCTCCCCCACCACCCTGTCTTTCTCCTTTGTTGCCTCTTTTCTCCTTTTGGAATTTGACTCATTTGCTCCCACTGCACACAGACTTTTGTGTGGTGAGGAAAAGGAGGAGTTTGACCCCAGGTAGCTGTAAGTTTACACCAGCCCACCCTTCATCCTACAGAGCATGAAGAGAATGCCACTTTTTGAATGTCCATCTATAAGTTAACTCAATTAGCTGGCTTGAGTTGTGTCTACTTTATTGAGTCAGTCACGTAAGCCAGGGGGATGAGTGCCATGAGGGAGCCCATCCTGGTTGTGGGCCCATCCTGGCCAACCATAGTTACTGTGATTGGCAATTCCACTAGAACTAACTGGGGATAGGGAGTGTAGTCTCTGCCCAAAGTGGGAGAGTTATTATCAGAAGAAATTGGGAAAGAGACACTGAACACAAAAAAGAAAAACAAAACAAAAACAAAATAAAGGGCATTATCTGTCTCCCCACCCCCATGTCCAGAATGCAATTTATACATCATAGGAACTAACAGCGTCAGAGGTAATTTTGTCTCTAAAAAATTCATGAAATACAAGCTAAAGGCTATGAATATTTATTTTCCTGCAGTCCTAAGCTATTCTCTCCTATTGAATGTGGTAGCTAACATGTTCTTTAACACCTAGTGACATTCACTCTGATATAAAGAACAGGCTGTTACCATATTAAATAGCAGCTTGCGAAAGCTATCACAAAGCATTTAAAGACCTCTAGAATAAATAACTAAGGGATCAATTCAGTTCAGCCCAAATATTTGTTGAGTGTATATTTTGTCCTAACATCACCGGATTAAATTATAAATATATCAGGAAGAAAATAATAAAATGAATAAATGATACACATTTGAAAAGGAGGAGATTTGCTAAAAGTATCTACAGCGTTAAGTCCTTAGACTTCGGATCCAATGCTGAGGAGTGGGAGAGTGGACATACTCAGAAGGGATGAGCTCTGCACACCCTCCCTTGGTGTCTGAAGGAGGTAGTGGTGGTGCCCCTTGGCCGCCATCTTATATTCTTCCTCCTAGCCCTTCATATGTGCCATGGTAACAAGACCTTACCCTCTCGTAGTTATCACAGGGCTGTTCAGCCAATAAAATGCTTTTCTGTGCACTGTCTCACTTGGTTCCACATCACTGCCCTGTGAGGGGGGCAGGAGAATCAGCATCAGACCTAGTGAAAGAAGGACATCCAGGGAAGTAAAGTGGCCTGTCTAATGTCACACAGATTATTAGTGAGAGAGCTAGGACTCCAGTTGAAATTTTCTCAGTGCAAGATATGAATTTCCCCCACAATATCACTATAAAGCTCTCTTTCTCAGGAGAGGAATGGTGGAGAGCCACGTTTTCCTTCCTTGAGTTCCCTTCCTCCCTAACCTACACTGGAGTGGTCTTACCAGAACTCTCTTTCACTGGTTCCTGATCTTCCCTGGCCTTCCACGTGCAGGTATCATTTAAGGCAGTGGGGCTTAAAGCTCATTAACTGTCACAATTCCCCTGGTGAACTTTAATACCTCTCCCAACCCCTCTTCACCTCTGATAATGGCAGAATCCTGGTCCCAACCCCTTCTTGACTTTGGCTAATATTTTGACCCTGTTGCAGGTTAGGATCTCCAGAAAGCAGACTCTGAGACATAGTCAGGACTGCAATAGGTTTATTGAGAAGTGATTGTGGTGAAAGAAAAAGAGCAGGATTGGGCACGGGAGCCATCAAATGGCATGCAGACCTGATAAAGTTCCTGCCAGTCCAGTGGAGAGTCCCGTAGCAGAAAGCCTGTTAGAGGACCACTCATTGGGTGTAAACGGCCAGGTCCTGTACTACTGCCTTGCTCAGTTACTGTCTGGGTGCCTCCTGAGAAGAGTGTGACCTTGGCTTGCAAGCTGAAGAGGCTAACAGCTGGAGGTTGTCTGTCCCCACAGCCCTGACAGATGGGCAGTGACTCTTCTCTTAAAAGCAGGTCGGAGCTGAACCTCTCCATCCATGCCACAGACATCTTTTAGTACATTGATTAGTGTTGGTTAATTGTTTCATGTTTTTAGGTCTTACTCAGTAACTACAGTAAAACCTTAAGAGTCAGGACCATTAAAAAAACTCATTCTGCAAAGCAGCCCAGTAGATTTCCTATTAGGTTATTGGTTGAATAGGAGAAAAAAATAATTGAGTGCCTCTGGAAAAAAAAAAAAGATGTTGATCTTCAAAACATCCCCAGAAGAGAGATAAATATTACCTCTCTTGGTAACTTGACATGTTGCAAATAAGAACAAATGATACACATGAGCTTTATTTAAAATTTAGTTAAGCTTCACACTTTTTGGTCTGTTAGATGGCAAATATTTAATGTACTAGTGGAAACAAATTCTTGAGGTTTATACTTCGGAAGATGAATAGGTCTAAGTCAGTCACAACTCTCAGATTTAGATTTGATTGACTAACAGGTACAACCTTGCAAAAGAAGCTGGCTGTGTTCTTGGGTGATGGGCTGGTCGTGATGTAGGTTACCAGCCCTTAGGCTTTTCTTTGTTTCCATGAGGGCTGCCACAGAACTGGCCCTAAACACTTCTGCAGCACTCTCAAGCTCAGGGAATGAATTCAGGGTGTAATGAGTGCCATCAGAAATACATCTTGCAGGAAGAGATAGGAATTGGAATAGTTGTGAATCTAGCCAGATATTTTGTATCATCCTTGTACAGTATTACCGCATGTTAGATCTTCCTGTCGTTATTTAGAAGTAACAGCTAAAGCAATCATTCCTACACACTTCATTTTGACAGTGCAAAAGCTTTAAAATATGTTTCCCTGATGGCAAAATATGCTTGATAACCAGAGAGAACTATCCTTTAAAAAGCAGTTTTTAGTGCACAAACATCTGTCTTCCATTTTTGGCATACAAAGGGAACAACTAAAATGACTAATCTCACTAAGTATTACAATAAAAGTGCTGACAAAACCATAACTATATACTTCACATCTTTAGTAGCCCTATAATTACAGCTCCAGTTAAAAAAAAAAAAAACACAAAACCACAACAACTTCTAGAGCACATTTAATTGCTATTTGCACTTACCATTGTCTTTCTTCCCATAGGAATGTTATACACTGACCCCCAATATCAGTCATTTATCTGTCCCGGAAAGGTAAATGTGTTATTGAATATGACATCTTTATTTAAGGTCATTTCTATTATCTTGGCAGATACTCTTGAGGATAACTAATAGTGCTTGATCAGAATTGGGGCTTGGACAACTTAGTAAATATCATGCTGCTATCTATACTTTATTAACTGTCAACCTGCATTGATTTTTATCTTTTCCTGTACAAATAAATAAGTTTTGTGAATTGTGTATCAGTGGAGCAGAAGCCTAACAATAATCTCCAGGACATTATATTTAGAAAATGTTCATTTAAAAATATGTTTAGGGTTACCAAGAGATAAATAAAGGAGATTTTTTTTTAAATCAAGTTTACCTCTGTATTACTTAATGTATTTAGGAATTGTTCCTCAAAAAATCATCAGGGCTGTAGGTAAGTTTGCAGTCATATCTGCCTTTCCTAACATGTTTTCTTTTTTTCTTTTCTTTCTTTCTTTCTTGTTTTTTTTTTTTTTTTTAGATGGAGTCTGTTGCCCAGGCTGGAGTGCAGTGGCGTGATCTCTGCTCACTGCAACTTCTGCCTCCCAGGTTCAAGTGATTCTTGTGCCTCAGCCTCCTGAGTAGCTGAGATTATAGGAGCATGCCACAGTGTCCGGCTAATTTTTGTATTTTTAGTAGAGAGGGGGTTTCACCATGTTGGCCAGGCTGGCCTTGAACTCCTGACCTCAGGTAATCCACTTGCCTCGGCCTCCCAAAGTGTCGGGATTACAGGCGTGAGCCACCGCGCCTGGCTTCCTAACATGTTTTCATTTTCACATTTCCTCTTAGAATCCTGTAATGAGCTGGAGATGGGAAAAGGGATTTATGCTTCTGATCTTTTTTGAGACCCACTGGTGGGACAGTAGGTGTTGTGACCAGTGTCTGTGGTGGCCTTTATAATTCTTAGTCCCACCTTGGACATCCTTGTTGGTTTACGGCATTAGGATGTTGGCCCTTCCCAGGAGGGCCTGTGGAGCCTACAGCCACATTCCTGCAGGTTGCAGCTGCAATGCTTAATCCTGCCAGTCTGACTGTACAGAAGACAACATCCTAGGGATAGTTAGGAGCACAGAGTCAGATGCTGGGTCTCCCACTTAGAAAGTGCATGACCTTGGGCAATTTTGCATAGCTTTTCTAATTCTTAGTTTTCTTACATGTATAACAGGGATACTACTACTACATCGCTATGAGAAAAAAATGAAATAATATGTATGAAGCTCTTAGCACACTGCCTGGCACAAAGAAAGCATTCAGAAAGTGATGGCTATATTTATTATTTTGACAAACTAACAGGAGACTCAGACTACAATGCAGCACGTCCGGAAAAATGTTTAGACACAGGAAGCTATTCTGGAGAAACTGCTTACATTAAGATTTTTTTGGCAGTAAAGAAACGAAACCTTGTTTGAACTAGCTTCCGCCAGAAGGGGACTGAATGAAAGTCACAGGACAAAGATGAAAGGTAGAGTCAGCCTCACAGGGTGGGGCTGGGAGCTAGGAGACACAGCTGGGCTACTCTATCTTTTCATATCATCGTGGGCTTCCCATCTCTGCCTCTGTCTATGCTTCTGCTTCCTCCCGCCCCGTCTTGACCAAATTCCTCTGCTTACTCATCTTGCGTATGATTCTAGTGGCCTTCCCGACAGCACTGATAGCAGCTGGCTTTTGTGTGTCTTGATACACAGTTTGTGAGGGTCTGATTGGCCCAGCTCATCTGTGTGAGCTGGACCACATGAGTCATAAGCCACTGTCTAGCTAAAGGATTGAGTTCTCTTTGGTCAGTTGTTCATCATGATCCAGTCATGGCCCATGCAGTTAGGATCATATGGGAGGATAGAGCTGCCTCTTTCAGACCAGTGGACAGAGCAGGTTTTCTTGAAAAGATTAGGAATATCTAGTACAGTTTTCCTGAGAGACTTGACAACCCTGCTGCTGGCAGTTTTGGTAATTTAGTCCTAATGACAGGGACCCAATTATGGAGAAGTAGAGAAGTCCTAAAAACTGGTGGTGTCTCTACTTCTCTCCCCAAATGTGGCTGGTGTCAAGGTAATTGCTCAGTGAAGAAGTGTTTCTCCATCTGTGCCTTTCAGGGCAGAAGGTCAGAATGGGAAGGACTATGCCAGATTTTTCCACGCATAGGAAAGAGCAAGTAAAGAGACTGGGGATGGAGATGGGAGGAGGCTAGGGGTAGGAGATTGTTCATGTGGGTAAGGATGCTAAATCAGTGTGGCTAGCTTGTTGAGAAACTGTGACTCCTCAGGGAGGTCAGAGAAAAGCAGGCGTGGGAAGTCCTTTAGGCTCAGGGAAGCGGCTGACCCAAGAGGGCGAATACATTCTAAATTCCTCTGGCTCAGAGCCCCAGGGGCCTGGTTTTTCTCTCTGTTCTGACAAGGGAGGTGGCTGTTTGCCTGGCGGAGCTGCTCACTGCAAGCTGCAGCTGTGCCTCATTCTCCCATGTGACATTGAGTTCCATAGGGAGCTGGACCAGGGCAACAGGTTAGTAAAGACAAGGATTCCCCAGGTTTGCAAATCCTAAACCAAACAAGGAGTTCTTCACGTTCTCCCCAAGGAGGAATGGTTTCGAGTCACTGACTACAGTTAAAATGTAAAAGAAAGTCTGTTGCTGTGGAGATATCTGGAATAAGGCCTAGCCCTTGAAGTAATTGATAAACACCTGAAGTCCTCGCTCCTGGTCTTGCCCAAAAGTCTTCACATTTTCACTTTGGTTGGGGGAGGTGTAGCTTGATTATGACAGTCTCCTGGTCTCATTTAGTTGCTTTTTAGCAAATAATGTGACCCACCGTGCCAAGTGGATGGGAAGGGAGCTTTTCTTCCCTGGGCAGTAACCAAATGGTCTTGGACAAGAGAACTAGCAATTCAGGTTTTGGATCAGTGCTTTTGTGCCCATGACAGAGAAGGGAGAGGGTGATGGACAGCAACATGGCAAGGAGGAGAAGTCCATAGAAAGCAGTCTCCAGCAGATTGAAGCAATGATAATTAAAGTAACAACAATAATAGGTACCATTTATTTAGCACCTACCATTAGGCCTTTGCACACATTTATTTCTCCACAAGCCCTGCAAAGTAGCTATTAAAATATCTGTTGTACAGATGAAGGAACTTAAACTCAGAGTGATTAAATAACTTGCCCAAATCCAGACAGTGGCTAAATTGGAGTCTGAGACCCAGTCTATCTGATACCAATGTCCATGGAAGTTGTGCTACCATTCGCTGATTCTCCAGATTGAGATGCTAAAAATAATAAAGAGGATACAAACAATTAAAAAATGAAAGAAGTTTCACTTAGAGGTCTGGATGAGAGAAAGAAAGAAGACGAGACACTAAGTCAGCCAGAATGGGAAGAGAGAGGCACAGGAAGGGCAGCCATGGTCGGGGATTTGAGTGTAGCATAGATTCACTGAAAAGTTCAGGTCGTCTGGGTTGTCTGGGCATGTGGGTTTAGGACCCCTTTGCTAGGGAAAAAAATAAAGCTTGGTTGGAGGGTGCCAAGAAAAGGTGGCACCCTATAATAAATCCATATACTTTTCCCAGGATTGCCTACATTCCAGAAAAGTTTAAAAGGAGTGTTCTTTAGAGTCCAAGAAGAAAAATCAGCAAGAAGAAAAATGCCTTTGGGCATTTTTTTTTTCAAAACTAAAAAGCAATGTATTTATCTTTGCCAGCATTCAAGTAACTAGAAGTATTCTGGATGCGGCTACATTTCAAAAAGCTCTGAGTAGGCACACAGGTGCAATGCCAAATGCAACAGCTGAGAGGCCACCTCCCCACCCCCCGGCCCTACCCCCTGCTCTATCCCCTCCTAGAGCATCAATGCTAACAGCTGACCTACTGAAACACGCAAATGTAATGTTACATGTGTGAACTTCTGAAAAGTAAACTCTTCTCTTTTGGACACTTCAAATTTTCATTGGAAAAATCATATTGCATTGAGAAAAATTTCTAGAGGCATCTTTGTGTTCTGCTAATTAAGTAGAAAAGTCCTAAATTTCTCTATTTGTCAATCTTTATGAAGGTTTCTCCAGAATATAAGTCTCTCCATTGGGAATACATTAAGTGAGGAGAGCTCAGGGACTGAAGTTTTCATCATAAAGAGTGATGATGTCTTACTACAAAGAGTCAGCGAAATCTTAAAACACTTTGGTTTATTTTTAATGGCAAGACAGTCTCTATATATGATCATGACCCCTCCAACTGTATGAATTGCTACACAATGTGCCATGTTCCTTTGTGACTCCAGGAATGAGCTTATTGAGACATGGAGCAGTGTACAATGTGAGGCACATAATTTTCTAGACTGTATTCTGTAAAAACTACTTCCAAGATAAGTTCTTTGAAAAGAGGGTATCATAGTTAAATCAAATTGAGAATTGCTGCATATAAAAAGATAATCTCTTGCAGGTTCATGATATGCCCTCTTTTCCACAGAGCCTAGACCAGGTCTCAGAATTCTTTCAACGTAGTGCTCTAGTAAGCTCTACTAATTGACTGGTTTTGGTAGAGGAATGGAAACTACTTACTGTGCTTTTTCTACTCTGGTCTAGTAAGTTTAGAAGCACTTAAAAATTGAATGAGGACAAAATCAGGGGCTGCTCTGTGGCTTAGGACACCAGGGAAGCTATAAAAGAGAGTGCTAGCCCTTTTGTCTAAAGTCTTGTGTGGGAGAGTGTTATTTACCAACTGAATCTATAATAGTAGAAGTTTTGTTCTGATAATGGGTTAGATAACAAAATGCCTTTGGGTGTTCCTGGGCACAGAGAGAGCTGGGCTTCCTAGCAAAAGCAGTTGACCAGGAGACAGGTAGACAACCCAGCAGGTAGTACTGCTACAGAATGCAATGTATGAATACAACTTTTCTCCAGGAATTGTATGGAATACTGCCACATCAACACACTAAGGAAGAAAAATTACATAATTATGTCAATAGATTGATAAAAAGCATTTGACAAAATCCAACACCCACTCATGATAAAAACTCTCATAGAACTAGGAATAGAGGGAGAACTTCCTCAACTTGATAAAAAATACCTACAAAAACCCTATAGCTAATACCATACTTCATGCTGAGAAACTCGAAGCTTTCCCACTGAGATCAAGAACAAGGCAAGGATATTCCTTCTCACTACTGCTTTTCTCAATATCATATTGGAAGTCCTAGCTAATGCAATAAAAGAAGAAAATGAAATAAAAGATATATGGATTGATCAGGAAGAAATAAAAGATTGCTCACAGATGATATGATTGGCTGGGAAGGAAATCTGAAAGAATCAGCAAAAAATAAAAAAAAAATAAAAATAAAAAAAATCCTGGAACTGAATGATGATAGTAAGGTTGCATGATACAAGGTTAATATTCAAAAGTCAATTGCTTTCTTATATACTAGCAATAAACAGATGGAATTTAAAATAAAAACACAATACTATTTATATTCGCATGCAAGGAAATGAAATACTTAGGTATAAATCTAACAAAATATGAACAAAAGCTCTGTGAAGAAAACTAAAACTCTGGTGAAAGAAATCACAGAAGAACTGAATAAGTGGAGAGATATTCCATGTTCATATAGAGAGCCCAGAAATAGACCCACATAATACAGTCAACCAATCTTTGACAAGAGCAAAGGCAATACAGTAGAGCAAAGATATTCTTTTCAACAAATGATGCTGGAACAATGAACATCAATATGCAAAAAAAAAAATGAATCTAGACACAGTTCTTACACCCTTTACAAAATAAACTCAAAAGAGATCACAGACCTAACAGTAAAATGCAAAACTCTAAAACTCCTAGAAGAGTAACACAGGAGGCAATCTACATGACCTTGGGTTTGGCAATAATTTTTTTTTTATATACACCACCAATGGCATGATCCATAAATGAAGGAATTGGTAAGCTGGATTTTAGTAAAATTAAAAACTTCTGCACTGCCAAGAAAATGAGAAGACAAGTCGCAGACTGGGAGAAAATATTTGCAAAATACATCTTTGATAAAGGACTGTTATTCAAAATATACAGATATATTTTAAACTTGGCAATAAAAAACAAACACCTCAGCTAAAAAATGGGCCAAAGAACTTAACAGACACCTCATCAAAGAAGATATACAGATGGCAAATATGCATGTGCAGTGAGGCAGCACATCATATGTCATCAGAGAAATGCAAGTTAAAACAACAACGGATACCACTACACACTTATTTAAATGTTTGAAATCCAGAACACTGACAACAACAAATGCTGGTAAGGATGTGGAGCAACAAGAACTCTCATTCATTGCTGGTGGGAACACAAAATGGTACAGCCACTTTGGAGGGCAGTTTGGCAGTTTCTTAGTAAACAAAACATACTTTTACTGTACAATCTAGCAATCACTGTCCTTGGTATTTGCCCAAAGTAGTTGAAAATTTATGTTCACACAAAACTCTGCATAGAGATGTTTATAGAAGATTCATTCATAATTTCCAACACTTGGAAGCAACCAAGATATCTTTTAGTCGGTGAATAGGTAAATAAAATGTGGTACATCTAGACAATGCAATATTGTTGAGTGCTAAGATGAAATGAGCTATCAAACCATGAAAAGACATGGAGGAATCTTAGATGCATATTACCAAATGAAAGAAGCCAATCTGAAAAGGCTACATACTGTATGATTCTAACTATACGGCATTCTGTAAAAGGCAAAACTATGGAGACAGTAATAGGATCAGTGGTTTAGAGGGGTTAGTGGGGAGCATGGGGTGAATAGACAGAAAAGAGAGGATTTTTAGGGCAGTGAAACTACTCTGTATGTTGCTATCATAATGAACTCATATCATACATTTTTCAAAACCCATAGAATGTATAGGACCAAGGATAAACCCTAATATAAACTATGGACCTTGGGTGACAATGTAGGTTCATTGATTGTAACAAATGTACCACTCTGCTGGGGGAACGTTGATAGTAAGGGAGTGTGTATGTGTGTGTATAGGGGAAGACAGAGTATATGGGAAATCTCCGTATTCTCTGTTCAATTTTTCTGTGAACTTAAAGCTGTTCTGGAAAATAGTCTATTTAATAAAAAAAACTATATATTTAAAAGTATTATTCTCATACACATTCTTTGTCCTGTTTTCTCATTTCTTTTTCTAGCAATCCTACTAGTCAGGTATTGAACTTCTTATCTTAACCTTCTAATTTTATTTCCTTTTCTTTCCATTTCCCATATTTTTTGTCTTTTTGTTTTACGCCCTGGGAAGTAGCTCATTACATTCCAAACTTCTATTGATTTGTTTCCTGTAGTATTTTAAAATTTCCATAATAAATAAAAAACATCTCTGAGTTTTTTTTTCCCTCACTCCCTGTGTCCCCTGACACAGATTCTGTTTTTTATTTCATGGTTTCAGTATCTTTTCTTATGCATATATGTTGATGTTTATCATGGTTTTATTTTTATGTTTCATCCTTTTTCCTGAAATATCTGGGGTCTGTTAAGTTCTAGTTTTTAATGTCTACTTCTTTTTTACATTTCAAGCTTTCCTCCTGTGTCTGGAGTTTTTGTCTCTCCATGTATAGTTAAGAGTGAGGCACCATAAAGCTGGCTGGGAACTAAGTTCAGAGTATTATTGTAGATGATAGTGATGGCAGCTGCATGCTGCCTGGAGAAGCCACTGCTATCACACCAGTGGCTGCAGGGAGGGTGCAGGGAGGTGGTGGACAGCTTTCCTGCAGCCCACAGCACTGGGGGCTACTGCTATGGGGCTCAGCTGGGTTGCCTGCTGGTGGGAAGCAGCATGGCAGGGGAGCAGTGCGGTTGGGCAGATGGGGGCCCTGAGGTGGAGGTGGGCCCCGGGGCAGTGCCATACTTGCACATGGAGTGTGAGAGTCGGCCCTAGGGCGTGGAACTGGGGTCATGCTTTGGAGGCCCAGGTGGGAAGTGGGAGTGGTGCCTGCTTTGGGGACCTGGCTAATGGTGCAGCCACTATGCCCACCCCGTGGAGGGCGCCGGGTTCCTGCATCTTGGGAGGAGGCTCTGCTCAAGGCCACCCAGGTCTGCGTCCCCAGGGTCCACCCCACAATAGGCGACTGCCAAGTCTGACACTCCCAATGGCTGGGCCAGGGCTGCAATCCACTAAGCCCTGGGCCACCCCTGAATGCTGTGGGAATCAGGGAGCTCATGGCAATGTGGCCCCTGCCCCTGATGCTGGCCAGGGCACAGCGAGCACCTGGAGTGCCCACCCCAGGCTATTGGGGGTGTGGCTGCAGCTGCATTCCCACTGAGCTGGAGGGGGCTGGGATCAGGCAGGAGCCTTCCCCCATCCCCTGCAGCCCCCCACCTCTAGGTAGCTGCAGCCTCCCAAGTCCCGGCTGTGGGCTGGGTCTCTTTGCACTGTTGGGGGCCCAGGAAGGCCCCCACCTTGCCCTTGCAGGCCCTGAGGTGCCTGCTCCCACTGCCTGGCCTCTCCCCACTCCCAGCACCCTCTCAGATCTTGGAGAGTGGTTGGGGCTGAGCCTGGGCACTGTCACAGTCTAGCTGGGTGGGCGTGTGCTCAGGGAAGTGCTGACACAACAGCCCCCTGCTGTCTTGACCCCCTCTGGACTTTGAGCACTGACAAGACTGAGGGCAGGGAAACCGCAGGGGTCACTGAAGGTGGCTGGGAGCTGGCTTGCAGGTGCCCGTTGGTGTGAGCAGCCTGGGTGCCATGGACAGTGGCAGGAAGCAGACAGGCTCCTGGATGGAACAGGGCAGGTCCCCAGTGAGGCCCCACCTTCAGGCCCGGGAGGGCCTGAAGGCTGGGGACTGGTCTGCCAATCCCACGGACTGGAGTGGGGACTTGTGGTGCCTTTTCTGGGACCTCCCATGGCCACCCATGGACTAATTGGCAGGCACTCCTCTGAGGCCCATAAAAACCCTGGGCTCAGCCAGAGCAGAGCAGATGACAGAGAGACGACAGGACAACCAGCTGCAGAGAGGAGCTACCCTCTCTTCTAGGAGATGAACACTCACTGGGAGACCCTGGCTGTGGAAAGGAGCTACCCACTGTGGTTCCCCTCTGAGCTGTTCTGTTGGTCAATAAAGCTCCTCTTCCTCTGGCTCACCTTCTACTTCTCTGCATAACTCATTCTTCCTGGTTGCAGGACAAAAACTCAGGAGTGGTGAGGTTAAAAGAGGGCTTTTTAATATCAAGGGAAAATGCTCAGTTTGTGAAAAAGTTAAAAGACAAAACTGTGAAAGGAAGCATACCAAGATTTATTTCTAGGCTGTGAAATTATTAGTGATCAGTTACTATTTTGTTTAAAAAATCTTTTCTGCATTTGCCAAATTTTCTATAATAAGTAGATAGGCATTTTCATGAGAAAAAATCTTAAAAATACATTTACAAATCTATACTGATGCTTACATTAGCTCAACAAGGTCAGCTTTAATTGCAGTGACCTGAAGAAGGAAAAAGTGTTTATTTTCTTCATGCCAAATATTGAAAACCTTTAATAATAATTAAATGTATGTGGTAAACAAGCTATAATCTTTCTGATAAGAAATGGTGAATTTTCTTTTCACTATTAATGTGAATTCAATTTCTATAGACAATGGTTAGCAATATATATTTTAAGATTATATAACTGGTAGGTATTAAAGATCTAATGTAAGAATGTACTCCATACAGTATGGTTACTTTGATATTAGAAGGTACTTTACAATACCTGACTATAATCTAAGAGTATTCCAAAATGGGCTATAGGAAATATCAGCTCCATCTGTTTCTCTGCAAAGAAATGTTTGCAAATTGCTACGTAGTATTTTACTTTCCTGGAGAAATAATTCACATTACGGAACTGAAGCCTTGGAGTATTCTGTGGTAAAGAAACATGGCCAATTTTATCGGTTTAACTACGTTTGAATAAGAGTTTTTGAAACTTATTTTGATTGTGAAACCCTTTTCCCCCCAACAAAATCCCTCCCTGTAATCCTGGCCATTATCATTATTATTGTTATTATTATTGTCACTTAAATTTAAATGTCAATGTTTGATTTATTTCAGGCAGTAATGATGTCCTTTAGGCAGAGAGGTCATGAAGCCACCCTTGACTTTTCTGGTTTGGTAGACTCGAACCATTCAATTTATTTAATGACTAAGTAAGTAAAAGTAACTATGTTGGATAGGTCCTCCATTGCTTTAGGCAGGAAGCAGGAAAATATTTTACTGTTCTTGTGTTGCGGGATGGAGTAATTTCATCATTTTGTTTTTTGTTTTTGGATAAGGCTTGGAAGGTCATTGGTTCCAAGTTGTTTCCCAGCAGCCATGGCATTTTGTAAAGCCTGAAGCATCTTGTGGGAGTGTATTTGCTGAAATATATCTGTAGGTGCTGGTTATTGTCAAACTGTACGGCTGGAGCCCTGAGATATGAAGGTTTATTGTCTAATTTTCAAGTAAACACAATTTTAATGAAAGTAATCATTTAGGGATTTTCTTTAGCACATTTGCTTTGTATGTCTGGACTCCTTTTATTAAAGGAAATGGGAAAATAATTTGGGAATCTAAAATAAATCAGGCTTTATCTGTTGATACTGTTAAACTGGACTATCTGAGCATAAAAATGGTGGGATTTACAATAAACTAAATTGCTTGGAAATAATTGGCTCTTCTAAAGCAGTTTTTCAAAGCCTCACCCTCTATGTAGTCCTTTCATAGTGGGAGGCCACTGGGCTTATTGCAAAGTTTGAGCGTCTAGACAGACAGGTTGCAGTTCCACTAAACAGCTCTGAGATATTACTATTGGTACTATTAATAGCAACTTTTATTGAGGGCTTAATGTATGCTAGTTATTGTGCTACAGGCAATACATGCATGAGCTCTTTTAATTTTCACTACACTGCATCAGAGAATTGGACTAGAAGACTCCTCATCTTTCTTGCAGCATTAAATATCTCAGGAAATATGTCTCAGCTGCCAGACCTTTGTTCCACTCTGGGGAGATGGGGAAGTCAGGAAGCAAAGGAATCTTATCCTCACTAAAAGGGGTGTGTAGACAAACTCAAGAGCCTGAGTTGGAACGCAGAACCATTTTCCATTCCAAACCAATACATAATCTAGTATAACATATATTATAATCAGATGGCTTAAGTGGGCTTTTCTGGTGGCCCAAATGTCTGATAGCTATTAAAATTTATATGGCATTGTTTTCTTGAATCATAGTCTGTTTCAGTTGGGTAGGGGAAGAGGTGGCTTGTGTTGGTTTGTCCAATACAAGCCATTGTATTGAGATTCCCAGGGCCATTCTGTCACGAGGGTAGCTGGGCAGGCAGAATCCTGTTTACGTATTTTAAACACGTTATTTCATCCTACGTGTAAGAAAATTGGGCAGTGTGTGTCACTCCCAAGTGGGTCACTCCTTCTTCTGATGTGCAGGCACGATAGAACTCACCATCTACCCTTAATCTTCCTAAAAAGGTCTCTTACAAAACACTCAGAGGGAGCTTGCAGAATTCGTAGGAAACTGAGCTGAATGTTTATTGAACTCTGTTACTTTTCTGATATCATCTTTTTTTTACTGTCACCGTTTGACTGGTTATCTTCTGAAAAACTACTGGAAAGAATTCTTTGCTCGGTTCCTATTAGAGATTTAATGATTTCTTTCTTACTTACCCCATTAGGAAATATTAAAAACTGCATGTTAAATAGTTAACCAAATAAGAAAGATAAAATCAATCAGTGTTTAAATTACATCTGCTGAGTTTAAATCGTTTAGTAGGTAAAGGCTTCCTTATCTTTCAAATGTGAAGCCTTATTAGAAAACCAGATATATTTTTTTTCAAGCAGCTTCAATACTTTGGCAGTTCTTAGAGATTGGCTGGACCGTTCAGTTTGAAGCAGACAGATTTACTAGGGCCGCAGATCATACAGCCAAGGGTTTATAGAGATTCTGGCACTTCTAACAATCACGAAAAGGCAGCCCTGCACAAAATGCCAAAGTGTGAGCAGAGGGACTGTGACAGGGCCTCTTACAAGTCTAAAGAAATCCCACAATCAGAGATCTATTATTTTGGCTTATGATTTTGTCACCTAGTAAATTGTAAAAACCCTGTGTGAGAGTCGGCCTTGTGAGTTTATGAGGAGGTGTTGAGAAGCTTACAATCATAGTGGAAGGCAAAAGGGAAGTGAGGCGTCTTACATGGCAGGAGCAGGACCATAAGCATGGAGGGGGTGCTACATGCTTTTAAACAACCAGATCTCACTGGAACTCACTATTGTGAGACAGCACCAAGGGGGGATGGTGTTAAACCATAAGAAACTGTCCCCATGATCCAGTCACCTCCCACTAGGCCCCACCTCCAACACTGCAGAGCCAAACCATATCACTGAGCAAAGGGTGCGGGCGTAAGAAAGAGTTTGCATGGGGGTTGAGGCTGAAACTCAGGCCAAAACACTGTGGAAGACCCTCTTCTTTAGGGAGTTAGGACTTGATTCTGTAAGCAATAGGGAAGTTCTAACCAAGGAAGGGGCCTGTCCACATTTGTATTATTGAGAGATGGCCCTGGTCACCGTGAAATCTGTGGATTGGTGGGAGGGAGTGCATAGAGACTGATCACAGGGGCAATGGTGCACAGTTTTGACCATCTTGTGTTTCTGGCATGTCCTAGTGCTTGAGAGTACCCTACAAAGAGGACTGTGTAAAAGCTGTGTCTCTATAGCTTGCAAGAACCTCAAGCAGATATTTTCTTGTGTCTGCATTTCAGATGTTTGTTTTTTAAACTATGACTCAAAGCCAGGAAGACCTATTAGCATCAGGGAATGCAATGATCTAAGTCTTGGATAATTTAGATAGGATTATGCATAAGTGCTATTATTTGTATATTCTATTGAACATTTTCAGGATATTATTAACTCATTTGAATAGCCCATCAACACAAGAACTAAGAATAAGGTAAAATTTTATTAAACTTGAGTCAAAAGT
Organism: Nomascus leucogenys; assembly: GCF_006542625.1. NCBI lineage: Eukaryota > Metazoa > Chordata > Mammalia > Primates > Hylobatidae > Nomascus > Nomascus leucogenys. The sequence continues at coordinate 67,292,716 of NC_044391.1, forward strand.
AATTGCTATCCTATTACTGAATCATAATGTTGGTATTTTTAAAGGTCGCTTTCAAAGGCACCAAATGATAGGCTTTAACTTTACTAAAACCTTGGTCTCAGTATGAAGCCTGTGTTTTAGATGCAGTTTCACAAAATGGTTTTATGTTCAAACCCCAAAGACACACTGATTTAAGGCCCCCATTGTTTTCAGAAGGAAGAAAAATCCTACTGAATCCAAGAGCTCTTGCTGTCCCTTTTGCCCTCACATGAAACGTCTTTGTGATTCAAACTCAATGAGTTATGGACCTGTGGACCCTGGTGGCAGTCACACAGTGTCAAGGGTAAGAGGCAGTAATGTTTCAGAGAGAACAACCTTGCAAAAATGAATACAGAAAGGCAAGCCAGATCTTCTTGCTTTGATTGTGAGATAAAGTTCCAACAGGTGCTGGGACTTAGGTCAAAATTATTAATAGAATGGAAACTCTAATGAGAATAGCAGTGTGATGCTGGGAACTAAGACATGGCTAGAGAGGTCTACGCAATCTCAGATGGCATGTTTTTCACGAGGTCTTTCCTGATTCTCCAGCTGTGATTTTCTTTCTTACTTCATTTATATTTCACTTCAGGCAGCAATTTACTCTGCTTTGAATAATATTTGATTTATAGCCCTCAGTATGTTTTATCATCTGAGTGCAGGACTGTGCCACCATGCAGTGGACTCAGCAAGGAAAGACTAAATCTAGTGACTGACTACTCCATTACATCTACCCATGTATTTACTTATCCCCTCTCTTGTGCAAGATGGGGTTTATGTTGGAGTTACATGATAAGCCCCTGGAGGATGGGGCAGTGTGTTGTTTACATTGGTTTCTTATAGTCCAGGGCCTTCTATATAGTAGCTGCTCAGTACAGGATGGCTGATGAGGAGTTGGCTTCTGACAAGTTTGATTTCTGCTTCTGTGCTCACAGCATGTGACCTGAGGCAAGGAGTTTAAGCCCCTTTAAATCTCAGATTTCTTACTGGGTTTCTTCCATTAAATAAATTAATGTATTTTTTAAACCCCAGTACCTAGCACCTAGTATGATTGCTACTGTCTACTATTTAATAATTGCCCACTATTATTATAATTGTCCATAGCCTCAAGATTACAATACACTGAAAATTTTATCCCATTTTATCACATCTATATTGTATTACCTTATTTTTACAAAATGGGAACAAAGTACTCTAAAGAATTAACAACATACTAGATACAGCATGAATTCAAGAGAATACAAAATCATGATTATACTAGCCAAAGAAATGTTGAAAGAAGGAAATGATTTTTTAGACAAGCTGACAAGTTCACTGGAGTCATACAGAGTCCCATCTTAGACTGTTAGCAATAAAAACAATACTGCCTATTTGTATTTTTCAAAGCACTTTCACATTTCTCAAATTCTCATTATTTGATGGCTGGCAAGATCTGAATTCTCTAGGGAATATCTACAATGTAGTTGACACACAGGCAATTTTCTTAGTGTCCTTGACTGCTAGAAACAAGGGCATTTTCAGTCTGAGCCTTAGGCTCCCTGTGCAATTTCAGAGAGAATCTACTTTTCTTCCATCAGTCCCAATGCTTCCTCAGAATATAAGGACCACAGAGTGATTAAGAATGTGGGCTCTGAGATGATCTACTCCCTGCCCCGGAACCTTACCAGTCCCTGGACTAAAAGCTTGTATTCATTTTTAAATTTGGATTTCAAACCAGCTATCAAGAAGGTAGGTATTATATTCCTCCTCTTTCTAAGAAGAGAAACTGAGCTCAAAGATGTGAAGTAATTTTGGTGACATTATATGGGTCATATGTGGAAAGGCTGGGATTTGAACCCAAGTTGGTCTTACTCCTAAAGCTAGCTCATAACCAACAGGCAGTGCCACCTCCCCTAATACCAATCACCAGCTGGATGATATGGGCAAGCCATTAAATCTCCCTAAGCTTTGCGTTTCTCATGGGCAAAACTGAGATAATATCTATGTTACAGGATAGTTGTGAGAATAAATTTAAGTGACATTTATACACAAGTATTTCTATCTAAAGTAGTCAGACTCTGCTCCCACTTTCTCATGATACCAATATCACAAACCAGCAGGGGACCGTGCATTGATATCCCGTGTGCATCTAACTCCCAGCTCAGTGCACTGCACAGAATGGGTGCTCAGTAAATGTTTGTTGAACAAATTGAATCAACATTTATATTAACCACTTGCAATGCAGCAAGGTACAGTTTTTCACTTTAAGAAACTCAGTTCTAAACAGAAGGAGAAGGACAAGTATGTAAAAACTGAAACAATGTAGAACATGAATGAGGAGTGAAGAAGATTGCTTGGAAAAGAACCCTGGGAGCTGAGTTTTAGAGAACGAGTGAGAGTAAGTAATGTAAAGAAAGGAAGGAAATTGGCATGTTCAAAGGCATGTGGACATGAGGGCTCTGTTAAGAAGCTCAGATGGCATTGGGAGAAAAAAGTGCATAGTGAATGGAAATGGGGTGCAGGGCCTTGAAAGCTGTGCTGAGGAATTGGGATTGCAGAAATAAGGTGTAGAGTCCCTGAGAGATCTTTTTTTTTTTTAATTATACTTTAAGTTCTAGTGTACATGTGCACAACATGCAGGTTTGTTACATATGTATACATGTGCCATGTTGGTGTGCTGCACCCATTAACTCATCATTTAAATTAGGTATATATCCTAATGCTATCCCTCCCCCCTCCCCTGACCCCATGACAGGCCCTGGTGTGTGATGTTCCCTTTCCTGTGTCCAAGTGTTCTCATTGTTCAATTCCCACCTATGAGTGAGAAGACGTGGTGTTTGCTTTTTGGCCTTGCGATAATTTGCTGAGAATGATGGTTTCCAGTTTCATCCATGTCCCTACAAAGGATATGAACTCAACCTTTTTTATGGCTGCATAGTATTCCATGGTGTATATGTGCCAAATTTTCTTAGTCCAGTCTATCATTGATGGACATTTGGGTTAGTTTCAAGTCTTTGCTATTGTGAACAGTGCTGCAATAAACATACATGTGCATGTGTCTTTATAGCAGCATGCTTTATAATCCTTTGGGTATATACCCAGTAATGGAATGGCTGGGTCAAATGGTATTTCTAGTTCTAGATCCCTGAGGAATCGCCACACTGTCTACCACAGTGGTTGAACTAGTTTACAGTCCCACCAACAGTGTAAAAGTGTTCCTATTTCTCCACATCCTCTCCAGCACCTGTTGTTTCCTGACTTTTTAATGATCGCCATTCTAACTGGTGTGAGATGGTATCTCATTGTGGTTTTGATTTGCATTTCTCTGATGGCCAGTGATGATGAGCATTTTTTCACGTGTCTGTTGGCTGCATAAATGTCTTCTTTTGAGAAGTGTCTGTTCATATCCTTTGCCCACTTTTTGATGGGGTTGTTTTTTTCTTTCTTGTAAATTTGAGTTCTTTGTAGATTCTGGACATGAGCCCTTTGTCAGATGAGTAGATTGCAAAAATTTTCTCCCATTCTGTAGGTTGCCTGTTCACTCTGATGGTGGTTTCTTTTGCTATGCAGAAGCTCTTTAGTTTAATTAGATCCCATTTGTCAATTTTGGCTTTTGTTGCCGTTGCTTTTGGTGTTTTAGACATGAAGTCCTTGCCCATGCCTATGTCCTGAATGGTATTGCCTAGGTTTTCTTCTAGGGTTTTTATGGTTTCAGGTCTAACATTTAAGTCTTTAATCCATTTTGAATTAATTTTTGTATAAGGTGTAAGGAAGGGATCCAGTTTCAGCTTTCTACATATGGCTAGCCAGTTTTCCCAGCACCATTTATTAAATAGGGAATCCTTTCCGCATTTCTTGTTTTTATCAGGTTTGTCAAAGATCAGATGGTTGTAGATGTGTGGTATTATTTCCGAGGGCTCTGTTCTGTTGCATTGGTCTATATCTCTGTTTTGATACCAGTACCATGCTGTTTTGGTTACTGTAGCCTTGTAGTATAGTTTGAAGTCAGGTAGCATGATGCCTCCAGCTTTGTTCTTTTGGCTTAGGATTGTCTTGACAATGCGGGCTCTTTTTTGGTTCCATATGAACTTTAAAGTAGTTTTTTCGAGTGCTGTGAAGAAAGTCATTGGTAGCTTGATGGGGATGGCACTGAATCTATAAATTACCTTGGGCTGTATGGCCATTTTCATGATATTGATTCTTCCTATCCATGAGCATGGAATGTTCTTCCATTTGTTTGTGTCCTCTTTTATTTCGTTGAGCAGTGGTTTGTAGTTCTCCTCGAAGAGGTCCTTCACATCCCTTGTAAGTTTGATTCCTAGGTATTTTATTCTCTTTGAAGCAATTGTGAATGGGAGTTCACTCATGATTTGGCTCTCTGTGTGTGTTATTGGTGTATAAGAACGCTTGTGATTTTCGCACATTGATTTTGTATCCTGAGACTTTGCTGAAGTTGCTTATCAGCTTAAGGAGATTTTGGGCTGAGACGATGGGGTTTTCAAAATATAGAATCATGTCATCCGCAAACAGGGACAATTTGACTTCCTCTTTTCCTAACTGAATACCCTTTATTTCTTTCTCCTGCTTAATTGCCCTGGCCAGAACTTCCAACACTATGTTGAATAGGAGTGGTGAGAGAGGGCATCCCTGTCTTGTGCCAGTTTTCAAAGGGAATGCTTCCAGTTTTTGCCCATTCAGTATGATATTGGCTGTAAGTTTGCCATAAATAGCTCTTATTATTTTGAGATAAGTCTCATCAATACCTAATTTATTGAGAGTTTTTGGCATGAAGGGCTGTTGAATTTTGTCAAAGGCCTTTTCTGCATCTATTGAGATAATCATGCAGTTTTTGTCTTTGGTTCTGTTTATATGCTGGATTATGTTTATTGATTTGTGTATGTTGAACCAGCCTTGCATCCCAGGGATGAAGCCCACTTGATCATGGTGGATAAGCTTTTTGATGTGCTGCTGGATTCGGTTTGCCAGTATTTTATTGAGGATTTTTGCATTGATGTTCATCAGGGATATTGGCTAAAATTCTCTTTTTTTGTTGTGTCTATGCCAGGCTTTGGTATCAGGATGATGCTGGCGTCATAAAATGTGTTAGGGAGGATTCCCTCTTTTTCTATCAATTGGAATAGTTTCAGAAGGAATGGTACCAGCTCCTCCTTGTACCTCTGGTAGAAGTCAGATGTGAATCCATCTGGTCCTGGACTTTGGTTGTTAGGCTGTTAATTATTGCCTCAATTTCAGAGCCTGTTATTGGTCTATTCAGGGATTCAACTTCTTCCTGGTTTAGTGTTGGGAGGGTGTATGTGTCCAGGAATTTATCTATTTCTTATAGATTTTCTAGTTTATCTGCGTAGAGCTGTTTATAGTATTCTCTGATGGTAGTTTGTATTTCTGTGGGATCAGTGGTGATATCCCCTTTATCATTTTTTATTGCATCTATTTGATTCTTCTCTCTTTTCTTCTTTATTATTCTTGCTAGGGGTCTATCAATTTTATTGATCTTTTCAAAAAAACCAGCACCTGGATTCATTGATTTTTTTTGAATGGTTTTTTGTGTCTCTATCTCCTTCAGTTCTGCTCTGATCTTAGTTATTTCTTGCCTTCTGCTAGCTTTTGAATGTGTTTGCTCTTGCTTCTGTAGTTCTTTTCATTGTGATGCTAGGGTGTCAATTTTAGCTCTTTCCTGCTTTCTCTTGTGGGCATTTAGTGCTATAAATTTCCCTCTACACACTACTTTAAATGTGTCCCAGACATTCTGGTATGTTGTGTCTTTGTTCTCATTGGTTTCCAAGAACATCTTTATTTCTGCCTTTATTTCATTATGTACCCAGTAGTCATTCAGGAGCAGGTTGTTCAGTTTCCATGTAGTTGAGCAATTTTGAGTGAGTTTCTTAATCCTGAGTTCTAGTTTGATTGCACTGTGGTCTGAGAGACAGTTTGTTATAATTTCTGTTCTTTCACATTTGCTGAGGAGTGCTTTACTTCCAACTATGTGGTAAATTTTGGAATAAGTGCGATGTGGTGCTCAGAAAAATGTATATTCTGTTGATTTGGGGTGGAGAGTTCTGTAGATGTCTATTAGGTCCGCTTGGTGCAGAGCTGAGTTCCCTTGATATCCTTTTTAACTTTCTGTCTCATTGATCTGTCTAATGTTGACAGTGGGGTGTTAAAGTCTCGCATTATTATTGTTTGGGAGTCTCAGTCTCTTTGTAGGTCTCTAAGGACTTGCTTTATGAATCTGGGTGCTCCTGTATTGAATGCCTATATATTTAGGATGGCTCTTCTTGTTGAATTGATCCCTTTACCATTATGTAAAGGCCTTCTTGTCTCTTCTCATCTTTGTTGGTTTAAAGTCTGTTTTATTAGAGACTAGTATTGCAACCCTTGCTTTTTTTTGTTGTTTTCCATTTGCTTGATAGATCTTCCTCCATGTCTTTTTTTGAGCCTATGTGTGTCTCTGCATGTGAGATGAGTCTCCAGCATACTGATAGGTCTTGACTCTTTATCCAATTTGCCAGTCTGTGTCTTTTAATAGGAGCATTTAGCCCATTTACATTTAAGGTTAGTATTGTTATGTGTGAATTTGATCCTGTCATTATGATGTAAGCTGGTTATTTTCCTCGTTAATTGAGGCAGTTTCCTCCTATCATCAGTGGTCTTTACAATTTGGCATGCTTTTGCAGTGGCTGGTACCGGTTGTTCCTTTCCATGTTTAGTACTTCCTTCAGGAGCTCTTCTAGGGTAGTCCTGGTGGTGACAAAATCTCTCAGCATTTGCTTGTCTATAAAGGATTTTATTTCTCCTTCACTTATGAAGCTTAGTTTGGCTGGATATGAAATTCTGGGTTGAAAATTCTTTTCTTTAAGCGTGTTGATTATTGGCCCCCACTCTCTTCTGGCTTGTAGAGTTTCTGCTGAGAGATCTGCTGTTAGTCTGATGGGCTTCCCTTTGTGGGTAACCTGACCTTTCTCTCTGGCTGCCCTTAACATTTTTTCCTTCATTTCAACTTTGCTGAATATGACAATTGTGTGTCTTGGAGTTGCTCTTCTCGAGGAGTATCTTTGTGGCATCCTCTGTATTTCCTGAATTTGAATGTTGGCCTGCCTTGAGAGGTTGGGGAAGTTCTCCTGTATAATATCCTGCAGAGTGTTTTCCAACTTGGTTCCATTCTCCCCGTCACTTTCAGGTACACCAATCCGATGTAGATTTTGTCTTTTCACATAGTGTCATATTTCTTGGAGGCTTTGTTCATTTCTTTTTACTCTTTTTTCTCTAAACGTCTCTTCTTGCTTCATTTCATTCATTTGATCTTCAATCACTGATATCCTTTCTTCCACTTGATCAAATCAGCTACTGAAGCTTGTGCATTCATCACGTGGTTCTCTTGCCATGGTTTTCAGCTCCATCAGGTAATTTAAGGAGTTCTTTACACTGGATTTTCTAGTTAGCCATTTGTCTAATCTTTTTTCAAGGTTTTTAGCTTCTTTGTGATGGGTTCGAACTTCCTCTTTTAGCTCAGAGAAGTTTGATCATCTGAAGCCTTCTTCTCTCAACTCATCAAAGTCATTCTCCATCCAGCTTTGTTCCACTGCTGGCGTGGAGCTGCCTTCCTTTGGAGGGGGAGAGGTGCTCTGATTTTTAGAATTTTCAGCTTTTCTGCTGTTTTTTCCCCATCTTTGTGGTTTTATCTACCTTTGGTCTTTGATGATGGTGATGTACAGATGGGGTTTTGGTGTGGATGACCTTTCTGTTTGTTAGTTTTCCTTATAACAGTCAGGACCCTTAGCTGCAGGTCTGTTGGAGTTTGCTGGAGGTCCATTCCAGACCCTGTTTGTCTGGGTATCAGCAGCGGAGCCTGCAGAACAGCGAATATTGCTGAACAGCAAATGTTGCTGCATGATTGTTCCTCTGGAAGCTTTGTCTCAGAGGGGTACCTGGCCATGTGAGGTGTCAGTCTTCCCCTACTTGGGGTTGCCTCCCAGTTAGGCTACTCAGGGGTCCGGGACCCAGCTGAAGAGGCAGTCTGTCGGTTCTCAGATCTCAAACTCTGTGCTGGGAGCAACACTACTCTCCTCAAAGCTGACAGACAGGATCATTTAAGTTTGCCGAGATTTCTTCTGCCTTTTGTTCAGCTATGCCCTGCTCCCAGAGGTGGAGTCTACAGAGGCAGGCAGGCCTCCTGGAGCTGTGGTGGCCTCCACCCAGTTTGAGCTTCCTGGCCACTTTGTTTACCTACTCAAGCCTCAGCAATGGTGGGCGCCCCTCCCCCAGCCTCGCTGCCACCTTGCAGTTTGATCTCAGACTGCTGTCCTAGCAATGAGTGAGTCTCCGTGGGTGTGGAACCCTCCAAGCCAGGTGCGGGATATAATCTCCTGGTGTGCCATTTGCTAAGACCATTGGAAAAGTGCAGTATTAGGGTGGGAGTGACCTAATTTTTCAGGTGCCATCAGTCACAGCTTCCTTTGGCTAGGAAAGGGCAGTCCCTGACCCCTTGCACTTCCCAGGTGCCCTGCTTTGGCTCACGCTTGGTGGGCTGCACCCACTGTCCTGCACCCACTGTCTGAGAAGCCCCAGTGAGATGAACCTGGTTCTTCAGTTGGAAATGCAGAAATCACCCATCTTCCGCATCGCTCATGCTGGGAACTGTAGACTGGAGCTGTTCCTATTCGGCCGTCTTGGAACCGCATCGAGAGATCTTAACTGAGTGTCAGGAGCACATTTCTATTTTCGAAAATTCACATGTGGGAAATTGGCAGAATAGTGGAATAGGAAGAGGTTGGATATACAAGTAGAGTTTAAAGGTTATAATGGTAGTTTAGGGAGGGAAATATAGGGGCCTGAGCTATTAAGGCAGTGAGAGAGAGGAGGAAATGAGTTCTGCTGTGTTTAGGTGGTAGAATTCACTGGACTTAAGATCAGGTTGACTATAGGGAAAAAAAGGAGGAATGATGTCTAAGGTAGCTGACAATTTTGAGCAACTAGATATATGGTGGCTCCATTAATAATAATAGGTACCATTTATTGAGTGCTCATTATGTACCTGGCATACTGCTAAGTGCTTTGCATGCATTATTTTATTTCATCCTCATATCAATCTGCAAAATAGTTATTTTCTCCATTTTATAGATGAAGAAGGTGAAGCTCAGAGCAATTAGGAAGCCTGCCTAGTGTCTCAGATGGAATAAGTGGTGGTATTGAGATTTGTACCCAGGTAGGCTCCCAAGCCCATGCCAACAATTACTGTGACACACACACAGGCTCTTCCTGTGTTGAGCACCACAGGAAGAGAAGGTTTGGAGAACGAAGGGAGCAGATGGTGATCACATAGTATTATGTGTTCTACCATCCAACTATTTTGGGTTTTGCTTGCACGAAAATGCATGGGAGCAGCAGTGCTTCCTTCCTTCTTATCTGGAGGAATTGGCGGGGTGGGAGGTGGAAGAGGGAGCTGAGAAGGTACCCTTTACAAGCATCCTGTTGACCTCATGGTTTTTCTCTCCTGCCCCCTCCAGAATAGTTGCTGATAAAGGAGATATAAAGGAGCAGGGTTCTTCAGGTCAGCATTTCTAGCTTTAGTGGGAATGCCAGCAGAAAAAGGGACCCAGTGTCTGAAGCCATAGGCAAGGAAGCTCAGGGCTCCATAGAGGTGGACAGGCAGCTTACATCTCATCTCATGGTTAAGCACATTAACCACATAAGCTTCCTCTAACTGCTGAACTCACAGCAAATAAACACACACCCACACAACCAGTAAGTAAGTATCAGTGGAGCAGATGCAAATGAAATACAAATGATGAACTGCTGTCAGTTCTTGGGGTATTTGGCACCTGAGTCAACTCCAGAAGGAATGTGAACTCTTGGGTAAGGAGGGCATGATTTCAGAGGCACCAAGAGGACCTTTCCACCAAATTTAGCTTTTTAATTTTTTTTTAAATCTGAAATTCTACAATTATAAATTCATTCCTCCCCTTTCAAAATGAAGCACTTTATGCTAAAGAAGAACCCACTTAAAGTCTCATTAATTATTTCTTCCCTGAAGAAGAATCAGTCTTTTGGGTTCTATCTTGTGAACACATTTTGAGAGTAGGGCACGGAAGGAATGAAATTTCTGTCAGCAGAGAGATGAAGACGGCTGGCCTGAGAAGGCAGGAATATACAAACTAACTGATGAGGGTTAACCAGTATGCCACTTTTATGCAAGTCAGTACAGGTTTCTCAGTAAAGTATGGGAAAATAGAAATTTAATTTATGAATTTTTTCATCATTCTTTGTCATATAGGCCAGCCAGAAAGGGCAAAAAGAAAAAGATATTCAGAGATGTGACTTCTGGTGTCCTTCTGCACTTGACAGAAGCTACCCTTTTGGGAAAAACTGGATAGTTTGTAGATCTGCCATAGAAAATTCAATATCTCTAGAGGCATACTAGTGCTAAATGGACATATTATTACTTTTGCTATCTCACCTATTGGCATGTGCTCGTGTGTGAGGCGGGATTATGGACAGGATGGGGAATAGGAGAGTATCAAGAATGAATGGGCATTGCCCAAGAAGGTGAATCAGCTGACGGTTCAATCTACCTGGAAGTAAAAATAACTGGGGAGCAGAAAATCTTATTCATATTTTAATTACGTTGTCTAGAACATGAAATGACAAGAATGTGTACTATATTTATTGGGCTACTGAATTCTCTATTTCATGCCCCTAGGCACTCCCAGAAGTCTCATTCTATTTCCTTGAAAAAATACCAAGCGGGCTGGGTGCGGTGGCTCACGCTTGTAATCCCAGCACTTTGGGAGGCCGAGGCAGGCGGATCACGAGGTCAGGAGATCGAGACCATGGTGAAACCCCATCTCTACAAAAAATACAAAAAATTAGCCGGGTGTGGTGGGGGGCGCCTGTAGTCCCAGCTACTCGGAGAGGCTGAGGCAGGAGAATGGCGTGAACCCAGGAGGCGGAGCTTGCAGTGAGCCGAGATTGTGCCACTGCACTCCAGCCTGGACGACAGAGCGAGACTCTGTCTCAAAAAAAAAAAAAAAAAAAAAAAAAAAATACCAAGCATTTCTGCTTCAAGAATGATTGAGGGGTTGCCTTCTCTTGTTGCTTTACTAACCACCTCCCTCAACCAAACACCCACAGGCAAGTTGCCTCTCATTCTCCAATCTAGGCAGAGTGAATCTTTTGTCATTATTTGCAGGAAATGGGACACAGGGAATGAGCCAATCAGATTATCAGCATTAGGCCATTTTTTTTTCCCCTTGTCCCTCTCCCTCAATCTTTTTAATTGGGAAAAGTGCTTGTTTTAAAATCTAGTAGATATGATACAAGTTGAACATCCAACTATAAGAAGAATCATCAGAAAAAAAATCAGAATTTCTCTTCAAAGTTTACAGAGAATTAATTTAACTCCTTTTCTTAATAGTTATTTTTCTTTGAATTAGGCAGTGGTAACTAAAGCTAAAACAACCACCACCACAGTGGTAATAAAGGTTAAACGACCTTCCACTGCCCTTGTTTACACTTTTCTCATCAGTTGAGCTTTCCGTTTCTTCAAAGTCTTGCAGAAATGGCTGGCAATTTTCAATCATCAAATCAAAGCCCTTTGTTGGAATCGTTTCTTTGGTGTAACGCAAGATATGCTGCCAGTAATTTGATCAGTTCAGTCATTCCCATAATTAGAACAAGAGCACGTCTTCCTGAAGTATGTGCTTATTCCATGGTCTGAAGTCACACAAAAGGGAATGTGCAAAGCCCTTATGTTGTGTGGTTCTAAAATAGCCGCTGTTTTTTTATATATTTACCTCTTAAAACTTGCCCACCATCCTAGGTAGACAAACTTATAGCTCTGCTCTATCTGCTGATGACTGATGAAATGCAAGTCAGAGCATTTCACTTTAACTATATTGTTTGTCTGTTTAATAGGTGTGGCATGCATGCCCACTCATATAAGACTCATTCAAAGTCTTCCTGGGTTCCACAAGAGCAGAGGGAAGGCAACACTTAAATACTTTGAGTATTCTCTCTTCATATTATTTGTGTACCTGTAGCTTTATGCCTATGACAACCTTTGTGTAATGTGGTAACAGTCTCATGGGATTACCAAGGTTGTAGGTTCCCTACCCTCACTTTAAAGAAGGGGAATTTTGGCCGGGTGTGGTGGCTCACGCCTGTAATCCCAGCACTTAGGGAGGCCAAGCTGGGCAGATCAGGAGGTCAGGAGTTCAAGACCAGTCTGGCCAACATACTGAAACCCCATCTCTACTAAAAATACACAAAATTAGCTGGATGTTGTGGTGTGTGCCTGTAATCCCAGTTACTTGGGAAGCTGAGGCAGGAGAATCGCTTGAACCCAGGAGGTGGAGGTTGCAGTGAGCCGAGATCGCACCATTGTACTCCAGCCCAGGTGACAGTGTGAGGCTCTGTCTCAAAAAAAAAAAAAAAAAAAAAAAAAAGAAGAAGGAAAAGAAAGGGGGTGGGGGTGGGAATTTTGAGCAGTGGGTGCATTTATCTGAGACTATTTGTGGGGTAGTTGAGATAGCTGTGCTCCGATGCTCAGCTCACACCACATCCAAATGTCTTTCTCATTCTCATTTCACTGTCCTCTTGTGGTCTCCCTGTTCTGTTCTCTCTTTCCTCTTAACCATCCTCCACACAGCAGTTAGAATAAAGTTTCTCACATCCTTTCATCACGTTACTCCTCATTTTCTAACTTGTAAAATTTAGACATCTCAGCTTACCCTTCCTGACAACTGTCTGTGTGTTATGGCAGACTTGTTTAACATGAATTTCTCTGGTACCGTGAAGATATGTTCCAAGGCCCCCAGTGGATGCCTGAAACTGCAGTTAGTACCAAACCCTACATATGTTATGCTTTTTCCTGTACATACATACCATACAGCACTGGCGCACTGGACAAAGGGATGATTCATTTCCTGGGAGGGATGGAATGGGATGACACAAGATTTCATCACACTACTCAGAATGGAGTGCAATTAAAAACTTATGAATTGTTTATACATTTTCCATTTACTATTTTCACACTGCAGTTGATCCTGGGTAACTGAAACCAAGAATAAGGAGGTGACTATTGTGCATACTTTGAAATGCTGAATTAACTGTCTTGTCACTACTCTGACAACTTCTTTCTCCTAATGGCCAGCATGAAACCCTCCTTTCTTCTGAAACAGTGATGAAAAGTGCCTTTCTCCAGGAAGTCTTCCCTGATGGATTTCAATACCTTTCTATCTAATTTAAATACACTTTACCTAATTTTGCAACAAGATAAATAAATAATAGTAATAATAATAATAATCTTACTACCATTAAAAAAGTCAAAAGGTATTCTTCACACTAAATTGGTGTCTCTTTTGCTTTGTTTCTTTTTCTTCCTTTCTTGAAATCTTCTGGAATGATTGAAACCTAGGAAGCAGCTTGATTTGAGATGACAAGGGTTTAGTCATCAACACACCTTCTGTAGATGCATTTCTAGCTCCAAAATGACATGGAGATAGAGCAGGACCAGTTCAGGTCTGATTTTTCCACATTAGTTTATATCCTAAACTTTAGACTAAGGGCAACATTTCACATAGTGCTGTACCAAATTTTAGGAGAATCATTTCCTTCACAGTAGAATGTCTATCAAACCTATGTGCAACGTACTGTGCAATAATAAAGAAGCATTTTGCTAAAGCATGAGGAACTGAGCCTCTTGTTTTTGAAAAGTAGTTATGAAATCATCTCTTTTTGTTTTAAATCCAAGTAGACTAAATTTCTGATTGAAAAGAATTGAAAGTTTTGTTTTGCTTTGTTTTGAATATCACTCCCACCAGGAATTATCAAGTAGAATTTATTCTTAGAATATGAAAAGGGGTAGAGATATATTTTCAACATGCTCTCTAGATCATTGAACCAAAAAACCGTAGTTTTTGACATGTTTCAGCAGAACAATTGTATGAATAAGAGGCCATAGAACATGGTGGATAAGAGCACAGACTGGGTTTGCATCCAGGATCTGCTCCAGGATCTGGCTGTGTGTAATCCCTGTGTACCTCAATTTCCTCATCTGTAACATGGTGATAATTTCACTACCACTACCACTACCTATCTCAGAGGGTTATTAGAATGATTGCACAAGTTAATATTTATAAAGTGCTTAGAACATTACCTTGGCATATGTAATGGGTAAGCTGTTACTATCACCACAGATATAGGATTATTTATTTAATTGATGAATAAAAGTGGTATATATTTATGGTGTATAACATGATGTTTTGGGATATGTATACATTGTGGGAAGGCTATATTGAGCTAAATATATAATGTATATATTACCTCACCTATGTATCCTTTATTTTTTGTGGTGGGAACACAAAATCTCTCTCAAGTGTACAATATTTTGTCATTAACTATCATCACCATGTTGTACAATAGAGCTCTGGAACTTATTTTTCCTATCTAACTGAAATTTTCTATCTTTTGACTACCATCTCCTGAATCTTCCCCTCACTCCTGCCTCCAGCCCCTGGTAACCACCTTTCTACTCTCTGCTTCTGTGTTTGACTATTTTATATTCCAAATATAAGTGAGGTTATGCAGTATTTGTATTTCTCTTCCTGGCTAATTTCATTTAATGCTATGTCCTTCAGGTTAGATGTAGGACCTTTATATTAAAAAGACTGAAAGATGGTTTTCCTATAAATGTGTCCCATGTCCTTCTAGGAAAAGTCCTTTAGGTCTTGCCTTCCTATCTTCTGGTTTTAAATTTGTACCAACATTTCCTCTGTTTCACTAAATGAGGACTGAGTTTCATCTGGAAATCTCAATTCTAATCATTATCTAAAAGCCTCAGCTTACAAATAGCATGCTATACAGAAAAGTATTTTTCAGGAATCCCTCGATGATTAAAATGAACTGATATAAAATTAGAGGACAAACAAAAGCATTCAATAGTGAAAATACAGTATTTTCCAGATCATGATAATTATGTGTTGTAATTCTATGTGTATCAGTTTGTAATTTTCCGTTTTGTGATTATTCAATCAACCCTTGTCTTCATTATTAGACTTTAAATTCCACAAGGATAGGGACTGTGCTTCAGTCATTATTAAATTCCAGCACCCATTCTCTGACATACAGTAGGCATTCAAACATAATTGTCAAATGAATGAATGAATACATACATGGCTTAGTAATAAAAATGATCCTTTGCAAGTCAATGTTTTTATGTAATAGCCTTTTAATAATTTCACCTGTACTTAATAGAGTTATTCATATTCTTAAAATTTCTATTAAGAAAGTAGAAGACTGACAGAGTTTAAAAGCGGCTCATTAACTTAGCAGAGAGGCAGGCTTGAGGAGGAGCCTCCAGTCTTCTGAGCCCCAGTTTGGGTTTGTTTCCAGTAAGATGACAAAGGATTTGGAGAATGAGGAAATGCCACCTTATTTCCCTTGTTAGTAGTTTTCCTTTCTTTTCCCCTGCAATCGTTTCATAACTTGCATCCTATAGATGCAGAAAGAAGAAGGGAGAGCATCTTCAAACAGTTAGTTAGGACTCTCCTTCTGGGAGGAAAGTGGATATCAAAGCACAGGATTGTTATATCCTCATGACTCAGAGCCCTGCATCCCAGGGTTGGTGACAAATCTGAAGCTCTGATGAAATTAGAACATACTGCTCACCCCCAGGCAGGTAGGTGTCTTGAGTATCAAAGGGTTAGTATCAACAGTGACAATATTTAAAACGAATGTGCTATCTTACTGAGAAATTAACATGTAGGCAAATGTATAACTTTTAATTTAGTTATTTACTAAATAAATAATGTTTTATTTAGTGCCTGAAAATATCATACTTAGAAAGATAGTTTTGACCATCTGGAAACTATTTTGGGAAATTAAAATGTTGGAGTTCAATTCTATCAATAATCCCCTCCTGCCTTTATTATTATTATTATTTCCCTGTTGCCTTGTCCTCAAATCAGATCCTAAAACTTGTCTCCTATAAAGCAGCTCCCTACAAATTCATAAGTCAGACTCTGTCCAATGTCCTCTTTGATATTTAGACATTCCTCTCTGATTTTGCTCTGAGTCACATGAACATATCACAGACATAAATATTCTTGCTTTTTTGCTACTCTTAGAACATGTGGATATATGATTTAGTTCCTAAAACAGGATTCGTTGAACACCTGCTTTCTACAAAATCCAACTCCCATGAAATCTGAGAGAGGTTTTCCTCTAAAGTATAAACCAGAAGCATAACCAAACCAATTTTTTTATTATACTTTAAGTTCTAGGGTACATGTGCACAATGTGCAGGTTTATAATTTTAAAAAATCAAATCAGGTCATTAGAATAATGTTCTGTATCACTGGGATGGGAATTTAATGCTAGACAATTTAGGGTCATTATTATTATGCCAAGCACAACTATCTTCAATTAGTTATGTCAAGGTGGGGATGTAATTGTTGGACATGTTGGCTTCTTGTTTCATTCGGCTTCCATGCTGCATGAAGATTCCAGAAAACCACGATTAACTGGAATATTTGGGGAATGAAGACTTAAGTTTTATTTAATATTTTAGTCAGCTTAAGTTTAAGCAGAAAACACTTGGCTTTAGTTTTTGTTGAAAAACTTTCTAAAATAAGTTTATTTTCTTGCATCAAAAGGATAGCACAGTGGAAAGCTGTTTTCAATAGTTAAGAACATTACGAGTCCCTTGGGATCATTTTCTGACTGTTATAAAATGTTAACAGAGAGAGGGTTTTGAGATGAAAATGGATATGGAAACTAGTTAACAACTAGGGCCCTGGGTCAAACAGCCAGTTACCTCTGACTTTAAAAAGTGGACGATAAACTATTTATTGAGCACCTGCTATTTTACAGGGCATAGACTCTTCCCTTTAGGAGCCTGAATTCTGGTAGGGAAGAGAAGGGTGTGTTTAAAAATAATTACTCTACAATGTTGTAAGTACTTATGAAGGTATACAGCAAGTGCTATTGTAGCTCAGAGCAAGGAACTACCAATGGCCTAAAGGAGTCAAAGGCCTTCCTTTGGGAAAAATGATGATCTTGGCCTTGACACACACATGAGTTAAATGGAGAAGAGGATGTAGGACATCTTTGATGTAATGAGTGAAACCTATGTAGGGCATGGTGTGTATGTCTTTGTGACAGGGCAAGGAGAGACTGGTAGCAGATGAGGTTGGACCAGCAGCCTGGGGACCATTTATACAGAATTCAAGCACTATTTTGCAAGTAATGTATGATAGTGGAATAAATAATCTGACTTGTGTTTCAGAAAGATTACTCTTTTGGTGGTGAGAAAGAAGGATTGGAAGGAGGAAGCGACAATTTTGATAAATTATCCAGTTAATATTTCAAAAGAATCTTTTTACTGTTTGTTTATTGACCTAAATTATAGCTTGTATTTTTTATTTACCTTTAAATAGGAAAACATTTCAGTTCTCTTCTCTTACTTAGGTGCTATGTTATTATCATCACTCTCAGTATTGGGAAACTGAGGCACAGTGGGCATGTGACTTCCCCGAGATTCTGAATTGAATCAACCGAGAAACTGACTCAAAACCAGTCTTGAAGTTTCTTCCAGCAACTGCTAGACCACACTCCCCACTATTATGGCATATTTATGATATAATTAACTTTCAGAAAGCCATATGGCTTTCATTACAAAGACTAAAGGAATGTGCTTTTCATAACAAATGGCATATGGCCTCCAATAGCTCTTTGCTTGCATGTTTTAACAAAACGAACATGTACATAAATTAGATGCTTCAGGTCAGTTAGCAAACTGAAGTTGATTTTCTTCTGCTCTCCCTAATTACAGCTGCATTTCTGACAAATATCAAGGAGTTTTTTGGCAGCCTGTAGGTGCAAAATACATAGCACAGCTCAAATGATCTTTTTCTCTTACGGCATTGCTCCTTTAAAGAGTCAACGTTTTTATCTTATTCACAGTGGAGTATGCAGCTTGTGGAAGTGAAATATTTTTGATGAAGCTGCATGCTTTCAGAATGGTGGAAAATTTAATTGACTTAAATGATACAAAAGGCAAAAGAAAAAACTAAATGAAAATCATTGAGACAAAAGTTGACATTTATCTTTGGCCACTTACATGATGCAGAGGAGAGAGATACATGATAGATGCTCACATGCTGAACTAATTTAACAGCATTTAAGCGTGAGGGCTCACTCTTAATCTCTTAGAGTTATTTGGAAGCCTTTCTATTTTAGGTAATATGCCTTAAAGTTCTGCTCCCTTAGTTCGCACTGTGCCTCATCCTATTGTTTATTTAGCAGGTTTTTTTAATAGAGTCTGAGAATGAGCTTCTTGCAACTTTCACATTATCATATTACAATATTCACCACTGATTATTTGTACTCAAGGTCAATGACATTATCTCATTGGAATTCCCTGGACTCTGAATTTATGTAAGATAGTCCAAAATGCTCTTGTCTGTGATGGAAAAATACAACACAATTACTGTAAGTCAGTTGGTTCTTAAAGTGTTTCAAATTTGGCTACTCATCATATTGGCAAATTACTTACTTTTCTTTTAAATGCTCGTACTTATATGACACCAATAAAATTTTCTTGATTAATGAAGTGGAAATATATCTACTATAAAAGGAAATTTAAAACATATATTTCTGAAGTAAAGAAGTAAAAATACATTTTAATTAATATTAAAGTATTTAAATCCTTCTATTCAAAAGCTCAGTTCCTTAAGAACAAAGAAAACACATAATTTAGGATGACTTATTCATTAAGAATAAACCAAATGTTTTAAATAATCGATTAAACTTTCAGTCTCTTTTTTTCCCGTCTAAAATGGCTCACTCAAATCCTGTTCATACAAAAGGAAAGTGTTAATTTGTATCCTAATTCACCTTATATTTACTATAATGTATATTTCTTTTTTGGACAAGTCATAGCTTCTCCTTTCATAAAATAATATCTTCCATTATGTTACAATTACAAACTATGGCTCATAGGACTGGTGAATCATAGGGTTGGATGGAATAAGCCCTTCAGCAGTCATTTTCACCTCCAGGGCATCTCTAAACCATGAGTTGAACAACAAGGTGAGTGAGTAAGAGACACCTTCAGTCAGAAATACGGCTTTGGCTAGATGAAAAAAAAAAAAGTAAATCTGGGAACTCTTTTTCTCTTTAGCAAAATACGTCTTTCTTTCTTTTTGTCAAAGTGAATCTTATTTCAAACTGATATCATTAGAATAATAACCCCACAACAAAAATTGTTGTGTGAGACCATTTAGATTCACTTCATATGTGAGAATCGGATGCTAGCATCTGTAAGACATGAGATAAGCAACGTTTGAAGATAGCAGATTCTGCCCCCATCTATGTCAGCATAATTTATTACATGACTACAAAATACAACAACAGTATGTAAGTACAAAATGTGTAAAAAAAATTAATGCTGCATACGTC
The DNA here is from genome assembly GCF_006542625.1 of Nomascus leucogenys. Taxonomy (NCBI): domain Eukaryota; kingdom Metazoa; phylum Chordata; class Mammalia; order Primates; family Hylobatidae; genus Nomascus; species Nomascus leucogenys. The sequence goes on from NC_044391.1 coordinate 67,312,186, forward strand.
TGTAAAAAGCCAAAAACCAATTTGCAAGAGAAGGCAATTAGGGTAACCTTTATGTACCAACAAATCATTTGAAGTTGGGATACAATGTTATTTTCTTAACTGTCACAATTTACTCATGTTAAGACACTCCTATCTTGCTTTTATCCTCCATAGCATGTAAGGATAGTTACACTGGTGGGAATACTTTGAGATGCTGAGCCAGGGTGGCTGACAGCGTGAGGAAGTCAGGAAAAAGTTTCAATTGAACTTGATCTCTTTGCTGTTTATATGATGGTCTTTTCACGATTAAGCAACCATGAGCACAAAAGAAGAGACATGACTCACTCCAATTACCTTGAATAGTTGGGTTAATTTGAAATTTATATGCTTAAAAAGTTGTGATATGCAAAGACATAAACAACTGGTTTCTCCAGATTTTCAAATCCTGCTCCAAATTATTTTAACAAACACATATGTTGTCATTTAAATGGGGGAAATGGCCAAGACCAACCCCACCTGGCTTCAGAGGAAGTTGGATACTGTAAACAGAAGATATGTTTTGGTCTGCTGAGCACCATATTGGGTCTGAATATGCTAAGGTAGTCTTAGTACTAATTTTGGTGGTTGGATATGCAGAGACTTCACTGGAATTGGGAAGATACAAGAAAGAAGGGGTAGAGAAGGAGAAATGTTCATGGAAGGGGAGAGGAGCAGAATAGCCAGGGAGATGATGCAATACTGGGAAATCACAGAGGGTAAAGGCAGTGAGTGAAAATCCAGGTGTTGGGGTGTCTGCAGGATTATTCAGCACTAGAATGTTTAATTGTTAATCAAGTGGTGTCTGTTTCTGTAATTGTAATGTATTCCAACTCCTCAAACTTTAGTAAAATCTGTCATAAGCACCCATTTTTTGAGGGCTTTCTTTTGTTTTTGGATTGAAAATTATGGGAAAGGTTTCCTTCCATGTTGGGTGGAATAGGGTCAGCACCAACAGGAAGAGTGGTAAATGAGTAAATTAAGCAGAAGCAGGCATTTGGAGCCAAGGGAGTACCAGCTCTTCCTTCTCCAGCTTTCCATCCCCCACGAATGTCTAGATATTTTGGAGAGGGTTTTGGTCTTTTACAACCCATGGGATGGATGTTTGAATCCAGGAGAGAGTAGATCCCAGATGATATTTATGCTATATTTATAAAGTCTGAAAATATAACAATTCATTTGGGGAGAAAGTAAGGATGGAAAATTTTGATCTCTAGCACTCCTTTTTCTTTCATAGTGTTAACAGTGTAACACATGATATTGTTGGCATTTTCTTCTACAGACATACCAGACATTCAGCATTTATTTTTTATTTTTTATTTCTTTTAGTCAAGTCTGAGCTAGTCAATTATGTGTCTGGTGAACCAAAAGATATTACTGAAATCCATGGCAACAGTTCAGGAACCATCTTGTGCACTTGCATTTATTGGAAGTATAATGGTAGGTTGCCTGTCTCTGTCGCATTCCTCATGGTACGCAGGGAAATTTGCTAATATGTGAAAATGTTTATAGGAAGTAGTTTTGTTTTGTGAGGCATGCAGACTGGTAGCTACATGTTTGAAGATACCCACTTTTTTTGGCTCTTATCACTTATGAATAATGGCCATGGGATAGAGTGAAAAAAGTATTAATAACTTAATGCTCAAACTTACCTTTTTAAAGGGCAAATTTCACATGTATCTAAAGTGAAAATAAACCTGAGATATGATTTGTTTACATTAAGTTAGAGTTTTTATGCACGTGCCTCCACTGTATTCTGCTACATTGGTAGTGGCGAAATATGCACAAAAATGGATGAGAGAGAGAGAAATAGAGACAAAAGACAAAGGAAAGCAAAGATGTTTTAAGATCTGGCATAAACAGCAGGTCTAATTTCTTTATTTGGTAAGTCTCGCATACTCTCTGTTTAACAGATGTGCCTTGCACTGTCGCAGCTTGATGTTCTGAGAGGGTTCTCAAGGAAAATTTATTTGATGGAGCAACTCTCATATCATATATCTTGACATTTGAGAACCTTCCAGAAAAGACCAAAGTGTTCTAATAGAACAAGCTCCTTGTCTACGTATCTACATTTGGCCACAACAATGCTATTCTCATAGTTATGGGAAAGGCTGAAGGCCAAGTTCGTGTCTGGTTTTGTATCTGGTCGAGTCCTTACATGCTTACATGGAGATTCAGGGAAAGGTTTAATTTTCCCAAGCCTCACAGAGGCAATTGTTTACTGGCACCAAATTATATTTCTGCTTAAAAAAAGATGACACAAACTGATACCATAGAAATCTAAAATGGCAGACAAATATTAAGTGATTTTAATCCAAACAAATATAACCATAAAAACCTGAAGATTGCTATTGAATCTGGAAACACTGTAACTTTTTTTTTTTTGCTTTTCAAGACGAGTCTAGGACCATTTAGACCACAAAAAATCCACCTTGTTTTAGAGTTTGGAGGATGCATCTCTGTGTGTGGCTTCCAAGGCTCCAAGTTTGTTCTAAAAAATCTACTCCTGTCCTGTGTCCTCCAATTCCTATTCACATAGGGCTGTGTGTGTGTGCATGTATGTGCTTGAACAATATTTTACACTTGCACTTAATGAAATTTACCATCCTATATTAGGCTTATTTTTCCAGCCAATCAGAATTCAGTAGCATTCTCATTTCTGCCTGATTAGGATTTATTCCTCCCTGATTCTTGTTATTCACAAAATAGCAAATGTATCATATACAAATTGATTGAATCACTGATGAAAATGGAGATGAAGGCAGGGCAAAGAGAATCCTTTTATGGCACTGGTGCCCGCCCTTCAGAGTGACATTGATCTGTTAACCGTCATTCTCTGGGTGTGGTTGTTTAACCAGTTTAAAAATCACTTACTCCACAAACATATTGAATGCTCCCTGAGCCAAGCTTCGTGCTGGGTGGTGGGAAAGACAAATGATACTATCCCTGACTTCAAGCAGCCCAAGGGAAGAAAGACATGAAAATGAAGAGCTGCAGTGAAGTGTGATAATGCCAGAGGTGTATATTAGGCAAGGCACTTAAAAGCCAGCCTAGGATTTTCTGAAAAAATAAACTGAGGAGAGTAAGAGGTTTTCTGAGTTTGTTCAAAATATATAGAATTTATTTTTTCAGATAAATTTTAGAAACAGTTCATTACCAGGAAAATCCTATTAAAATTTTGAAAATAATTGCATTATACTTTTAACTTAATTAATTCAATATCCTTATGCAGAACCATGATATGTATTTCATTACATCCCCATGTATTTTAAAAGGCGGTTTTTAGGATATTTTGTTTTTTGTTGCTTTTGAGAATAGGGATTTTTTCTCATACTTTCTAAATGTATTTTTGTGGGTTTCCAAGAAAGTCCCGGGTCTTTGGCATATTTATCTTATGATTAGCTATGTTTCTTGACTCATTATTTCTAATGTTTTTCAGTTGACTCAACTGAGGTTTTTAAACCAAAAATCATTGCTTGTGGATACTGATCATTTAATTTTTTCTTTTTAAACTATTTGGTTGTGTATTTCATCACACTTTTGACCTTTTAGAATATTGTAAAGTAAAGCCTTTGGTTTTAGTCATATACACTTGTACTTTAAACACTCACAGTTCAGCTTCTGAGGACTCTGCAGATGTGGGTTTCAGCAGCCAAAGTGTATTGCACCTGCTCACAGACCTTGGGAGTGTAACTTTCTCTCTTTATACAAGATGTGCTCACTGCTTAATGATATCACAGATGCTGTTGCATTTTATTTGTAGATTCCAAGTTATTTTCTTGAATGTGTGAGAAATATAATTAGAAAATTAAATTATTTTTGAAATTAAGAATAGAAATAAGTGAGAAAAAATTGACTGTAAAAAAAGAAAGGACTATTCTGTGAGACCAGTTTATGACGGAGGTGATTTAACTTATCAATGCTTCATCACACTTTACTCCTAGGCAGGGCTGCCAAAATCATGAGCATGTTAATGTTAGCTGGTGCTTTGTGTGCTCAGAAGATATCACTAAAGAAGCCAAACATGGTGGTGCATGCCTGTAGTCCCAGCTATTCAGGAGACCAAGATGGGAGGATTGCCTGAGCCCAGGAATTCAAGACCAGCCTGGGCAATATAGCGAGACTCACCTCATAAACAAAACAAAACAAAACAAAAAACAACCAAAAAAATATAGATATCACTGTGAAAGGAAAATAAATCCCAGGAGCCCCAAATCACTAAGCCAAGGGAAAAGTCAAGCCTGGAACTACATCAGGCAAACCTGCCTCCCATTTTATTCCTCAATAATACAGCTACAGGCTGGGCACTGTGGCTCACGCCTCTAATCCCAGCACTTTGGGAGGCTGAGGCAGGTGGATCACCTGAGGTCAGGAGTTCAAGACCAGCCTGGCCAACATGGCGAAACCCCATCTCTACTAAAAATACAAAAATTAGCCAGGTGTGATGGCAGATGCCTGTAATCCCAGCTACTTGGGAGGCTGAGACAGGAGAATTGCTCTGTTCTGTTGAATTTCACCCTGGCTATGGAAACCGATAGCTTATCTTCACAGGTGTGGGACAGAAAGTCATCCCTATGCTCATGTGAGACAAATGCATACCTGATTGCTTCCTCTGCCCTATTGTTTATGTAAAAATGCAGATTCACTGAACCAGATTAAATTGTGTATTCAGTGAAAGGCTGATGAAGGACTCAAAAGAATGCAACCTTTTGTCTTTTACCTACTTATGACCTGGAACCCCAACCCCCTACCAGAACCAATGATAATGTTATATATACTGATGTCTCTTATCTCCCTAAAATATATAAAAGCAAGCTGTACCCCCACCACCTTAGGCACATGTTACCAGGATCTCCTGAGGTTGTGTCATGGACGTGTTCTTCACTTTGGCAAAATAAACTTTCTAAATTGGTTGAAAAAATAAATAAATAAATGCTTCATCAGTGATACATACAGATGTTAGCAGAGTGATGTAATCTTGGTCAACAGATATTGCATGTCGTTCAGTTTCTATTTTATGTTCTTTCCATCTATGTTCCTATTTCCTGGAATAGGAGTTGCTATAATGGCAGCAGCAGGCATCTTTAGTTTAGTTTTTCAGACATGAAATGTACCTACACATATTTGTATCTTAGAAAGGTCACTCTGATAACACATTGAAGGATAAATTAGGGGAACACAAAACCAACAATAGCAAGACTGGTTAGGTGCTAAAGTAATACTGGAAAGAATGAAGAAGTGGGGCAGATCTGTGAGGTCTGAGGAGATAGAGTCAGTTATTTTTGATGAATTAGATGCAGGGCTGAGTAGAGGAGAAATCAAGTATAGCTCCCCAGTTTTTTGATTTGATGATTGAGATACAGGGCGATACACCATGTGCTGCTGGAACCCACATCTGTGGTATCTTGGGAAGCTGGACTGTGGTTGTTTGAAATACAAGTGTCTGTGACTAAAGCCAAAGGTTTTACTTTACAATTTTGATGCCAATATAAGTAGAGAATAGAAGAGGAAAAGTAGGCATGGGAGAGAAGACAATGCATTCAGTTGTGCAATACTTTGAGTTTCAGATGTCTGTGTGACATCAAGTGGAAATGGTAGTTGATTAATGGATTTGGCACACAGGAAAAAACACAAATACAACAGGCTTTCTATTCAGTCTCTTTCTTTCTCTGGGGCACAAGGAAATAATGAGGGGCAGGAATACAGCAAGAACACAGACAGAACACAGTAAATGACTTCTGTATGCACTCAGTTGAGACTCTTCTACGGAAGTTTTATGTTTTTCCTTATTATGGTAAAATATACATAACATAAAATTGATCATTTTAACTGTTTTTAAGTGTACAGTTCAGAGGCATTAAGCACATTCACATTGTTGTGCAACCATCACTATCATCCCTCTCAATATTTCTTCTTTTAAAATTTAATTTTAAATTGACATAATAATTGTACATATTTATGTGGTATATTGTGATGTTTTGATATATATATAATGTATTGTAATCAAATCAGGATAATTAGCATCTTCATAATTTCAAATATTTATCTTTTTTTGTGTTGAGAACATTTAATATCTTCCCTCTAGCTATTTGAACCTATACATTATTGTTAACTATAGTCATCCTATAGTGGTATAGAGCACTAGAACTTATTCCCCCATGTAGCTGTAATTTTATATCTTTTAACAAATCCATGCGTGTCCCCACCTCCCCCTACCCTTGCCAGACTCCAGTATCCTCTGTTCTACTTTTTTTTATTTTTAATTTTAATTTATTATTATTATTATTATTATACTTTAAGTTTTAGGGTACATGTGCACAATGTGCAGGTTTGTTACATATGTATCCATGTGCCATGTTGGTGTGCTGCACCCATTAACTCGTCATTTAGCATTACGTATATCTCCTAATGCTATCCCTCCCCCGTCCCCCGACCCCACAACAGTCCCCGGAGTGTGATGTTCCCCTTCCTGTGTCCATGTGTTCTCATTGTTCAATTCCTACCTATGAGTGAGAACATGCGGTGTTTGGTTTTTTGTCCTTGCGATAGTTTACTGAGAATGATGGTTTCCAGTTTCATCCATGTCCCTACAAAGGACATGTTCTACTTTTTACTCCTAGGAGATCAAATTTTTTCTTTTTTATTATTTATTTATTTATTTAGCTTGTGTGAAAACATGTAGCCTTTATCCATTTATCTGTTATTGGATACCTAAGTGGATTCCATATCTTGGCTATTGTGAATAGTGTTCCAATAAACATGGAGGTACAGATTTCTCTTTGATATACAGATTTTCTTTCCTTTGGATAAATACCCAGTAGTGGGACTACTGGATCATTTGGTAGTTCTATTTGTAGTTGTCCGAGGAGACTCCATACTGTTTCCATAATGTCTGTACTGTTTATATTCACAACAACAGTGATTAAGAGTCCCTTTTCTCTACATTCCCACCAGTATTTGTTTTCTTGTCTTTTTGACAATAGCGTAATAGCCATGCTAACTGGGGTACCTAACTGTGGTTTTGATTTGCATTTCCCTAATGATTAATGGTGTTGAGGATTTTTTTTCAAACACCTGTCAGCCATTGGTATGTCTTCTTCTGAAAAATGTTTGTTCAGATCATTTGCCCATTTTAAAATTAGATTGTTTGGATTATTTTGCTGTTGAGATGTTTGAGTTCCTTGTATATTCTGGGTATTAATTCCCTCATAGAAAAATAGTTTGCAAATATTTTCTCATATTCTGTACATTGTCTTTTCACAGTGTTATTGTTTCCTTTTATGTGCAGAAGCTCTTTAGTTTGATGTAATCACATTTGTTAATTTTTGCTTTTGTTGCCTGTACTTTTGAGGTCTCAGCCATAAAATATTTGCCTAAATCAATGTTCTGGAGTATTTCCACTGTGTGTTCTTCTAGTAAATTTATAGTTTGGGGTCTTACATTTAGGTCTTTAATCCATTTTGAGTTGATTTTTGTATGGGGTAAGAGGTAGGGGTCTAGTTTAATTCTTCTGTATATAGATATCTAGTTTTCTTAGCATTATTTATTGAAAAGACTGTCCCTTCCCCAGTGAATGTTCTTGATGTCTTTGTCCATACCATTTGCCTATAGATACATGGATTAGTTTCCAGGTTCTCTATTCTGTTCCATAGGTCTATGTGTCTGTTTTATACCAATACCATGCTGTTTTGGTTACTATAGCTTCATAGTATATTTTGAATTCTGGTAGTATGATGCCTGCAGCTTTCTTCTTTTTTCTATTAGCTGCTCTGGTTATTTGGAGTCTTTTTTTGCTCCATACAAATTTTAAGATTTATTTTCTATTTCTCTGAAGAATGTCATTAGAATTTTAATAGAGATTGCAATGAATCTGTAGATTGCTTTGGGTAGTATTATCATTATAAAAATATTAATTCTTCTATTATGAGCATGAAATGTCTTTCTATTTGTTTGTATCCAATTTGATTCTTTCATCAGTGTTTTGTAGTTTTCCTTATAGAGTTCTTTCACCTCCTTGGTTAAATTTATTCCTAGGTCTTCTTTTTTCCATAGCTATTGTAAATGGGATTGCCTTCTTGATTTCTTTTTAATTAGTTTGCACTTTGTGTATAGACATGTTACCGATTTTTTATGTTGATTTTGTATCCTGCAACTTTAATGAATTTATCAGTTCTAAACATTTTTGTAGAGTCTTTAGTTTCTTTTTAGTATATAAGTTTATGTCTGCAAACAGAGATGATTTGACTTTTTCCTTTTCAATTCAGGTGCCCTTTATTTCTCTCTTGACTAATTGCTCTGGCTAGGACTTCCAGTACCATGTCGAATAAGAGTGCTGAAAGTAGGCATTCTTGTTTTGTTCCAGTACTTGGAGGCAAAGCTTACAGTTTTTTCCCCATTTAGTATAATGTTCACTGTCAGTTAGTCATATATAACCTTAATTGTGTTGAGGTACGTTCTTTCTGTCCTAATTTATTGAGAATTCTTATCATGAAGGGATGCTGGATGTCATCAAATGCTTTTTCTGCATCTATTTTAGTAATCGTATGGTTGTTGTCCTTCATTATGTTGATGTGATGTAACACATTTATTGATTTGCATATATTGAACCATTCTTGAATTCCTGGAGTAACTCCCACTTGAACATGGTGTATAATCTTTTTGATATATTGGTAGATTAAATTTCTGGTATTTCATTGAGGATTTTTGTATCTATGTTCATCAGGAATTTTGGTCTGTAGTTTTATTTTTTTGTTGTGTCCTTGTCTGGTTTTCAGATGAGGGTGATGCTGGCCTTGTAGATGGAGTTAGAGTTCTCTTTGCTTCATTTTTTTGGAATAGTTTGAGAAGAATTAGTATTAATTCTTCTTTAAAGTTTTGATAGAATTAGCAGTGAAGCCATCTAGTCCCAGACTTTTCTTTGTTGGGAGACTTTTTATTACTGATTCAATCTCATTATTGGTCTTTTTGGGTTTTTTATTTCTCCTGGACTCAATCTTGGTATATTGCATGTGTCCAGGAATTTACCCATTTCTTCTGGATTTTCTAATACATTGGCATATAGTTGTTCATGGTAGTTTCTAATGATCCTTTGTATTTCTGTGGTATCAGTTGTAATATGTTTTTATTTCTAATTTTATCTATTTGGGTCTTCTCTATTTTTTTTCTTAATCTAGCTAATGGATTGTTGATTTTGTGTATCTTTTCAAAAAACCAACTTTTTGTTTCATTGATCTTTTGTATTTTTTAATCTCAATTTCACTTATTTCTGCCATGATCTTTATAATGTTTTCTATTCTACTCATTTTGGGATTTATTTTTTCTTTTCTAGTTCCTTGATATTCATCATTAGGTTGTTTATTGGAAGTCTTTCTCAATTTCTGATGTAGGCATTTATTGCTAAAAGTGTTTCTGATTAGTGCTTTTGCTGTGTCCTATAGGTTGTTGTATGTTGTGTTTCTTTTTTCATTTGTCTCAATGAATTTTGAAACTTCATTCTTAATTTCTTTTTTCACCCAATCATCCTTCGGGAACAAGTTGTTTAATTTCCATGTGTTTAATATAAAAAATTAGCCAGGCATGGTTGTGTGCACCTGTAGTTCCAGCTACTCATGAGGCTGAGGCAGGAGAATAGCTTGAACCTGGAAGGCAGAGGTTTCAGTGAGCCAAGATCATGCCACTCCACTCCAGCCTGGGTGACAGAGTGAGACTCTGCCTCAAAAAAAAAAAAAGTACATTTGTTTGTATAGTTTCAAATGTTTCTCTTGTTATTGTGTTCTGGTTTTATTCCACTATGGTCAGATAAGATACTTGATATAATTTCAAGTTTAAAAAATTTTTTGAGACCTGTTTTGTTTTTGTTTTTGAGTCCTGAAGAATGTTCAACATGCTGATGAGGAGAATGTGTGTTCCGTAGCTGTTGGGTAAAATGCTCTTCATTGTCTCTTTAACCCATTTGATCTATGGTGCAGTTTAAATCATCTGATGTTTCTTTGTTAATTTTCTATCCACATGACCTGTTCAAAGCTGAGAGTGGAAGGAATTATTATATAGGAGTCTATCTCTCCCTTTAGAATGAGTAAAGAATTATTATATAGGAGTCTATCTCTCCCTTTAGAATAGTCTATCCAGCTATTATTATATAGGAGTCTATCTCTCCCTTTAGAATGAGTAACATTTACTTTATATATCTGGGTGGTCCTGTGTTGGGTTCATGTATATTTACAATTATTATTTTCCCTTGTTGAATTGATCATTTTATTACTATATAATGTCTTTGTCTATTTTTATAACTTTTGATTTGAAGTCTGTTTTATCTGATGTAAATAGAGCTATACTGGCTTGCTCTTGGTTTCTGGTTGCATGGAATATCTTTGTCCATCCCTTCACTTTCAGTCTATATGTATCTTTACAGACGAAGTGAATTTCTTGTGGGTAGCATATCTTTGGGTCTTTTTTTCATAAAAAAAATCAATTTAGCCCATCTATAGCTTTTAAGTGGGGGAATTAAATCTTATACCCAAGGTTATTATTGATAGGTGAGAACTTACTCCTATCATTTTCTTGATTATTTTCTAGTTGTTTTGTATAGTTTTTGTTTCTTGCTTCCAATTTCATGTTTACTTTTGTGATTGAGTGGCTTTCTGTGGTGACAAGATTTGATTTCTTTTTCCTTTTCTTTTGTGTATTGGCTATATCAGTAAATTTTATTGTTTTGCTTTTTTTTATGATGTTGGTTTTCATTTTTTTCACTTTCAGATATAAGACTCCATTGAATATTTATTGTAATTCAGTTCTAATGGTAATGATTCCTTTAGTTTTTGCTTGTCTGTAAAATATTTTATTTCTCCTTTATTTTGAACTGATAGCTTTGCTGAGTATAATATTCTTGACTGACAGTTTTTTTTTTTTTTTCCTTTCAGTACTTTGAATATATCAGCCTATTCCCTCCCAGCTTGTATGGTTTCTGCTGAGAAACATGCTGCTGGTCTAATGGGGATTCCTTTATATGTGACTTGACACTTTTCTTTTGTTTTCTAGAATTTTTTTTTGTCTCTTACCTTCGAAAATTTGACTATAAGGATCTATTCAGGTTAAATCTGTTGGGGTTCTTTGAGCTTCCTGGATATGGATGTCCATTTCTCTCTCAAGACTTGGGAAGTTTTTGGCTATTATTTCATTAAACATGATTTCTACACATTTTCCCTTCTCTTTTCCTTCTGGAACACCTATAATGAGAATATTTGTTTGCTTAATGGTGTCCCATAAATCCTATAGACTTTCTTCATTCTTTTTATTTTTATTTTTGTCTGCCTGTATTATTTCAAAAGATCTATCTTCAAGTTTAGAAATTGTTTCTTCTGCTTGGTCTCTTCTGTTGTTGAAGCTATTGATTTTCAAAATTTCATTTGTTGAATTCTTCAGCTCTAAGTTTTTTTTTTTTCGAGACAGAGTTTTGCTCTTGTTGCCCAGGCTGGAGTGCAATGGTGCAATCTCAGCTCACCACAACCTCCACCTCCCCAGTTCAAGCAATTCTTTTGCCTCAGCCTCGTGAATAGCTGGGATTGCAGGCATGTACCACCATGCCTGGCTAATTTTGTATTTTTTAGTAGAGACGGGGTTTCTCCATGTTGGTCAGGCTGGTCTTGAACTCCTGACCTCAGGTGATCCACCCACCTGGGCCTCCCAAAGTGCTGGGATTAGAGGCATGAGCCACTGTGGTTTTTTAAAAAGTCATATATCTCTTTGTTAAATTTGTCATTCAAATCATGAATTATTTTTCTGATTTCATTGATTTGTCTATTTGTATTTTTTTGTATCTTATGAGTTTCATAAGATTATTAATTTGAACTCATTTTCTGGCATTTTATATATTTACTTATGATTGTGTTCTGTTACTTAAAAATTATTACATTCCTTTGGAGGCATTATGTTTCCTTGCTTTTTTATGTTTGATGTGCTCCGACATTGATTTTTATGCATCTGGTGGATCAGTTGCCTGTTCCAATTTTATAGGGAAAGACTGATTATGAATGGGACTTGGGGTGCTGGTTCGATGGGGTGCATTGGCTTTGGTTTCAGGTGCATGCAGTAGTGTAGTCTCTGTGTAGTTCCTTCAGCCATAATTCACGCCAGTGACATTTGTGGCTTTCTCAGTGGCCTAGGCTGAGATTTTGTGGTGATGGTGGTGTGGCTTTGCCATGGTGGGCTAGCTTATTTCTCAAGTCAAAGGAACATGCGTGCACATGGTGGCCAGCTTGAGTTCTGGCCACTAGGATTGGGAATGTTACTCTGGCCAGGGGCACAGGCATATAGTTGCTTGGCTGGCCTGGGGGCTTGTTTGCTGGGGTTGGCCTATAGGCTGTTTCTAAGGCCAGGGGCATATGCACACAGCTTTGCTAGCCTGGGGGGTGCGCCCACCATGGGAAATCTGTGGAGCTGTTTCTCAGCCTCAGGATGTAGGCCACAGAGCTGTTCAGCTGGCTTGGGGGAGCGTTGCTAGGGGCTGTCTATAAGACTTTACTCAGACCCTGATTGTTGGGTGTGGGGACTTTGGGTATGCCAGGGGCATGTCTGGAAGGTGCCATGAGGCTGGTTCTCAGGCCTTGGATGTGGGTATGCAGCTTTACCACTAGCCTATGGGTATGCTATCTGCTCAGTGACTCAGGGACCCCTCCTGATTGGGAGAGATGGCAAGCATTAGTTTGGCTGGCTCTGGGGTGGGTTTGCCCTGGGTAGGACTGCCAAACTGTTCCTCCGTCTGGAAGTGCAGATAGCAGGAGTTGCTGTGCAGGGCCAGATTTGCAGCTGATCCTGGGCCTATGCTCTGCAAAGCTGGGTTTGTGGTGTTCAGCCACCCTTCTGAGCTTGCTGGAATAAAGATGGAGCCCCAGTGATAGAGAAGTGCACTGGCTACTTGATCCCAGAGGAGCGCACGCCCGAGAGGTGGCTCTGATCTCAAGGTGGTATGGTGCTATAGCAGTTTGACTCACAGGCAGTGCATGAAGGGTGGGGAGTGCGCATCTTACCCTCCCAATCTGGAGCAATGCAGCTTTGTGAATTTCTGGCAGCTCTCCAAACCGGGCTCAGGGCTTGCAAGCACTGTGGGATTCTCCTGTAGTAAGAACTGTAGGTGTCTGCGATGGCAATGGGGCCTGGGGATCTTCTGCTTACCTTTTCCCCAAAAGGGGAAGTCCCTCCTATCTACGGACTGATCTGATGGGGGTGAGGGAGATGAGGTTGCAGACTTTGCATCCACACTTTCCTCTGTGCTTCCAATTACCACAGCTGTCTCTCTACATCCCCACTGCCCTACAGCACCCTCCTTTCAACACTCCATTCAAATCTTAGATGTTTTTTCACTGCTTTGGTCCTTTCTTGTTAGGGGAATGAGGGCCAGGTGTCTGTAGCCAGCCATCTTACTTATGAATCACTCTAGAAGTTTTTTCTTTTCTTAAATCTCCTATAATTGTTAGTGATGTTGAGCGTCTTTTCATGTGCTTATTGGCCATTTATATATCTTGTTTGGAAGAATGTCTATTCATGTCCTTTGTCCCATTTTTAAAATTTTTATTTGTATTTTAAGTTCTGGGGTACATGTACAGGATGTGCAGGTTTGTTGCATAGGTAAACATGTGCCATGGTAGTTTGCTGGACCTATCAACGCATCACCTAGTTACTAGGCCCAGCATACATTAGCTGTTTTTCCTAAGGCTCTTCCTCCCCCTCACCCCGCTCCTCCGACAGGCCCCAGTGTGTCATTCCCCTCCCTGTGTCTATGTGTTCTCTCTGTTCAGCTCCCACTTTTAAGTGAGAACATGTGGTGTTTGGTTTTCTGTTTCTGTGTTACTTTGCTGAGGATAATTATTTGTTTTTCATTGTTGAATTGTAAAGAAAAATTTTAAACCCTGAAGAGGTAAAGTCTGACCATTTACCCAATTGTGATTTTCATTATTTGTAACTAATAATTTTATTCATTTAGAAAACAGCATACGAAGCATTGAATTAAAATGTGATTAAGTAGAATGAATTTCAGGTACATTTTGCACAGATCTAATATTTCTAGCTATCTTTGCCTAGCTAGATGCTTGAGATGATTTTTCCATATAGTGAATCAGTGTGTATCCTTTTTGTCCACATTCACAACTATTTCTGTACTTGGCTAAAAGTTCTAAGAACTATGCTCAGACCCTTGTCTTGCTTACAAAAACGCTAGATAAATATATGCAAATGACAGTGTGTTTTCCACTTTCAGGATATATTTGGCATTAAACTCAGGACAAAAGAAGACACAAACTTTATCTTGTGGTTTGGGTCCTCCAATCCTCATAAAAGTGTGGTTTCACCTGTTACCTCATAAAGGTGCCATTGCTGTATGCACATCTGAATCTATTTACAATTTGAGAATAGAGGTGAGAAAGAATGATTTTCTGTTTTGTGACATTCGTATGGTCAAAATTTTTATGAAACCTCACCATGAAATTTCCCTTTTCTGAAAATATAACATGAGAAACTTTTTTAAAAGAGTAAAAAAACTATTTAATTACACTTGTGTGCTCCATAACAAACCTGCACTCAATTGTTTGTAATTGGCTTAGCGGACTGATTTAGGGGCAGTAAATTTTAATAGATTTCGATGATATTCAGCTATTTCTACATTAACAAGGGGAACTATATTATTTAAAAACGCCTCAGAGTATAAAGTATTGTTTATAGAAGCATTCAGTAAAATGTTGCATTGTAAATAACCTAAAATTGTTTTCATATGTTACCATTTATTTATCCCCAGGAAGATTGTAAGCAACTCAAAGGAGCTGTTTTTAATCCCCTTTTATTGCATAATATCATGGTCCATGTACAGTGCTAGCTAAATAAGTGTTGCTGACTGATCTGGGACTTGAAACTTTTTAATTTGCTATTCAAAAGTTGTTTTACACTTTGGGTGGAAGAAAAAGAGGCTTTAAGACTTACAATGTTTCGGTTAGATAACCAGTTTTAAAACATTCTGAAGAATTCAAATGTTGTGGGTAAGTGGACTCATGTGCTCTATATTCCAAGCATTCAGAAATGTTCTTTGGCTGTACCCTATTCAATTTCATTTATCATTCAGTTTTTTTTATTATTATACTTTCAAGTTTTAGGGTACCATTCAGTTAATGATGTCAATATTTATCAGCCTGTGATAGACAACTCTTTTTTCAAATCCACTTGCTTCTTATGTATGACCCTTTGAGGCTTTCCAAACAGCATCTTCAATTTTGTCTGTCATGGCACTTGTTTAGAACTAGAAAAATCTTTGGTATAAGCTTGGGAGAGGACTTCTCTCATGTCTTGCAAATTGAAGAGCCCCAGCTCTTTCTAGACCAACAAAGTGAAATATGTATTTCTAAACCTTGGGAAATACACTTTACCATAGGGTAGCCATTAGCGACTTGAAATGTGGTTAACCTGAAATGAGGTATGCTATACATGCAAAAGACAGTGGATTTTGAAGAGTTAGTACCAAAATAATCAGAATATAAAATACTTGGATAATTTTAAAATATTGATTCCGTGTTGAAATTATAATATTTTGGATATATCAGGTTAAATAAAATGTTATTAATTTAATTTCCCATTTCTTTTTTTCTATATTTCACAATAAAACAGAAATTTTAAAAAGACATATGTGGCTCACATTAAATTTTTACTGGATAGTACTGTTTTTAGAGCAAGGTCCCTCAATCTCAGCAGTATTGACATTCTGAGTCAGATAATTCTCTGTCAAGGAGTTATTCTGTGCATTGTAGGATGTTTAGCAGCATCTCTGGTCTCTACTCGCTAGATGCTAGTAAATCTCATCCTCCTCAGCTGTGACAACCAAAAATATCTCTAGACAATTTGCAAATGTTCCGTGGTGCATAAAATTGTTTCTGGTTGAGAACCATCCTTGAGCGTGTAAAGTAGTGCTTGTAGAGACACTCATTAGAATCTTGCTTTGACATGTCCTAAGGTCTTTTTCATGGGTTTCAGGTTGTTTTACCCAATAGATTACCTGCAGTGTATGGAACGTATGTTAAGTTCATTTTGCTGCATAATATATAGTGTTCTATGCGCAGTGAAAAGTAAATAATTACTCTTCACCTCTTCCACTTTTTCATTCCCAATTTTCACCCACCCCCAACTCTTGTAGGCAGTTAGTTCACAAGGCAGAATGGTCTATCTGTCATACATAGTCTTTTAAAATGTTGACATTTAGCAATCACTGTCAACAGTGTTGTTTTTCTGTACACAAGCAGTGCTGTGAGTCAATTAATCATACCAGACTTATTGCAGAGACAAACTCTGCAAATTAGCTGTCAGTATATTAACTGTCTGGGGAAGTGCTGAAGAACAGCTGGGACCCCTCCCCTGCAAGAGCCCAAAGACACTATAATAGAAGCACACTAATTTTAGAAGAAATGATATTTGTTTTGGCCACAGCTGTTGGCATTCCAATGGGCTGTCATTCTGTCTGTTGAAATGAGGATGTTCTTTTAGAGGTTTTGTTCTGTCTGAGGATTTGGTGACATCATTTAGAGAATTACTAGGCTGTCAGCAAATATATTTTATGTATGGTGAATAACTATTTAAAACTGGTTTATAAGAATTAAGAATAGGAATTCTAAAAGCTAAGCAGGGGTTAGTTCTTAGAGGAAAATGCTTCATTTGTGAGAGCACTTTCCGAAATTGAAGTGGAGAGATTGCTTTTCTGGAGAATTTCCAGTGTCATTGGCCACCAATATAAATGAATATGCTGAGGGCCACAGCAGGTTTGCTGGCCCCATGTTTATATTTCCAACCTTCTCTTTTCCTCCTCAAATTTCATAACTTGCTAACAATTTATATAGTTAGTTACAATGGTGGCATTATCTATTGAACACCACTGTTGTGATACAGAACACACTATTGTGATTTAAGAAAGCCCCTCCATCTGCTGCCACAAACTTCGTAGATTTTGCATCGCTTTTTGCAGGGGCCCTAAGGACTTCTGTCTCATATTCGACAGCAGGTCAATTTCTAGCTCACATTCTGGTTTACCTCCAGGTATATTTAGCAGCTACTCTAACAGAGCTGTGATCATTGCCTCTTTGTTTATCATCATTAAATGTATGGGTAATTGTGGTTGAACTCAGTTCAATTTAGCCCATATTTAAAATAACAATTTTCCTAAGAAGCTAGATTCCTTGGCTTACTAGACCTTTCTTCCAAAATATATGTTAGTTCCCCTTTTCTTAATATGCGAACTGGGTTTCTTCAATATTCATTTCCAGGGCTTTAAGTGTAGCTATTTAACTACTGATCTGTGATGTATACTTGATCATCTTGTGTAGAAAAATGTTGAGGGGCAACTCTACCCAGAATACAATCATTTTTCACTTGGAATTTGGAAGTTTGAGAGTTTCAAACTTGGGTCACAGCTAGCAGTCGCACTTTAGATGATGATCTTAAACAATTAGTGTATCTGTTTCTGTCAAAAGATTATAAGTGCAGTAAGGGAAGGAAGCATGTATTTAAGGAACCAAGCATGCTGAAAAATGTTTAAAATAAAAATGTTAAAGTATCAGAAAGCAGTAAGTTTTTGTAGTAGTGGAAAAAGATAAAACTGATGGAGAGAAACCAAATTCCATACAAAAAAGTTCTAGTTCTTAGAATTGTTGATTATAAACCATAATGCCATCCCTCAGTCCTGGCTTTTAACAAGTGTTGAAAACATAATAGCAAGCCCCATCCACTTGCCTCCATCATTAGAAATACTTGAATTTACCTCTTTTTATAAAATAAGTCTTGGAAATGATGTTCTGACCTTAGGAAAAAAAGGAAGACAAGATTAAGAAAGCAAAAACAAAACAGCTTCACTCATACTCTGCCCTCCCACCAAAAAATATTGTTTTCATTGCCGTTTTAACTATATGAATAAAGTAGTTTAGAAACCATTACTGGAAAACAGTGAGACTGGAAAATTTAATCAAGTAAGTTTAGTGTCAGGCAGTCTGCAAATTGGCTATGGTCTAAACTTGGACATAAATCCAATGCATTTGGCAGTCACTTTACTTGGCTACATAAAATACAATTTTGTGTAATTTGAATGCTTTAGTCAATATTAACCTGTAACTGTCAATATGAGTTTAAATAACAAGGTTACATCAAAGTTTCAGAGCCCACAAAGTGCTATTTTACTCCCAGTTTTAGTAAATTATAGAGTATTCTTCTCTGAGCAAGCAAATAGATAAGCAATAATAGAGACACTGTAACCCACCTTATTTTGATTATGTATATTCTACCATTTTTCTAATTTTTCTTGGTCCTTCTCAACTTCCACAAATTTGTTTTTCAAAAACTCTACTTGCTCAAAGAAGAATTTACTTTTCAAATATGCCTACTAAGTACAAAGCACATTCAGGTTTTTTGAACTGTGATACCCTGAGTCACTTGTTTTGCCTTTGACTCTTGTCTTGCATTGATTGCTTTGCTTTACATTGCAATGGGCCCCTTCATATGAGCAAATCTTATTTTCACCCCACCTCCATGGCTTACTGAGATATAAAGCACCAGGAGATCAATACTCAGTAACATTTATATTGTTAGTATTCCCTATGGTGCTGCAAAGATCATTCTAAGCACATAGCCAACCCAATGATATTGAATTGCCAATATTAATTTTATAAAAACAGGGGTTGTTGTTGTGTTTTGTTCTGTTCTATCTTTGATACTTATAACAACACCTGGCATACTATAAGCATTCAGTAAATAATTTTTAATAAATGAATTAACCCACAATGATAATTTATACTAGTTAGACCTTTCTAAAAAATACAGAGAATAGTTCATTCTAGCATGATTGTTGAGATTTGGGAATTCTAGACTTTTGGGAATTATTCACCCCTTTTTAGTGTACTGATTTGATGGGCTTTTTATATCAATATTTTTTAAATTACTTAAAATACCCTCATGTTTATTTTCGCATTAGTGTGGACCTGGCCTTAGAATCTTCACCCCAAAGAGCAGTCCAATCAAACAAAGAAGGAGGAAATATTCCATTGTAGGGGGCAATCAAACAACTAGCACTGCCCTAGACAGGGAATTAGGAAAATAAAGATGGGCACTAGCTGTAATTTAAACGAATTCTATTTTTCTTTATGTGATAATGGAAGATAATTATCTCCCAAAGTTCTATTGGGTGAAAGAAAGCTGGTTTTGGTATTTTCTTATCTATTTGTCTATTAATCTTTCTGTCTATTCTCTCTCTCTCTCTCTCTCTGTCACCTATCAAAAAAGAGCCAGGAATTGGACTTGTTCAGTGATTGTAGGGGCTGTCTTTTAAGCATATATATTCATATATTTTTGTTCATGCCACCCTTTACATAATTATAGCTAAATTTATTGAGTTCTTAATATGAACCAGCCATTTTAACTTGGAAAATGGAAAAAAAATCATTTAACCCTTAAAAAATCATAATGTTGATACTATTTTTTAATTACTTCTACTTTACAGGTGAGGACACCGAGGTTCAGAGTAGTCAATATCTTTGCTAAAGGTCCACAGGCGAATACATGACTGAAGTGGGATTTAAACCCAGTAGTTATGACTCCGAAGTATGGTCTTTAAATATTAGGATAAACTGCCTTAACAGCTTTTATATTATTGTTTGTGATGTTTTTTGTCTCTCTTACTTGATAGTGAGATTCTCAAGAGCCTAAATTGTGTCTTGTATATCTTTATACTCCTCACAATACTTCTTACAGATTAGTACCTTGAACAGAGTAAGTGACCAGTACCAGATGGAAAGCAATGTTTGTATAGTTGAGAGTCGGAAGCCTAGGTATCATGGCGATTAACAGACAACTTTAGGGTCCCTGTAAATCTCACTGGCTTACATGCATTTATAGATATGTATTTTTTATTTTTTGCAAATTGAAATAATGCAAAAAATTCAGAAGAAAAAATAACTAGAATGCTAAAAAATTCTATGATTCAGTTTCAATCTACTGTTTTAGTCAATCCCCCAAGTTTTTCTTTCTTTTTTTTTTTTTTTTTTAACAGCAAGGACTTGTGAAACCAACTTGGAGTAGAGGTTTTCCAGGAATATTTAGTGAAGCCTTTGGGGGAGTTGTTTGCTTTTGACTTGGAGAATAGAATCTGCTGCCAGTGATTAACTTGAGTGCTCTCCTGGAAGATGAGCTTTGACCTGGGGGTACTCAAAGGGAAAGTTCACTGTTGCTGTTGTTCCAGAGTGGTGTAAATATCCTGCCAAAACTCTGGGTGAGCTAGACTCAGACACATTTTCTCTTTGATGTTAGAGTCAGACAGGCAGGAATTGGCCCAGAAGGTTTGTGCTTAGTGGCTTTCTCCAATCTGAACCCTTGCCAGTAAGGCCCTAAGGCAATCTCAAGTTAAATTCATATATTGATTTCAGATTTCCCATGTCTTGCACCATAGTTACACTATACAAACATCTTATACCATGTTCACTGATGGGCGAGGTCGCTGCCTTAAAAGGCAATTCATATTCATGAACATACTCTTCTATTCTTCCTCTGTCCTTATATCTCTGAGAGAGCCAGTTAAGCCAAGGTCTTTTGTATAGATTCGACAGCTCTCCCTGGAACATGTCTGAACATGCTGGTTCTCAGATTTTAATTTGTAATGAGAAGTAGAACACCTTATTTAGGCCTGGTAAAGTAGATCTCCCAAGTCTAAGACAAAAAGCTCTTTGCTGGCATCTAAGGCCTTTGATGGACTTTTAGTAGGATGGGTTCATTGGCTGTTTGGTTCCTCAGGAGCATGTAGGGAAAAGGGTGGGTTGATAGAATGGGATTTGAGTATTTTTTGGTTCCTGGTTATTATACTATCTAAACTGCACCAATTTATCTTAACCTCTACAAATACTGTCAAAATTTATAACAGTATCCTGAAAACTTCAGGGTTAATAAAATATAGAAAGTTCTATCTTGTTAACACATGTTGATAAGCAATAATGTGAGTTATGTAATCACACAAGAGTAGTTAGGCAAGCACAGACTGTAAATAAAATAGGTTTTTGGTGGACGGATTTATATAAATATAATTAATTTGTTGTTTAGCCCATGGGTATTTTTTCTCCCTTTGTGAAGTTCTGTTTAATGGAAACAGAAAAGTTCCCTGTTTAAGATACATTTTAGGATTGAAATTTGTCATTGATTATGGAATGTGGTGAGGTGGAAAGAAAACAGGTCTGAAGGCCAAGAATCCCAGGTTTCTCACATCAATTTATTTTGTGAATTCAAACAATGGGCAGCATCGCTATCTGTAAAGTAGAGGAATTAGCTGTGGTTTCTACACTGCTTTCCCCATCCAGCACGCTGTGTTCAATGTGTCCCTGTTTGAAATGGAGCACATCTCAGACTGAAATATGCTTGCTGGAAAACCTTGGATTTCAGAAATAGAAAAAAATTATTTATGGCTCCAAACATTTCCTCACCCCTCCTTCTCCTTTTGGTAAAATGTGGATGGCATAGTAAGGAGACTATGACTCAAGAGTAATGTCCTCAGCTTCGTGGAAATCATTTCTCATTTTCTTCTAAGGTTAGTGCCATTGGCTTAACACACTTTCCTCTTCCATTCTCAGCCTCCCCTTCAATTAATATCTCAGTAATAAGCTAGTTTACTGTCAAAAATCCCAGAAATAGCTTAGTGTTAGATGCAACTCCATGAGCAACAAAGACAGTTTTAGGGGCCTGATTCCCCAGGGCCAAGCAGCCATGATGTACAGCACAGCATGTGTTCCTGCTGTGAGGACCAATGACAATGTGAATAGAAAAATGGTTAAGTGCATGTTCAATTTGAGACATGAGAGTCTCTCCAGAAATAAGTGCATGTGGCTGGCTTTAACTAGGTATATGCTTCTGAGGTTTGTGCAGAGCCCCTTGGTGGAAATGCTGGACACTTAAAGAGACTGAGCCCATATATCCTGACCCCTTCCTCTCTCATTCTGTGAGTAAAAATAGCCTTGAGACTTGGCAATAATCTCAGTTAGTCCTCATTTGTCCTTTTTCTTGTTCTATGAGCTATTATTTATTCTGTATAATTTAAAAAAAAACTCATGTAAACAGGGTAAATAATGAAGTTTTATTTTAAAATGACCACACAAACTTTATAGAGATTTGTACCCACATTTAAATCTGGCCTGGCATATCCCCTTCCTCCTGCCTCAGCTGAGATCCTCCCCACCCGCTTCTGTTGTGTTAGTAGAAGAAAACACCTGGCACGGTTTCTGGCAGTGGAGCATGCAAATATAGTTAATTTCCAATTTTGGTAAAGTTGGAACTTCTGATTTATTTTTCGATGAGAAACAAGCTAGCAAATCAAAACACACAGGTTTTTTTTTCTTCTTCACAAGGAGAGAGTGTTGAAATAAGAGGTATTTTTCAGATCTCTATAAAGTAGACTTTTTCATCTCCATTTGATTTTCAATTCCATGGAGGAGCAATCTCATTTTCCTGTTTGTTGAGTAGATTGTCCATGGTCCCATGACAACACCAGTTCAAGGCTAATGTTCCATGAGGGGACACAACTTCAGTCAACAATCATGAGCACATGTGGCTCCAGCCTAAGGCACACAAGCTTTCTGGTGGCTTGGGGAAATAGCAAGACCACAGTTGAAAGTGAATAAAAGTAAGAGAGCTCCTGAGATTTTCTAGACAGTCAAATATTTACCGTAAGTCTTTCTGGATATGGTGTTATGCTTGTTGCAAAGTAAACAGCTCAAGGCCAGGCTTGCACTAACCTCACAGAGTGGAACATTTTCCTTATGATGCAGTTCAGTTCAACAGGGATTTATTGAGCTACTCACACTGTTATGGAAAATATAAAAGTATAGCAATTGAAGGCATCATCACATTTCTTGAGTAAATTTTGATCTACTTGGGGATACAAGACTTAGCAATAAAAGGTACAATATTGAATTTATTTTGAGGTGCAGATACTTCTTAACTTTTTAACATTTTTCATATCATGGTACACATAGAAAATAATCATATTTAGTTAGTATATTTATAAATTTGGAAGTAATTAGGATTAATTCCAGTATGGCATTTGGTAAAAAAATGAAACATTCTTATACTGTATAATAATGATAAGAAAAATGTAACAAAAAGTATTAGAGGATAGATATGCTAAATAGTGAATTTGTAAATAAAAAGAAATTCCAAAAAATCTTTTCAAATGTTTGAAGGAGAAACTTGAAATGTTACAAATACATTTTTTTAAATCCTATGCTTGAAGCAGCCACATGCAATTCCTGATCAAGACATTCTAATGATGATCTCCTTAAAGTCTTAAGAACCACCATTAATAAGAAAATTTGTCCAAATGTGTATCTGATAGAACATGTCAAACAAATTTTAAGATGACTGAAAAGTTTACAGTCATTGAAATTACATTTAAAAACTAATAGCTCTTTCTGATGAGGTTGTTTGTTTTTTTCTTGTAAATATGTTTGAGTTCATTGTAGATTCTGGATATTAGCCCTTTGTCAGATGAGTAGGTTGCAAAAATTTTCTCCCATTCTGTAGGTTCCCTGTTCACTCTGATGGTAGTTTCTTTTGCTGTGCAGAAGTTCTTTAGTTTAATTAGATCCCATTTGTCAATTTTGGCTTTTGTTGCCATTGCTTTTGGTGTTTTAGACATGAAGTCCTTGCCCACGCCTATGTCCTGAATGGTATTGCCTAGGTTTTCTTGTAGGATTTTAATGGTTTTAGGTCTAACATTTAAGTCTTTAATCCATCTTGAATTAATTTTTGTATAAGGTGTAAGGAAGGGATCCAGTTTCAGCTTTCTACATATGGCTAGCCAGTTTTCCCAGCACCATTTATTAAATAGGGAATCCTTTCCCCATTTCTTGTTTTTGTCAGGTTTGTCAAAGATCAGATAGTTGTAGATATGCGGCATCATTTCTGAGGGCTCTATTCTGTTGCATTGATCTATGTCTCTGTTGTGGTACCAGTACCATGCTGTTTTGGTTACTGTAGCCTTGTAGTATAGTTTGAAGTCAGGTAGGGTGATGCCTCCAGCTTTGTTCTTTTGGCTTAGAGGCAAAGGACATGAACAGACACTTCTCAAAAGAAGACATTTATGCAGCCAAAAAACACATGAAGAAATGCTCATCATCACTGGCCATCAGAGAAATGCAAATCAAAACCACAGTGAGATACCACCTCACACCAGTTAGAATGGCCATCATTAAAAAATCAGGAAACAACAGGTGCTGGAGAGGATGTGGAGAAATAGAAACACTTTTACACTGTTGGTGGGACTGTAAACTAGTTCAACCATTGTGGAAGTCAGTGTGGCGATTCCTCAGGGATCTCGAACTAGAAATACCATTTGACCCAGCCATCCCATTACTGGGTATATACCCAAAGGACTATAAATCATGCTGCTATAAAGACACATGCACACGTATGTTTATTGCGGCACTATTCACAATAGCAAAGACTTGGAACCAACCCAAATGTCCAACAACGATAGACTGGATTAAGAAAATGTGGCACATATACACCATGGAATACTATGCAGCCATAAAAAAGGATGAGTTCATATCCTTTGTAGGGACATGGATGAAACTGGAAACCATCATTCTCAGTAAACTATCGCAAGGACAAAAAACCAAACACCGCATGTTCTCACTCATAGGTGGGAATTGAACAATGAGAACTCATGGACACAGGAAGGGGAACATCACACTCCGGGGACTGTTGTGGGGTTGGGGGAGGGGGGAGGGACAACATTAGGAGATATACCTAATGCTAAATGACGAGTTAATGGGTGCAGGAAATCAACATGGCGCATGGATACATATGTAACAAACCTGCACATTGTGCACATGTACCCTAAAACCTAAAGTATAATAAAACAAACAAACAGACAAACAAAAACTAATAGCTCTTTCCTTCCTTTTACTGACAAATGTAACTTTTCAAGTTTTTCAAATAATGGTGAAGCTCTAATGAGTAGAACTTGTATGGTGTTTTTTTCTTATGTGAAATTCACATAACACACAGTTAACCATTTTAAAGTGTACAATTCAGTCATATTTAGAGCACTCACAGTGTTGTGCAATAGCCACCTCTCCTTAGTTTTAAAACTCTTTCATCACCCCGGAATAACACCTTATACTCATCAAGCACTCATTCCTTGTTTCCCTCTCCATCCATACCCTAGCAAACACTCATCTGCTCTCTGTCTGTATGGATTTGCCTTTTCTGGATATTTCATATGCAAGAAACTATACAACAGGTGACCTTTCGGGTCTGGCTTCTTTCATTTAACATAATTTTTGAGGTTCATCCAAGTTGTAGCATCTATTAGCACTTCATTCTTTTTTGTGACCAAATAATTTTTTTTTTATGTAGCACAATTTGTTTATCCATTTATCCATTCTTGGACATTTGGGTTGTATTCCCCTTTTGGCTATTGTGAATGTTATGAATATTCACGAGCAAGTAGTAGTTTGAGTCCTGCTTTATATGTATTTTTTTACTTTAAGTTCTGGGGTACATATGTTGAACGTGCAGGTTTGTTACATAAGTATACATGTGCCATGGTAGTTTGCTGCACCTATGAACCTGTCATCTAGGTTTTGAGCCCTGCATGCATTAGGTATTTGTCCTAATCCTCTCCCTCCCCTTTCCCCAGACCTCCTAACAGGCCCCGGTGTGTGATGATCCCCTCTCTGTGTCCATGTGTTCTGATTTTTCAGCTTCCACTTATGAGTGAGAACATGCGGTGTTTAGTTTTCTGTTCCTGTGTTAGTTTGCCAAGGATGACAGTTTCCAGTTTCATCCATGTCCCTGCAAAGGACGTGAACTCATTCTTTTATTGTGGCTTCACAGTAGTTCATGGTGTATATATGCCACATTTTCTTTATCCAGTTTATCACTGGTGGGCATTTGAGTTGGTTTCAAGTCTTTGCTATTGTAAATAGTGCTGCAATAAACATACGTGTGCATGTGTCTTTATGGTAGAATGATTTATATTCCTTTGGGTATATACCCAGTAATGGGATTGCTGGGTCAAATGGCATTTCTGGTTTTAGATCCTTGAGGAATCACCACACTGTCTTCTACAATGGCTGAACTAATTTACACTCCCATCAACAGTGTAAAAGTGTTCCTATTTCTCTACATCCTCTCCAGTAACTGTTGTTTCCAGACTTTTTAATGATCACCATGCTAACTAGCATGAGATGGTATCTCATTGTGGTTTTGATTTGCATTTCTCTAATGACCAGTGATGATGAGCTTTTTTTCATATGTTTATTGGCTGCATAAATGTGTTGTTTTTTAAAATTTTTTTATTATTTATTTATTTATTTATTTATTGTTATACTTCAACTTCTAGGGTGCATGTGCACAATGTGCAGGTTTGTTACACAAGTATATATGTGCCATGTTTGTTTGATGCACCCATCAACTTGCCATTTACATTAGGTATTTCTCCTAATGCTATCCCTCCCCAGACCCCCACCCTCTGACCGGCCCCAGTGTGTGATGTTCCCCACCCTGTGTCCATGTGTTCTCATTGTTCGACTCCCACTTATGAGTGAGAACATCTGGTGTTTGGTTTTCTGTTCTTGTGATACTTTGCTTAGAATGATTGTTTCCAGCTTCATCCATGTTCCTGCAAAGGACATGAACTCATCCTTTTTTACGGCTGCATAGTATTCCATGGTGTATATGTGCCACATTTTCTTAATCCAGTCTATCATGGACAGACATTTGGGTTGGTTCCAAGTCTTTGCTATTGTGAATAGTGCCACAATAAACATACATGTGCATGTGTCTTTATCATAGAATGATTTATAATCCTTTGGGTATATGCCCAGTAATGGGATTGCTGGGTCAAAAGGTATTTCTAGATCTAGATCCTTGAGAAATTGCCACACTGTCTTCCACAATGGGTGAACTAATTTACACTCCTACCAACAGTGTAAAAGCGTTCCTATTTCTCCACATCCTTTCTAACATCTGTTGTTTCCTGATTTTTATTGATTGCCATTCTAACTAGTGTGAGATGGTATCTCATTGTGGTTTGATTTGCATTTCTCTGATGACCAGTGATGATGAGTATTTTTGCATGTCTGTTGGCTGCATAAATGTCTTCTTTTGAGAAGTGTCTGTTCATATCATTTGCCCACTTTTTGATGGGGTTGTTTGTTTTTTTCTTGTAAATTTGTTGAAGTTCTTTGTAGGTTCTGGATATTAGCGCTTTGTTAGCTGGGTAGATTGCAAAAAAATTTCTCCCATTCTATAGGTTGCCTGTTTACTCTGATGATAGTTTCTTTTGCTGTGCAGAAGCTGTTCAGTTTAATTAGATCCCATTTGTCTATTTTGGCTTTTGTTGCCATTGCTTTTAGTGTTTTAGTCATGAAGTCTTTGCCCATGCCTATGTCCTGAATGGTATTGCCTAGGTTTTCTTCTAGGGTTTTTATGGTGTAAGGTCTTACATTTAAGTCTTTAATCCATCTTGAGTTAATTTTTGTATGCAGTGTAAGGAAGGGATCCAGTATCAGCTTTCTACATATGGCTAGCCAGTTTTCCCAGCACCATTTATTAAATAGGGAATCCTTTTATATGAGTTAAATGTGTCCCAGAGATTCTGGTACATTGTGTCTTTGTTCTCATTGGTTTCAAAGAATATCTTTATTTCTGCCTTCATTTCGTTATTTACCCTATAAATGTTTATGTCAGGTTTGTCAAAGGTCAGATGGTTGTAGATGTGTGGTGTTATTTCTGAGGCCTCTGTTCTGTTCCATTGGTCTATATATCTGTTTTGGTACCAGTACCATGCTGTTTTGGTTACTGTAGCCTTGTAATATAGTTTGTAGTCAGGTAGCATGATGCCTCCAGCTTTGTTCTTTTTGCTTAGGATTGTCTTGGCAATGCAGGCTCTTTTTTAGTTCCATAAGAACTTTAAAGTAGTTTTTTTCCAATTCTGTGAAGAAAGTCATTGGTAGGTTGATGGGGATAATATTGAATCTATAAATTACTTTGGGCAGTATGGTCATTTTCACAATGTTGATTCTTCCTATCTATGAGCATGGAATGTTATTCCATTTGTTTGTGTCCTCTTTTATTTCACTGAGCAGTGGTTTGTAGTTCTCCTTGCAGAGGTCCTTCACATCCCTTGTATGTTGGATTCCTAGATATTTTATTCTCTTTGTAGTAATTGTGAATGGGAGTTCACTCATGATTTGGCTATTATTGGTGTACAGGAATGCTTGTGATTTTTGTACATTGATTTTGTATCCTGAGACTTTGCTGAAGTTGCTTATCAGCTTAAGGAGATTTTGGGCTGAGATGATGGGGTTTTCTAAATATAGAATCATGTTATCTGTAAACAGGGACAATTTGACTTCCTCATTTCCTAATTGAATACCCTTTATTTCTTTCTCGTACCTGATTGCCCTAGCCAGAACTTCCAACACTACGTTGAATAGGAGTGGTGAGAGAGGGCATCCTTGTCTTGTGCCAGTTTTCAAAGGGAATGCTTCCAGTTTTTGCCCATTCAGTATGATATTGGCTGTGGGTTTGTCATAAATAGCTCTTATTATCTTGAGATACATTCCATCAATACCTAGTTTATAGAGAGTTTTTAGCATA
Organism: Nomascus leucogenys; assembly: GCF_006542625.1. Classification (NCBI taxonomy): domain Eukaryota; kingdom Metazoa; phylum Chordata; class Mammalia; order Primates; family Hylobatidae; genus Nomascus; species Nomascus leucogenys. The sequence goes on from NC_044391.1 coordinate 67,340,857, forward strand.
AAGAGCTGCTGAATTTTATCGAAGGCCTTTTCTGCATGTATTGAGATAATCATGTGATTTTTATCGTTGGTTCTGTTTATGTGATGGATTATATTTATTGATTTGGGTATGTTGAACCAGCCTTGCATCCCAGGGATGAAGGCAAATTGATCTTGGTGGATAAGCTTTGTGCTATGCTGCTGGAATTGGTTTGCCAGTATTTTACTGAAGATGTTCAAATTGATGTTCGTCAGGGATATTGGCCTAAAATTATCTTTTTTTGTTGTGTCTCTACCAGGCTTTGGTATCAGGATGATGCTGGCCTCATAAAATGAGTTAGGGAGGATTCCCTCTTTTTCTATTGATTGAAATAGTTTCAGAAGGAATGGTACCAGCTCCTCTTTGTACCTCTGGTAGAATTCAGCTATGAATCCGTCTGGTCTTGGACTTTGTTTGGTTGGTAGGCTATTAATTATTGCCTCAATTTCAGAACCTGTTATCGGTCTATTCAGAGAGTCCACTTCTTCCTGGTTTAGTCTTGGGAGGCTTTGTCCAGGAATTTATCCATTTCTTCTAGATTTTCTAGTTTATCTGTGTAGAGCTGTTTATAGTATTCTCTGATGGTAGTTTGTATTTCTGTGGCATTGGTGGTGCTATCCCCTTTATAATTTTTTATTGCATCTATTTGATTCTTCTCTCTTTTTCTTTATTATTCTTGCTAGTGGCCTATCAATTTTGTTGATCTTTTCAAAAAACCAGCTCCTGGATTCACTGATGTTTTTTTGAAGGGTTTTTTATGTCTCTATCTCTTTCAGTTCTGCTCTGATCTTAGTTATTTCTTGCCTTCTGCTAGCTTTTGAATTTGTTTGCTCTTGCTTCTCTAGTTCTTTTAATTTTGATGTTAGGGTGTCAATTTTAGCTCTTTCCTGCTTTCTCTTATGGGCATTTAGTGCTATAAATTTCCCTCTATACACTGCTTTAAATGTGTCCCAGAGATTCTGGTATGTTGTGTCTTTGTTCTCATTGGTTTCATAGAATATCTTTATTTCTGCATTTATTTCGTTATTTATCCAGTAGTCATTCAGGAGAAGGTTGTTTAGTTTCCATGTAGTTGTGCGGTTTTGAGTGAGTTTATTAATCCTGAGTTCTAATTTGATTGCCCTGTGGTCTGAGAGACTGTTGTGATTTCTCTTCTTTTACATTTGCTGCGGAGTGTTTTACTAACAATTATGTGGTCAGTTTTAGAATAAGCGTGATGTGGTGCTGGGAAGAATGAATATTCTGTTGATTTTGGATGTAGAGTTGTGTAGATGTCTATTAGGTCCACTTGATCCAGAGCTGAGTTCAAGTCCTGGATATCCTTGTTAACTTTCTGTCTCATTGATCTGTCTAATATTGGCAGTGGGGTGTTAAAGTCTCCCATTATTATTGTGTGGGAGTCTAAGTCTCTTTGTAAGTCCTCAAGGATTTGCTTTATGAATCTGTGTGCTCCTGTAGTGGGTGCACATATGTTTAGGACAGTTAGCTCTTCTTGTTGAATTGATCCCGTTATCATTATGTAGTGGCCTTCTTTGTCTCTTTTGATCTTTGTTGGTTTAAAGTCTGTTTTATCAGAGACTAGCATTGCAACCCCTGCTTTTTTTTTTTTGCTTTCCATTTGCTTGGTAGATCTTCCTCCATCCCTCTATTTTGAGCCCTTGTGCGTCTCTGCATGTGAGATGGGTCTCCTGAATACAGCATACTGATGGGTCTTGACTCTTTTTCCAATTTGCCAATCTGTGTCTTTTAATTGGGGCATTTAGCCCATTTACATTTAAGGTTAATATTGTTATGTTTGAATTTGATCCTGTCATTATCACGTTAGCTGGTTATTTTGCCTGTTAATTGATGCAGCTTCTTCATAGCGTCGCTGGTCTTTACAATTTGACATGTTTTTTTCAGTGGCTAGTACCAGTTGTTCCTTTCCATGTTTAGTACTTCCTTCAGGATCTCTTGTAAGACAGGCCTGGTGGTGACAAAATCTCTCAGCATTTGCTTGTTTGTAAAGGATTTTATTTCACCTTCATTTATGAAGCTTAGTTTGGCTGGATATGAGATTCTGGGTTGAAAATTCTTTTCTTGAAGAATGTTTAATATTGGCCCCCACTCTTTTCTGGCTTGTAGAGTTTCTGCTGAGAGATCTGCTGTTAGTCTGATGGGCTCCCTTTGTGGGTAACCCGACCTTTCTCTCTGGCTTCCCTTAACATTTTTTCCTTCATTTCAACGTTGGTGAATCTGACAATTATGTGTCTTGGGGTTGCTCTTCTTGAGGAGTATCTTTGTGGTGTTCTATGTATTTCCTGAATTTGAAGGTTGGCTGGCCTTGCTAGGTTAGGGAAGTTCTCCTGGATAATATCCTGAAGAGTGTTGTCTAACTTGGTTCCACTATCCCTGTCACTTTCCGTTACACCAATCAAATATATATTTGGTCTTTTCACATAGTCCGATATTTCTTGGAGGCTTTGTTTTTTTCTTTTCACTCTTTTTTCTCTAATCTTGTCTTCTCACTTTATTTCATTAATTTGATCTTCAATCACTGATATCCTTTCTTCCACTTGATCAAATCGGCTATTGAAGCTTGTGCATCCATCACGAAGTTCTCGTGCCATGGTTTTCAGCTCCATCAGGTCATTTATGGTCTTCTCTACACTGTTTATTCTAGTTAGCCATTTGTCTAACCTTTTTTCAAGGCTTTTAGCTTCCTTGCGATAGGTTACAACATGCTCCTTTAGCTTGGAGAAGTTTGTTATTATTGACCTTCTGAAGCCTACTTCTGAAAACTCATCAAACTCATTCTCCATCCAGTTTTGTTCTGTTGCTGGCAAGAAGCTGCGATCCTTTGGAGGAGAAGAGTTGCTGTGTTTTTTGGAATTTTGAGCTTTTCTGCTCTGGTTTCTCCCCATCTTTGTGGTTTTATCTACCTTTGGTCTTTGATGTTGGTGACCTACAGATGGGGTGTTGGTGTGGATGTCCCTTTTGTTGATGTTGATGCTATTTTTTTCTGTTTGTTAGTTTTCCTTCTAACAATCAGACCCCTCAGCTGCAGGTCTGTTGGAGTTTGCTGGAGGTCCACTCCAGACCCTGCTTGCCTGGGCATCACCAGTGGAGGCTGCAGAACAGCAAATATTGCTACCTGATCCTTCCTCTGGAAGCTTCGTCCCAGAGGGGCACCCACCTGTTTGAGTGTCTGTTGACCCCTACAGGGAGGTGTTTCCCAGTCAGGCTACACAGGGGTCCGGGACCTGCTTGAGGAGGCAGTCTGTCCATTCTCGGAGCTCAAACGCAATGCTGAGAGAACCACTGCTCTCTTCAGAGCTGTCAGACAGGGATGTTTAAGTCTGCAGAAGCTGTCTGCTGCCTTTTGTTCTACTATGCCCTGGCCCCAGAAGTGGAATCTATAGAGGCAGTAGGTCTTGCTGAGCTGCAGTGGGCTCCACCCAGTTTGTGCTTCCAGGCCTCTTTGTTTACATTGTGAGCTACTCAAGCCTCAGCAATGGTGGACACCCCTCCCCCCATCCAGCTGCAGCAAGGCAGGTTAATCTCAGACTGCACTAGCAGTGAGCAAGGCTCCGTGGGAGTGGGAACTGCTGAGCTAGGCACAGGAAGATATCTCCTGGTCTGCCAGTTACTAAGACTGTGGGAATAGCGCAGTATTTTGTCAGGAGTGTACCGTTTCTCCAGATACAGTGTGTCACAGCATCCCTTGGCTAGGAAAGGGAAATCCCCCAACTCCTTGTGCTTCCCAGGTGAGGCGACACCCGCCCTGCTTCAGCTCACCCTCCATGGGCTGCACCCACTGTCCAGTCCCAGGATGAACCAGGTACCTCAGTTGGAAATGTAGAAATAACCCTCTTTTGTGTCAGTCTTGCTGGGAACTGCACACCGGAGCTGTTCCTCTTTGCCCCTCTTGGAAGTGGAGTGTATAAATGTCTTCTTTTGAGAAGTGTCTGTTCAGGTCCTTCACCCACTTTTTGATGGAGTTGTTCATTTTTTTCTTGTAAATTTGTTTAAGTTCCTTGTAGATTCTCGATATTAGACCTTTGTCAGATGGGTAGATTGCAAAAATTTTCTCCCGTTCTGTAGGTTGCCTGCTCACTCTGATGATAGTTTCTTTTGCTGTGCAGAAGCTCTTTAGTTTAATTTGATCCCATTTGTCTGCTTTGGCTTTTATTGCCATTACTTTTGGTGTTTTAGTCATGAAGTCTTTGCCCAATCCTATGTCCTGAGTGGTATTGCCTAGGTTTTCTCCTGGGGTTTCTATAGTTTTAGGTTTTATGTTTAAGTCTTTAATCCATCGTGAGTTAATTTTTAAATAAGGTGTAAAGAAGGGTCCAGTTTCAGTTTTCTGCATATGGCTAGTTAGTTTTCCCAGCACCATTTATTAAATAGGGAATTATTTCCTTATTGCTTGTTTTTGTCAGGTTTGTTGAAAATCAGATGATTGTAGTTGTGTGGCATTATTTCTGAGGACTCTGTTCTGTTCCATTGGTCTGTATATCTGTTTTGGTACCAGTACCATGCTGTTTTCATTACTGTAGCCTCATAGTACAGTTTGAAGTCAGGTAGTGTGATGCCTCCAGCTTTGTTCTTTTTGCTTAGGATTGTCTTGGCTATGCAGGCTCTTTTATGGTTCCATATGAAATTTAAAGTAGTTTTTTTCTAATTCTGTGAAGAAAGTCAATGATACCTTGATGGAATAGCATTGAATCTATAAATTACTTTGGGTAGTATTGCCATTTTTGTGATATTGATTCTTCCCATCCATGAGCATGGAATTTTTTTTATTTGTTTGTGTCCTCTCTGATTTCCTTGAGCAGTCGTTTGTAGTTGTCCTTGAAGAGGTCCTTCATCTCCCTTGTAAGTTGTATTCCTAGGTATTTTATTTATTTGTAACAATTGTGAATGGGAGTTCACTCATGATTTGGCTCTCTGCTTGTCTATTATTGGTGTATAAGAATGCTTGTGATTTTTGCACATTGATTTTTTATCCTGAGAGTTTGCTGAAGTTGCTTGTCAGCTTAAGAAGTTTGTGGGCTGAGACGATGGAGTTTTCTAAATATACATTGATGTCGTCTGCAAACAGAGACAATTTGACTTCCTCTCATTCTATTTGAATGCCTTTTATTTCTTTCTCTTTCCTGATTGCTCTGTCCAGAACTTCCAATACTATGTTGAATAGGAGTGGTGAGAGAGGGCACTTTTGTCTTGTGGCCAGTTTTCAAAGGGAATGCTTCCAGCTATTGCCCATTCAGTATGATATTGGCTGTGGTTTTGAAATAAATAGCTCTTGTTATTTTGAAATATGTTCCATCAATACTTAGTTTATTGAGAGTTTTTAGCTTGAAGGTGTGTTGAATTTTATCGAAGGCCTTTTCTACATGTATTGAGATAATCATGTGGGTTTTGTCATTGGTTCTGCTTATGTGATGGATTATGTTTATTGATTTGTGTATGTTGAACCAGCCTTGCATCCCAGGAATGAAGCTGACTTGATCACGGTGGTTAAGCTTTTTGATGTGTTGCTGGATTCAGTTTGCCAGTATTTTACTGAGGATTTTCACATCAATGTTCCTCAGCGATACTGGCCTGAAATTTTCTTTTTTTATTGTGTCTCTGCCAGGTTTTGGAATCAGGATGATGCTGGCCTCATAAAATGAGTTAGAGAGGATTCCCTCTTTTTCTGTTGTTTAGAATAGTTTCAGAAGGAATGGTACCAGCTCCTCCTTGTACCTCTGGTAGAACTTGGCTGTGAATCCATCTGGTCCTGGACTTTTTTTGGTTGGTGGGCTATTAATTAGTGCCTCAATTTCAGAACTTGTTATTGGTCTATTCAGGGATTCAACTTCTTCCTGGTTTAGTCTTGGGAGGGTGTTTGTGTTCAGGAATTTATCTATTTCTTCTAGATTTTCTAGCTTATTTGCATAGAGGTGTTTATAGTATTCTCTGATGGTAGTTTGTATTTCTGTGGCATCGGTGTTGATATCACCTTTATCATTTTTTATTGCATCTATTTGATTCTGCTCTCTTTCCTTCTTTATTAGTCTTGCTAGTGGCCTATCAATTTTGTCGATCTTTTCAAAAAACCAGCTCTTGGATTCATTGATTTTTTTAAGGGTTTTTTGTGTCTCTATCTCTTTCAGTTCTGCTCTGATCTTAGTTATTTCTTGTCTTCTGCTAGCTTTTGAATTTGTTTGCTTTTGCTTCTCTAGTTCTTTTAATTGTGATGTTAGGGTGTGGATTTTAGATCTTTCCCACTTTCTCCTTTGGGCATTTAGTGCTATAAATTTCCCTCTAAACACTGCTTTAACTGTGTCCCAGAGACTCTGGTGCATCAACCAGTAAGTTGATCCCATTGGTTTCAAATAACTTATTTATTTTTGCCTTAATTGCATTATTTACCCAGTAATCATTCAGGAACGGGTTGTTCAGTTTCCATGTAGTTGTGTGGTATTGAATGAGTTTCTTAATCCTAAGTTCTAATTTGAGTGCACTGTGGTCTGAGAGACTGTTATGATTTCCTTTATTTTCCATTTGCTGAGGAGTGTTTTACTTCTAATTATGTGGTCAATTTTAGAATAAGTGTGATGTGGTGCTGAGAAGAATGTACATTCTCTTGATTTGGGGTGGAGAGTTCTGTAGATGTCTATTAGGTCAGCTTGATCCAGAGCTCAGTTCAAGTTCTGAATATCCTTGTTAATTTTCTGTCTCATTGATCTGTCTAATATTGACAGTGGGGTATTAAAGTCTCCCACTATTATTGTATGGGAGTCTCTCTTTGTAGGTCTCTAAGAACTTGCTTTATGAATCAGGATGGTCCTGTATTGGGTGCATATATATTTAGGATAGTTAGCTCTTCTTGCTGCATTGATTCCTTTACCATCATGTAATGCACTTCTTTGTCTTTTTTTATCTTTGTTGGTTTAAAGTCTGTTTTATCAGAGGCTAGGATTGCAAGTCCTGTTTTTTTTTTTTTTTTTTTTTTTTTTTTGGCTTTCGATTTGCTTGGTAAATATTCCTCCATCCCTTTATTATGAGCCTATGTGTGTCTTTGCACATGAGATAGGTCTCCTGAATACAGCTCCCTGATGAGTCTTGACTCTTTATCCAATTTGCCAGTCTGCATCTTTTAATTGGGGCATTTAGCCCATTTACATTTAAGGTTAGTGTTGTTATGTGTGAATTTGATCCTGTCATAATGCCAGCTGGCTGTTTTGAATATTAGTTGATGCAGTTTCTTCATAGTGTCATTGGTCTTTTTATTTTGGCATGTTTTTTCAGTGGCTGGTACCGATTGCTCCTTTCTATATTTAGTGCTTCCTTCAGGAGCTCTTGTAAGGCAGGCCTAGTGGTAAGAAAATCCCTCTGCATTTGCTTGTATGTAAAGGATTTTATTTCTCCTTAATATAGTTTGGCTGGATATGAGATTTTGCGTTAAAAATTCTTTTCTTTAAGAAGATTGAATATTGGCCCCCACTGTCTTCTGGCTTGTAGGGTTTCTGCCGAGAGATCTGCTCCTATTGTGATGGGCTTCCCTTTGTAGGTAACCTGACCTTTCTCTCTGGCTGCCCTTAATATTTTCCCCTTCGTTTCCAATTATGTGTCTTGGGGTTGTATCTTAGTGGTGTTCTCTCTATTTCCTGAATTTGAATGTTTGCCTGTCTTGCTAGGTTGGGGAAGTTCTCCTGGATAATATCTGGAAAAGTGTTTTCCAACTTGGTTCCATACTCCCTGTCACTTTCAGGGACCCCAATCAATTGTAGGTTTGGTCTTTTCACATAGTCCCATATTCCTTGTGGGCTTTGTTCATTCCTTTTCATTCTTTTATCTCTAATTTTGTCTTCATGCCTCATTTCAGTAACTTGATCTTCAATCTCTGATATCCTTTCTTCCATTTGATCGATTTTGCTATTGATTCTTGTGTACGCTTCACGAAGTTCTCGTGCTGTATTTTTCAGCTCCAACAGGTCATTTATGTTCTTCTCTAAACTGGTTATTCTAGTTAGCAGTTCCTGTAACCTTTTATCAAGGATCTCAGCTTCCTTGCATTCTGTTATCACATGCTCCTTTAGCTCACAGGAGTTTGTTATTACCCACCTTCTGAAGACTACTTCTTTCATTTTGTCAAACTAATTCTCTGTCCAGTTTTGTGCCTTTGTTGGAGAGGAGTTTTGATCATTTGGAGGAGAAGAGGCATTCTGGTTTTTGGAAATTTCAGCCTTTTTGCACTGGTTTTTCCTCATCTTCATGGATTTATCTATCTTTGATCTTTGAAGCTGGTGACCTTTGGATGGTGTTTCTGTGTGGGTGTTCTTTTTGTTGATGTTGATGTTATTGCTTTCTGTTTGTTAGTTTTTCTTCTTACAGTCAGGCCCCTCTTTCTGCAGGACTGCTCCAGACCCTATTTGTCTGGATATCACCAGCAGAGGCTGCATAGCAGCAAAGATTGCTGCCTGCTCTTTCCTCTGGAAGCTTTGTCCCAGAGGGGCACTGGCCTGATGCCAACCAGAGCTCTCCTGTATGAGGTGTCTGTCAATCCCTGTTGGGAGGTCTCTCCCAGTTAGGAGGCACAGGGGTCAGGAACCCACTTGAGGAGGCAGTCTGTCCTTTAGCAGAGCTCGAGCCCTGTGCTGGGAGAACCCTCCTTGTCAGGATCTGTTGCTCTCTTCAGAGCCAGCAGGCAGGAATATTTAATTCTGCTGAAGCTATACCCACATCCGCCCCTTCCCCCAGGTGCTCTTAAGCAGTGAGATGGGAGTTTTATCTATAAGCCCCTGACTGGGGCTGCTGCCTTTCTTTCAGAGATGCCCTGACCAGTGAAGAGGAATTTAGAGAGGCCATCTGACCACAGCCGCTTTGCCATGCTGCGTTGAGTTCTGCCTAGTCCTTAGTAATGGCAGGGGAAAACTGTTTACACAAACCTCAGTAATGTTGATGCCCCTCCCATTACTAAGCTCGATCCTCTCAGGTTGACTTCAGACTGCTGTGCTGGCAGTCAGAATTTCAAGCCAGTGGTGTTTAGCTCACTGGGCTCCGTGGGAACGGGACCCACTTAGCGAGACCCCTTGGCTTCCTGGTTTCAATCCCCTTTCCAGGGGAGTGAATGGTTCTGTCTTACTGGGGTTCCATGTGCCACTGGGGTACGAAAAAAGCAAACAAACAAACTCCTGCAGCTAGCTCAGTGTCTGCCCAAACAGCCACCAAGTTTTGTGCCTGAAACCCAGGGCCCTGTTGGTGTACGCACACAGGGAATCTCCTGGTCTGCGAATTGCAAAAACCATGTGAAAAGCATAGTATCTGGGATGGATAGCACAGTCACTCACTTGGCTGGGGAAGGGTGGCCCCCGACTCCTTGCACTTCCCGGGTGAGGCGATGCTCTCCATGGGCTGCACCCACTACCTAATCTGTCCCCTCAGTTGGAAATGCAGAAATCACCCATCTTCTGTGTTGGTCTCGCTGGAAGCTGCCAAACGGAGCTGTTACTCAGCCATCTTCAAGTCCTGCTTTCAAATGTTTGAAGTATAAACCTAGAAGTGAGGTTTCTGGGTCATAAGGTAATTCTGTGTTTAACTTTTCTGAGTAACTGTCAAAGTGATTTCCACAGCAGCTGCACCATTTTATATTGCCACCAATGATGGATAAGTATTCTTGTTTCTCCACATCCTCAACACTTCTTATTTTGTTTTCTTTTAATAATTATCCTGGCCAGGCGCAGTGGCTCACGCCTGTAATCTCAGCACTTTGGGAGGCTGAGGCAGGCAGATCATGAGGTCAGGAGATCGAGACCATCCTGGCTAACATGGTGAAAACCCATCTCTACTAAAAATACAAAAACTTAGCAGGGCATGGTGGCACACACCGGTAGTCCCAGCTACTTGGGAGGCTGAGGCAGGAGAATCACTTGAACCTGGGAGGTGGAGGTTACAGTGAGCCGGGATCACACCTCTGCACTCCAGCCTGGGTGACAGAGCAAGACTCCGTCTCAAAAAAAAAAAAAAAAAAAAAAAGTAATAATCCTAGTGTGTGTGAAGTGGTATCTCATGTTTTTTCTTTTTTTCATTTATTACACTTTAATGCTTATGACATAATTTTTAAAGAGGAAAATATTAGTTGGGACAATGGAAGGAGTCAGATTTTTAGGTAACACTGGAAAATTTTAAGAAGAAACAGCAAGATGATACATGAAATTATATAGACCTTATGCCAAATCCTTTACTCAGACGACAATACAGACACAAAACTTGTTTTGTACAGACTTGGAAATCCCAAACTTTTTCTGTGAACTTAATTAAGTGGTCCACTTTGCCTGTTCTGATACCTTTCTCAAAGACATAGTGAGGTATTGTACAACTATGATGCTGAGTGGTGGTCCCATTGCTGGTATTTTTTTACTCTTTCTCTAAGATCATTTCATCCATATGTGCAATCCCATCAGCTCAGGGGAAGCATAACGCATTTCCCACCTGAGTGTCTCACCTCTCAAATATGTCCTTATTTTATTGTAGGAGCACAGGGTTGCACCTTAGTTTTGCTGCTACCCACAACTCATGCTCTAATGCAACTGCCTCAGTGAGGCACACTGTGGTTAAACCCTTACTAAACGCTTTCATCTTAAAGTCAAGTAATAAAGACATAAAATGAGATCTGAAAGGATTCTTCAGAGGAAAGCAATGGAAGCATCATTTTTCAAAAAGTGCATGTGATTTTATTGTGGTTTTGATTAACATTTCCTTAATGATCAATGATGTTGAATGACTTTTCATGTATTAGCCATTTGTACATCTTTGGAGAAAAGTCTTTTCAAAATCCTTTGCCCATTTTAAAATTAGATAGTTTGTCTTTTTGTTGTTGAGTCGTAAGAGTTCTTTATATATCTTTATATATTCTGAATACTAAACTCTTATCTGATATATGACTTGCAAATATTTTTTCCATTCTATAGATTGTCTTTTCATTTTATTTTTGTGCTAATATCTTTTGATGTGCAAAAATTTAGTTTTTTTAATTATTATTATACTTTAAGTTTTAGGGTACATGTGCACAACGTGCAGGTTTGTTACATATGTATACATGTGCTATGTCGGTGTGCTGCACCCATTAACTCGTCATTTAGCATTAGGTATATCTCCTAATGCTATCCCCCCTCCCCTCACCCCACACCAGTCCCCAGTGTGTGATGTTCCCCTTCCTGTGTCCATGTGTTCTCATTGTTCAATTCCCACCTATGAGTGAGAACATGTGGTGTTTGGTTTTTGGTCCTTGTGATAGTTTGCTGAGAATAATGGTTTCCAGCTTCATTGATGTCCCTACAAAGGACATGAACTCATCCTTTTTGTGTGGCTGCATAGTATTCCATGGTGTGTATGTGCCACATTTTCTTAATCCAGTCTATCATTGATGGACATTTGGGTTGGTTTCAAGTCTTTGCTATTGTGAATAGTGCCACAATAAACATACGTGTTCATGTGTCTTTATAGCAGCATGATTTATAATCCTTTGGGTGTATACCCAGTAATGGGATGGATGGGTCAAATGGTATTTCTAGTTCTAGATCCCTGAGGAATTGCCACACCAACTTCCACAATGGTTGAACTAGTTTATAGTCTCACCAACAGTGTAAAATTATTCCCATTTTTCCACATCCTCTCCAGCACCTGTTGTTTCCTGACTTTTTAATGATCACCATTCTAACTGGTGTGAGATGATATCTCACAGTGGTTTTGATTTGCATTTCTCTGATGGCCAGTGATGATGAGCATTTTTTCATGTGTTTTTTGGCTGCATAAATGTCTTCTTTTGAGAAGTGTCTGTTGATATCCTTTGCCCACTTTTTGATGGGGTTGTTTGTTTTTTTCTTGTAAATTAGTTTGAGTTCATTGTAGATTCTGGATATGAGCCCTTTGTCAGATGAGTAGGTTGCAAAAATTTTCTCCCATTCTGTAGGTTGCCTGTTCACTCTGATTTCTTTTGCTGTGCAGAAGCTCTTTAGTTTAATTAGATCCCATTTGTCAATTTTGGCTTTTGTTGCCATAGCTCTTGGTGTTTCAGACATGAAGTCCTTGCCCATGCCTATGTCCTGAATGGTATTGCCTAGGTTTTCTTCTAGAGTTTTTATGGTTTTAGGTCTAACATGTAAGTCTTTAATCCATCTCGAATTAATTTTTGTATAAGGTGTAAGGAAGGGATCCAGTTTCAGCTTTCTACATATGGCTAGCCAGTTTTCCCAGCACCATTTATTAAATAGGGAATCCTTTCCCCATTTCTTGTTTTTGTCAGGTTTGACAAAGATCAGATAGTTGTAGATATGCAGCATTATTTCTAAGGGCTCTGTTCTGTTCCATTGGTCTATATCTCTGTTTTGGTACCAGTACCATGCTGTTTTGGTTACTGTAGCCTTGTAGTATAGTTTGAAGTCAGGTAGCATGATGCCTCCAGCTTTGTTGTTTTGGCTTAGGATTGTCTTGACAATGCGGGCTCTTTTTTGGTTCCATATGAACTTTAAAGTAGTTTTTTCCAATTCTGTGAAGAAAGTCATTGGTAGCTTGATGGGGATGGCACTGAATCTATAAATTACCTTGGGCAGTATGGCTATTTTCATGATATTGATTCTTCCAACCCATGAGCATGGAATGTTCTTCCATTTGTTTGTGTCCTCTTTTATTTCATTGAGCAGTGGTTTGTAGTTCTCCTTGAAGAGGTCCTTCACATCCCTTGTAAGTTGGATTCCTAGGTATTTTATTCTCTTTGAAGCAATTGTGAATGGGAATTCACTCATGATTTGGCTCTCTGTTTGTCTGTTATTGGTGTGTAAGAATGCTTGTGATTTTTGCACATTTATTTTGTATCCTGAGAGTTTGCTGAAGTTGCTTATCAGCTTAAGGAGATTTTGGGCTGAGACAATGAAGTTTTCTAAATATACAAGCATGTCATCTGCAAACAGGAACAATTTGACTTCCTCTTTTCCTAATTGAATACCCTTTATTTCTTTCTCCTCCCTGATTGCCCTAGCCAGAACTTCCAGCAATATGTTGAATAGGAGTGGTGAGAGAGGGCATCCATGTCTTGTGCCAGTTTTCAAAGGGAATGCTTCCAGTTTTTGCCCATTCAGTATGATATTGGCTGTAGGTTTGCCATAAATAGCTCTTATTATTTTGAGATAAGTCTGACCAATACCTAATTTATTGAGAGTTTTTAGCATGAAGGGCTGCTGAATTTTGTCAAAGGCCTTTTCTGCATCTATTGAGATAATCATATGATTTTTGTCTTTGGTTCTGTTTATATGTTGGATTATGTTTATTGATTTGTGTATGTTGAACCAGCCTTGCATCCCAGGGATGAAGCCCACTTGATCATGGTGGATAAGCTTTTTGATGTGCTGCTGGATTTGGTCTGCCAGTATTTTATAGAGGATTTATGCATCGATGTTCATCAGGGATATCAGTCTAAAATTCTCTTTTTTTGTTGTGTCTCTGCCAGGCTTTTGTATCAGGATGATGCTGGCCGCATAACATGAGTTAGGGAGGATTCTCTCTTTTTCTATTGATTGGAATAGTTTCAGAAGGAATGGTACCAGCTCCTCCTTGTACCTCTGGTAGAATTCGGCTGTGAATCCATCTGGTCCTGGACTTTGGTTGGTTGGTAGGCTATTAATTATTGCCTCAATTTCAGAGCCTGTTATTGGTCTATTCAAGGATTCAACTTCTTCCTGGTTTAGTGTTGGGAGGGTGTATGTTTAGTGTTGGGAGGGTGTATGTGTCCAGGAATTTATCCATTTCTTCTAGATTTTCTAGTTTATTTGTGTAGAGCTCTTTATAGTATTCTCTGCTGGTAGTTTGTATTTCTGTGGGATCAGCGGTGATACCCCTTTTTCATTTTTTATTGCATCTATTTGATTCTTCTCTCTTTTCTTCTTTATTATTCTTGCTAGTGGTCTATCAATTTTGTTGATGTTTTCAAAAAAACCAGCACCTGGATTCATTGATTTTTTGAAGCATTTTTTATGTCTCTATCTCCTTCAGTTCTGCTCTGATCTTAGTTATTTCTTGCCTTCCGCTAGCTTTTGAATGTGTTTGCTCTTGCTTCTCTAGTTCTTTTCATTGTGATGCTAGGGTGTCAATTTTAGCTCTTTCCTGCTTTCTCTTGTGGGCATTTAGTGCTATAAATTTCCCTCTACACACTACTTTAAATGTGTCCCAGACATTCTGGTACGTTGTGTCTTTGTTCTCATTGGTTTCCAAGAACATCTTTATTTCTGCCTTCATTTCATTATGTACCCGGTAGTCATTCAGGAGCAGGTTGTTCAGTTTCCATGTAGTTGAGCGGTTTTGAGTTTCTTAATCCTGAGTTTTAGTTTGATTGCCCTGTGGTCTGAGAGACAGTTTGTTATAACTTCTGTTCTTTTACATTTGCTGAGGAGAGCTTTACTTCCAACTATGTGGTCAATTTTGTGTGGTGCTGAGAAAAATGTATATTCTGTTTGTTGATTTGGGGTAGAGAGTTCTGTAGATGTCTATTAGGTCTGCTTGGTGCAGAGCTGAGTTCCCTGGATATCCTTTTTAACTTTCTGTCTCATTGATTTGTCTAATGTTGACAGTGGGGTGTTAAAGTCTCCCATTTTTATTGTTTGGGAGTCTCAGTCCCTTTGTAGGTCTCTAAGGACTTGCTTTATGAGTCTGGGTGCTCCTGTATTGAATGCCTATATATTTAGGATAGTTAGCTGTTCTTAGTGAATTGATCCCTTTACCATTATGTAAAGGCCTTCTTGTCTCTTCTCATCTTTGTTGGTTTAAAGTCTGTTTTATTAGAGACTAGGATTGCAACACTTGCTTTTTTTTTTGTTTTCCATTTGCTTGGTAGATCTTCCAACATCTCTTTATTTTGAGCCAATGTGTGTCTCTGCATGTGAGATGAGTCTACTGAATACAGCACACTGATGGATCTTGATTCTTTATCCAATTTGCCAGTCTGTGTCTTTTAATAGGAGCATTTAGCCCATTTACATTTAAGGTTAGTATTGTTATGTGTGAATTTGATCCTGTCATTATGATGTTAGCTGGTTATTTTCCTCATTAATAGATGCAATTTCTCCTAGCATCGATGGTCTTTACAATTTGGCATGCTTTTGCAGTGGCTGGTACCGGTTGTTCCTTTCCATGTTTAGTACTTCCTTCAGGAGCTCTTCTAGGATAGTCCTGGTGGTGACAAAATCTCTCAGCATTTGTTTGTCTGTAAAAGATTTTATTTCTCTTTCACTTGTGAAGCTTAGTTTGGCTGGATATGAAATTCTGGGTTGAAAATTCTTTTCTTTAAGCATGTTGATTATTGGCCCCCACTTTCTTCTGGCTTGTAGAGTTTCTGCCGAGAGATCTGCTGTTAGTCTGATGGGCTTCCCTTTGTGGGTAACCTGACCTTTCTCTCTGGCTCCCCTTAACATTTTTTCCTTCATTTCAACTTTGGTGAATCTGACAATTGTGTGTCTTGGAGTTGCTCTTCTCGAGGAGTATCTTTGTAGCATCCTCTGTATTTCCTGAATTTGAATGTTGGCCTGCCTTGAGAGGTTGGGGAAGTTCTCCTGTATAATATCCTGCAGAGTGTTTTCCAACTTGGTTCCATTCTCCCCGTCACTTTCAGGTACACCAATCCGATGTAGATTTTGTCTTTTCACATAGTGTCATATTTCTTGGAGGCTTTGTTCATTTCTTTTTACCCTTTTTTCTCTAAACTTCTCTTCTTGCTTCATTTCATTCATTTGATCTTCAATCACTGATATCCTTTCTTCCACTTGATCAAATCAGCTACTGAAGCTTGTGCATTCATCACGTGGTTCTCTTGCCATGGTTTTCAGCTCCATCAGGTAATTTAAGGAGTTCTTTACACTGGATTTTGTAGTTGGCCATTTGTCTAATCTTTTTTCAAGGTTTTTAGCTTCTTCGTGATGGGTTCGAACTTCCTCTTAGCTCGGAGAAGTTTGATCGTCCAAAGCCTTCTCTCAACTCGTCAAAGTCATTCTCCATCCAGCTTTGTTCCACTGCTGGCATGGAGCTGCATTCCTTTGGAGGGGGAGAGGTGCTCTGATTTTTAGAATTTTCAGCTTTTCTGCTGTTTTTTCCCCATCTTTGTGTTGTTATCTACCTTTGGTCTTTGATGATGGTGATGTACACATGGGGTTTTGGTGTGGATGTCCTTTCTGTTTGTTAGTTTTCCTTATAACAGTCAGGAGCATCAGCTGCAGGTCTGTTGCAGTTTGCTGGAGGTCCATTCCAGACCCTGTTTGCCTGGGTATCAGCAGCAGAGCCTGCAGAACAGCGAATATTGCTGAACAGCAAAGGTTGCTGCATGATCGTTCCTCTGGAAGCTTTGTCTCAGAGGGGTACCTGGCCATGTGAGGTGTCAGTTTTCCCCTATTTGGGGATGCCTCCCAGTTAGGCTACTCAGGGGTCAGGGACCCAGTTGAGGAGGCAGTCTCTCCGTTCTCAGATCTCAAACTCCGTGCTGGGAGCAACACTACTCTCCTCAAAACTGACAGACTGGATCATTTAAGTTTGCAGAGATTTCTGCTGCCTTTTGTTTGGCTATGCCCTGCCCCCAGAGGTGGAGTCTACACAGGCAGGCAGGCCTCCTTGAGCTGTGGTGGCCTCCACCCAGTTTGAGCTTCCGGGTCACTTTGTTTACCTACTCCAGCCTCAGCAGTCGTGGGCACCCCTCCCCCAGCCTCGCTGCCACCTTGCAGTTTGATCTCAGACTGCTGTGCTAGCAATGGGAGAGGCTCTATGGGCGTAGGACCCTCCGAGCCAGGTGCGGGATATAATCTCCTAGTGTACCATTTGTTAAGCCCATTGAAAAAGTGCAGTATTAGGGTGGGAGTGACCTGATTTTCCAGGTGCCGTCTGTCACCCCTTTCTTTGACTAAGAAAGGGAATTCCCTGACCCCTTGTGCTTCCCGGGTGAGGTGATGCCTCGCCCTGCTTCGGCTCATGCATGGTGTGCTGCACCCACTGTCCTGCACGTTCGGCACTCCCCCATGAAATGAACCCGGTACCTCAGTTGGAAATGCAGAAATCACCCATCTTCTGCGTCACTGACGCCGGGAGCTGTAGACTGGAGCTGTTCCTATTTTGCCATCTTGGCTCCACCCCCCAAAATTTAATTTTTATGGAGTCTATCTCTTTTTCTTCATTGCTCATGCTCTTGATGTCAAATCTAAGAATTCATTGTCAAATCTGTGGTCATAAAGAGTTAACACTTTATTTTTAGTGACTTTAGAGTTCTTATTATTCTTTTCTCTTTTTTGTTCATCTCCACTCTAATTTTTGTTATGTCCTTCCTTCTTCTAGCTTTGGATTTAGTTTGCTGTTCTTTTTCTAGCTCCTTAGATGTAATGGTTAGCTGATTTATAATCTTGTTTCCTTAATAAAATAGACATTTACAGCTATATGTTTTCTTCTAATCATTGAGCAACATCCCTAAGATTTGGTATACTGTGGGTTTTTTTTTTCATTTATTTCAAAGTATAATTTCTCTAGTAATTTCTTCTTTGATCTACTGGTTATTTAAGAGTATACTGTTTAATTTCCATATATTTCTATATTTTTCAGTTTCCTTCTGTTGTTGACTTTTGTCTTCCATCCATTGTGGTCAGAAAACATTTTTTGTATAGTTTAATATTTTAACATTTATTGACAGTTGTTTTATAACCTCACAGAGTGCCAATCTAAAAAATATTCCATGAAGATTTGAAAAGAATATCTATTTTCCTGTTGTTGGGTAGACTGTTCCATATATGTAGATTAAGTTTAATTGCTTTATAGTGCTATTCTTTCATCATTTATCATCTGTCTAGATATTCTATTGATAACTGAAAGTGAGGTATTGAAGTTTCTAAATATTGTAGAACTGTCTCTCCAATTCTGTCAATGTTTTCTTCATATATTTTGGTGTTATGTTACTTGATGCATATATGTTTATCATTGTTATATCTTATTGATAAGACCTTTTAAACATCAATGTACAATGTCCTTTGTCTCTTTTAACTTTTTCTTAAAATTTATTTTTTCTGGTATTAGTATAGACACTCTGGTTGTCTATTGGTTACTAATTGCATGGAATATCTTTTTCATTATTTCACTTTCAACCTACTTGTGTCTTTAGGTCCAAACTGAATCTCTTGTAAACAGTATATAATTGGATCATTTAAAAATCCATTTTGCCAATCTGTATTTTAATTGGTGAGTTTAATACATTGACATTCAAAGTGATTACTGACAAATGGGAACTTACTTCTGCCATTTTGCTATTTTTTAAATCTTTCTTATTCCTCAATTTCTCTATTACTGCCTTCTTTTTTATTTGAATTTTTTCTTAGTGTGCCATTTTCATTCTCTATTTACTTCCTTTTTATATACTTTCATTGAGTTATATTATTAGTGGTTACTATGGTCATTATAGTTAACATCCTAAGTTTATAACAATCTAGTTTGAATTGGTACCAACTGAGCTTGAATAGTATACATTAACTCTGCTTTTATTGTATCCAGTTCTGTCCCCCTCTCAGGTTGTTATTGTCACAAATTACATCTTTATACATGGGTAACAATTAACGTAGATTTATAATTATTTTTATTCATTTTTGTTTTAAATCACATGGGAAGCAAAGATATAGTTGTAAACAAACAATATAAAATACTAACTTCTATATATGCCTATACAATTATATTTACCATTGATATTTGTTTCTCCCTACAGCTCAAGTTACTATGTAGTGTCATTTAAGCCTGAAGGACTCCGTTAAGCATTTCTTTTTTTCTTTTTTTTTAAACTATACATTAAGTTCTGGGATACATGTGCAGAACATGCAGGTTTGTTCCATAGGTATCCATGTGCCATGGTGGTTTGCTGCACTCATCAACCTGTCATCTACATTAGGCATTTCTCTTAATGCTATCTCTTCCCTAGTTCTCCATCCTCTGACAGGCCCCAGTGTGTGATATTCCCCTCTCTGTGTTCATGTGTTCTCATTGTTCAACTCCCACTTATGAGTGAGAATATGCAGTGTTTGGTTTTCTGTTCCTGTGTTAGTTTGCTGAGGATGATGGTTTCCAGCTTCATCCACGTCCCTGCAAAGGACATGAACTCATCCTTTTTTATGGCTCCATAGTATTCCATGGTGTATATGTGCCACATTTTCTTTATCCAGTCTATCATTGATGGGCATTTGACTTGACTCCAAGTCTTTGCTATTGTAAATAGTGCTGCAATAAACATACTGGTGCATGTGTCTTTATAGTAGAATGATTTATGTTCCTTTGGGTATATACCCCATAATGGGATTGCTGGATCAAATGGTATTTCTGGTTCAGAAATCCCTCAGCCTCCCAACGTGCTGGGATTACAGGCATGAGCCACTGTGCCCAGCCGGATTCATTGTTTTTTTTTTGAAGGGTTTTTCCTGTCTCTATCTCTTTCATTTCTGCTCTGATCTCAGCTATTTCTTGTCTTCTAGTATCTTTTGAATTTGTTTGCTCTTGCTTCTCTTGTTCTCTTAATTGTGATGTTAGGGTATTGATTTTAGATCTTTCCTGCTTTCTCCTGTGGGCATTTAATGCTATAAATTTTCCTCTGAACACTGCTTTAGCAATGTCCCAGAGATTCTGGTATGTTGTGTCTTTATTCTCATTGGTTTCATAGAACTTATTTATTTCTGCCTTAATTTTATTGATTACCCAGTAGTCATTCAGGAGCAGATTGTTCAGTTTCCATGACGTTGTGCAGTTTTAAGTGAGTTTCTTAATCCTGAATTCTCATTTGATTGCACTGTGATCTGAGAGACTGTTTGTTATGATTTCCATTCTTTTGCATTTGCTGAGGAGTGATTTACTTCCAATTATGTGGTCAATTTTAGAATAAGTGTGATGTGGTGCTGAGAAGAATGTATATTCTGTTGATATGGGGTGGAGAGTTCTGTAGATGTCTATTAGGTCAGCTTGGTCCAGAGTTGAGTGCAAGTTCTGAATATCCTTGTTAATTTTCTGTCTTGTTGATCTATCTAATATTGACAGTGGGGTGTTAAAGTCTCCCATGATTATTGTGTGGGAGTCCAAGTCTCCTTGTAGGTGTCTAAGAACTTGTTTTATGCATCTTGGTACTCCTGTATTGGGTGCATATATATTTAGGATAGTTAGCTCTTCTTGTTGCATTGATCTCCTTACCATTATGTAATGCCCTTCTTTGTCTTTTTTGGTCTTTGTTGGTTTAAAATCTGTTTTATGAGAGACTAGGATTGCAACCCCTACTTTTTTTTATTATTTTGCTGTCCATTTGCTTGGTAAATTTCCTTCATATTTTTATTTTGAGTCTGTGTGTATCTTTGCATGTGAGATGGGTCTCCTGAATACAGCACACCAATGGGTCTTGACTCTTTTTCCAATTTGCCAGTCTCTGTCCTTTAATTGGGGCATTTAGCCCATTTACATTTAAGGTTAGTGTGGTTATGTGTGATTTGATCCTGTCATTATGATGCTACCTGGTTATTTTGTCTGTTAGTTGATGCAGTTTCTTCATAGTGTCAATGGTCTTTACAATTTGGTTTGTTTTTTCAGTGGCTGGTACTGATTGTTCCTTTCCATATTTAGTGCTTCCTTCAGAAGCTCTTGTATGGCAGGCCTGGTGGTGACAAAATCTCTCATCATTTGCTTGTCTGTAAAGGATTTTATTTCTCCTTCTCTTATGAAGCTTAGTTTGGCTGGATATGAAATTCTGGGTTGAAAATTGTTTTCTTTAAGAATGTTGAATATTGGCTCCCACTGTCTTCTGGCTTGTAGGGTTTCTGCTGAGAGATCTGCTGTTAGTCTGATGGGCTTCCCTTTGTGGGTACCCAGCCTTTGTCTCTGGCTGCCCTTAACATTTTTTCCTTCATTTCAACCTTGGTGAATCTGACAATTACCTGTCTTGGGGTTGCTCTTCTCAGGGAGTATTTTAGTGGTGTTCTATTTGAATTTGAATGTTGGCCTGTCTTGCTAGGTTGGGGAATTTTCCCTGGGTAATATCCTGAAGAGTGTTTTCCAACTTGGTTCCATTCTCCTCATCACTTTCAGGTACTCCAATCAAACGTGTGTTTGGTCTTTTCACATAGTCCCATATTTCTTGCAGGCTTTGTTTGTTCCTTTTCATTCTTTTTTCTCCAATCTTGTCTTAATACTTTATTTCATTAAGTTGATCTTCAATCTTTGATATCCTTTCTTCCACTTGATCAATTTGGCTATTGATACTTGTGTATGCTTCATGAAGTTCTCATGCTGTATTTTTCAGCTCCATCAGGTTATTTATGTTCTTCTCTAAACTGATTATTCTAGTTAGCAATTCCTCTAACTTTTTTCAAGGTTCTTAGTCCTTGCATTGGGTTAGAACATGCTCCTTTAACTCGGAGGAGTTTGTTATTACTCACCTTCTGAAGCTTACTTCTGTCAATTTATAAAACTCATTCTCTGTCCAGTTTTGTTCCCTTGATGACGTGGAGCTGTGATCCTTTGAAGGAGAAGAAGCGTTGTGGTTTTTGGAATTTTCAGCATTTTTGCACTGGTTTTTCCTCACCTTTGTGGATTTATCTACCTTTGGTCTTTGATGTTGGTGACCTTTGGATGGGGTTTTTGTGTGGACATCCTTTTTGTTGATGTTGATGCTATTCTTTTCTGTTTGTTAGTTTTCCTTCTAAAAGTCAAGCCCCTCTGCTGCAGGTCTGCTGGTATTTGCTGGAGTCCACTCCAGACACTGTTTGCATGGGTATCACCAGCAGAGGCTACAGAACAGCAAAGATTGCTGCCTATTCCTTCCTCTGGAAGCTTTGTCTCAGAGGGGCACCTGCCAGATGCCAGCCAGAGCTCTCCTGTGTGAGGTGTCTGTGTACCCCTGCTGGTAAGTATCTCCCTGTCAGGAGGCACGGGGGTCAGGGACCCACTTGAGGAGGCAGTCTGTCTCTTAGCAGAGCTTGAGTGCTGTTCTGGGAAATTCACTGCTCCCTTCAGAGCCAGCAGGCAGGGACATTTAAGTCTGCTGAAGCTGCATCCACAGCCACCCTTTCCCCTAGGTGCTCTGTCCCAGGGAAATGAGAGTTTTTTCTATAAGCCCTTGACTGGGGCTGCTGCCTTTCTTTCAGAGATGCCCTGCCCAGAGAGGAGGACTCTAGAGAGGCAGTCTGGCTACAACGTTTTTTGCTGAGCTGTGGTGGGCTCCACCCAGTTCAAACTTCCCAGTGGCTGTGTTTACACTGTGAAGGGAAAACCACCTACTGAAACCTCAGTAATGGTGGACGCCCCTTCCCCCACCAAGCTGGAGCATCTCAGGTTGACTTCAAACTGCTGTGCTAGAATTTCAAGCCAGTGGATCTTAGCTTGCTGGGTCTGTGGCGGTAGGATCCGCTGAGCTAGACTACTTGGCTCCCTGCCTTCAGCCCCCTTTCCTGGGGAGTGAACACTTCTGTCTTGCTGGTGTTCCAGGTGCCACTGGGGTATGAAAAAAAAACTCCTGCAGCTAGTTTGGTGTCTGCCCAGATGGCTGCCCAGTTTTGTGCTTAAAACCCAGGGTCCTGGTGGTGTAGGCACCTGAGGAAATCTCCTGGTCTGAGGGTTGTGAAGACTGTGGGAAAAGTGTAGTACCTGGGTACTCACGCACTGTTTCTCACACAATAGTCCCTTATAGCTTCCCTTGGCTAGGAGAGGGAGTTGCCTGACCCCTTGTGCTTCCCAGGTTAGGCAACGCCCCACATTGCTTTGTCTCACCCTCCAAGGGCCGCACCCACTGCCTAACCCATCCCAGTGAGGTGAGCCAGGTACCTGAATTGGAAATGCAGAAATCACCCGCCTTGTGCGTTGATCTCCCTGGGAGCTGCAGACCGGAGCTGTTCCTATTTGGCCATCTTGCCAGCCACCTCCTTTAAGCATTTCTTATAGGAAAGGCCTACTGTTGACAAACTCTGAATTTTTTTTTTAAGCTAGAAATGTCTTAATTTCACCTTCAGTTTTGAAGGATATTTTTTGTCAGATATAGAATTCTTGGCTTGCCTTTTTCTCTTTTTTTCCTCTCAGCACTTTAAATATATCATCTCTTTGCCTCTGATTTCTATGGTTTCTGTTGAGAAATTTGTTTCATGTTGAGGATTCCTTGTTCCTGAGAAGGCACTTCTTTCTTGCTGCTTTCAATATTTCCTCTTTGTTTGAAAAATTTGATTATATCTCAGTGTGGTTCTTTTTGAGTTCGGCATGCTTGGAATTTTTTGAGCATCTCAGAAGTGTAGATTTATATTTCCCATAAAATGTGGGCAGTTTTCTATCATTATTTCTTCAAATAAGCTATCTCCTTTTCTCTCTTTCTTTGTGTCTCTTCATCTTGCTCTGTTTTGCTCCTCTGAGACTCTGAAAATATATATGTTAGTCTGCTTGATAGTGCACCACAGCCCCACTTATACTTTGTTTACTTTTATTCATTATTTTTTCTTACTGCTCCTTGGATTGGGCACTTTCAATTGCCCTATCTTTAAGTTCACTTGTTCTTCTGCCTGCTCCAATTTGCTGTTGAAACCATCTAGTGAAATTTTCACTTCAGCCATTGTATTTTTTAAGTATCAGAAATTCTATTTGGCTACTTTTTGTAATGTATACCTCTTTATTCATAGCCCCTGCTTGTTTATACGTCATTCTCCTGATTTTCTGTAGTTCTTTGTTCCTGGTTCACTCAGCTTTTTGATTACATTTAAGAGAGTTAATTTGAAGTCTTTGTCTAGTATACCCAATGTCTGGGCTTCCTTAGGGATAGTTTCTGTCAACTTCTTTCATTTTTGAGTGAATGGGCCAAACTTTCCAGTTTGTTTATATGCTTTCCAATTTTAAATTGAGAACTGGACATTTTCACTATTGTAACATGCAACTCTGGAAATCAAATTCACCTCCTCCTTAGGGATTGCTGTTATTGCTTGGTGAGGGATGGATGCTGCTGTTATTTGTTTAGAAAATTTTCCTTGCATTTTTTTTCCTGAACTATATTCCTTGTGATGTGTAGTCATTGAGTTCTCTGTTCCATTTTCTTGTGGTCAGCCATTATTCTGATAGAAATTTCCTTAAATTCCTGGATTCAATAGGAAAAGAAAAAAAAATAAAAACTCTATGTAATTTCTCATTAAATTATTTTGGGAAGAGGGAATTCAGGATGGCTGACTAGAGGCATCCAGCACTTACCTCGTCCACAAGGAAGAACCAAAATAGCAAGCAGATAATCACAATTCCAAGAAAGCATATAAGAGAGAACACTGGAATTCAACAGAGAAATTACAGGAAACACCCAAGGCATGGATGGAGAAGGAAGCAAAGTAGCCCAGCTCAGCCTTTGATCAGCTGGGATCCCAGGGCAGCTCACCAGTGTGGGGAATGGATAAATGAGAGATCCCCAGTGGTCTACATTTCCACCACGGACTCCTGCAACCCTAGCCATTGGAGAGCTCCTCAACCATTGCTGACCTTGGGACTAGCAGAGAGAGAGCTGCATAGATATCACATAATAACATTGCTCCAGAGAGGGAACTCATACTGTGCTCCAGACCATCTTCTGAGTCCTAGCAGCTGCAGCACAATGCCACTTTGAGAACCTAGTCCCCACTTGCCTGCATTCTGCCCTGGGGCCCAGCAGCCCCTGCATCCACACATCCTTGAAGCCACACTGACATCCTCCTTTGTCTACCTGGAGGTCTGCAGCAGTGTAACACTGGTTGGACTCAGTGGAGCAGTAGGGTTCCCAGCACTCTAACACACATAATGTATTGTTTCCTGGAAAATGCGTGGTGCAATGCATTGGGAAAGCTCTCCTTGGGACAAACATGCACTTATCAGAGCCCAAAATCCACCTGCCTGGGGCTATTGCCACTGAAAGGAACCCAGTCCTCACCAACAATAGAGCTTCAGTGCCCTTGCACATGCTCTGAGGAAAAGCGCTCTCAGCCTACAACTGCTGACACTGCTGCTGCTGGGGGCAAAGGTGTACACAACTGGCAGCCACCCCATTACCCCCAGCAGCAAGGATGCTGCACACTGGCACGCACACTGAGGACTGCTATCCCTGCAGCTATCATTGCCACCATCAAGGCTACCATTACTGGGGGCTGAAGCATGAACACCCCAGAGCCTTACTGCTGCTTGCCTGTGGCTGCTGCCACTGGTAGCAACCCTGTTTCCCCAGCAGCAAGGCCATAGTGCACTTGCCTGCGCCCTGAGGTGGGGTCTCCTTGCTCACTGCAGCTGTTGCTACTGCCACCCAAGCATTCCACTGGGGAACCTGGGAATAAGACCGTCTTGCCTACCACAGCCTGTGCCTGTGTGCACCACTAGGGGACCCAAGGATGGGTCTATCTGGTCTGACACTCCCCCTCTTCCTCAGTGACTAAACACAATTTCCAGGAATCTGGATATTGCTCCCTCCATCCACCATTGTTGGCATCTGTGCACTTCTCCTGGGAGCTTGAGGATGGGTCCACTTAGGCTACTGCTACCATTATAGCCAGCATCAATCTACATCTACCACCTGGAGTTCTTGGTACTGACACACTTAGCCCGTCAAAGCAATTCTAACACAAACATTTGCCCCTTGGGAGCCCATTGGTTGTCCTACCAGTGCTACAGCCATCACTAACATCATACACTCTGCCCAGGGGCCAAAAGACTCACCTACCTGCCCAGCCATTGTTGCCACTACCAGCACCTGAGCAGCCACCTGGAGGCCCAAGAATTGGCCTACTTGGACCCAGTAACATTGGTGCTTGTGTACACCACCAAGAGGCCCAAGGACAGGCATGTTTAGCATGCTGCCACCACTACTGGGACTCAATGACAAGTTCACCTGGAGTCCTTATCCCAACAAAACTGCACTACAGACAACACTGACAACCATAGCCTGTGCCACTGAGGAAGTCACAGACACTACTGATGCTGTCTAGAGCCAAATAAATCATACAAAGACCAAACTACTGTACATACTCAGAATCAAAGCTCAAGTGTCCTACCCAACCAAAACCATAGATACATCTTCAAAAAAACATCATTCCCTAAAAAAGGAAATTCAACAAATCAGAAGAAGCAACTGTTACATCGGATGGCAGATACTAACATAAGAGCACAAGAAATATGAAAAAGCAAGGGCATATGACACTTCCAAGGCAGAACCTTGGATTACCCTTTGCAACTTTGGGCTTGTGTCTCATCCATGATAGATGGTAGCTGATGTAGATGACCTGGCAGTAAAGGACCCTCTTCCCTATACTCAGCATGTTGGGTAGAGCAGCAAGTACTAGAAACAATTCATCATGCTGTCTCTTGTGGGAACCAAGGAACTGTTGATGGCCAGAGGTGGTGAGCCTGGCAGACTTTGGCCACCTGACTTGCCTCAAGCTCTATCTGGTTACCCCAAATATTGAAGAGACTAATTATGACCAATATAATCCATTGTTAGACTGCCAGAGGGCTCAGAACACTTTGTGAGCCTCTGAATTTGTCTATAAATGCTATAAATGTTTTGTTTTGTTTTGTTTTAAAGTTAAACATTATATGAGTATATATGATCTTGCCTCATGGGTAAGTAACACAAAAGCCTGTAAAGAGCAGATTTTGGATCCAGATTTGTTTAACTTTAAAACCCTCATTTGTCACCTTTCTTGTGTTGCCTCTATTTTTGTGAGAAGAGGTATCAAGTGATCAAGCAAGACTTCTTTGAGGAGTGGTACAGGGTTCATGCTGAGTTTTGAAGGCCTAGCAGAATTCGGAGAAGCAGAGAACAGGGGAGCATGCATCTCATATAAGGAAAAAAGCAGATGTTTCCATAGACACTGAAATGGTTTTCTAAAAACAAATTTGGGGAGAACAGTGAAGATTGTGTGTAATCATTCTCCATTTGAGTGGGTGTCTTTAGCTGATGTCTTATGACTTTTTTAAAAGTATGATTTTAAATTTTTGTGGGTACATAGTAGGTGTATATATTTATGGGATACATGAAATGTTTAGATACAGGCATGCAATGTGTAATAATCACATGATGGAAAATGAGGTATCTGTCACCTCAAGCATTTATCCTTTGTGTTACAAGCAATCTAATTATAGTCTTTTAGTTATTTTAAATTGTACAATTAAATTATTATTGACTATAGTCATCCTGTTGTGGTATCAAACACTAGGGCATATTAATTCATTCTATTTTTGTACCCCATAACTATCCCCACCTTCCCAGCCTCTGGTAACCATCATTCTACTCTCTATCTCCATGGGTTCAACTGCTTTGATTTTTAGATCACACAAATAAGTGAGAACATGTGATGTTTGTCTTTCTGTGCCTGGCTTATTTCACTTAACAGTTGCATCCATGTTGCAAATGACTTAATCTCATTCTTTTTTATGCCCAAATAGTACTCCATTGTGTATAAGTATCACATTTTCTTTATCTATTCATCTGTTGATGGACAATTAGATTGCCTCCAAATCTTGGCTATGGTGAACACAGCCACAACAAACATGAGAATGCAGATATCCTTTTGATATACTGATTTCTTCCTTTTAGGTATGTAACTAGCAATGAAATTGCCGGATCATATGGTAGCTCTATTTTTAATTTTTAGTTTTTGAAGAACTTCCAAACTGTTCTCCATAGTGGTTGCACCAATTTTCATTCCCACCAACAGTGTATGAGGATTCCTTTTTCTGCACTTCCTTGTCAGCATTTGTTATTGCCTGTCTTTTGCATAAAACCCATTATAACTAACGTGAGATGATATCTCATTGTAGTTTTGATTTGCATTTCTCTGATGATCAGTGATGCTGAGCACCTCTTCCTATGTCTGTTTGCCATTTGTATGTCTACTTTTGAGAAATATCTATATAAATCTTTTGTCCATTTTTTAATTGGATTATTAGAATTTTTCCTACAGAGTTGTCTGAGCTCCTGATATATTCTGGTTATTAATCTTTTGTCAGATGGGTAGTTTGGAAATATTTTCTCCCATTCTGTGGGTTATCTCTTCACTTTGTGGATTATTTCCTTTGCTGTGCAGAAGCTTTTTATGCGATCCAATTTGTCCATTTTTGCTTTGGTTGCCTGTGGTTGTGGTGTATTACTCAAGAAATCTTTGTCCAGACCATTGGCCTGGAGATTTTTCCCAATGTTTTCTTGTAGTAGTTTTATAGTTTGAGGTCTAAGATTTAATTCTTTAATCCATTTTGGTTGATTTTTGTATATGGTGAGAGATAAAGGTCTAGTTTCATTCTTCTGCATATGGATATCCAGTTTTCCCAGTATCATTTATTGAAGAGACTGTCTTTTATGCAATGTGTGTTCCTGGCACCTTTCTTGAAAATCTCATCACATTTTTTTTCTCACCAAATTGATAAATCTGTTCCTTAAAGCAGAAAGTCCAAACAATGGAAGGAAAGTGCCCTGAGCAGAGTCAGACGACTAGATTCTTGGGCTGGCTGTGTGATCTTGGGCAATTTATACAACTTCTATATTACAGTACACCTTTGACACTCAAATTCAGTTCATCTGCTTCTCAGAGTAATGGACACCAAACA
Source organism: Nomascus leucogenys (assembly GCF_006542625.1). Taxonomy (NCBI): domain Eukaryota; kingdom Metazoa; phylum Chordata; class Mammalia; order Primates; family Hylobatidae; genus Nomascus; species Nomascus leucogenys. The sequence goes on from NC_044391.1 coordinate 67,369,459, forward strand.
GCCCTCAAAATCCTTTTGTGGACAGACTGCTGGGGCTATTCATTGTATTGATTATAGTGCATCAGCCTTGGATGTGTAAAATAAATTAAGCCAATCAGGGCTACAAATGACAGAAGTAGAATTTTCTAAAAGTTATTCCATTATTTCAAAATCCTTACAAATAATCCTCCTCTTTTAAGTAGTTCACTAATTATTAAAAATAATGTTGGCCGAGTGCAGTGGCTCATGCCTGTAATCCCAGCACTTTGGGAGGCCAAGGCAGGTGGATCACAGCGTCAGGAGATCGAGACCATCCTGGCTAACAAGATGAAGCCCCGTCTCTACTAAAAATACAAAAAAATTAGCCGGGCATGGTGGTGGGCGCCTATAGTCCCAGCTACTCAAGAGGCTGAGGGAGGAGAATGGCATGAACTTGGGAGTCGGAGCTGGCAGTGAGCCGAGATTGTGCCACTGCACTCTAGCCTGTGCAACAGAGTGAGACTCTGTCTCAAAAATAAAAAATAATAATGTTGGTGCACTTAGCCATTGAAGGGTCTATTACTAAAACCATTGTTTGTTTTAGAAACACCATTCTTAATTATTGAGGATATAAAATTTCCTCTCAAAATTCTCTTGATGTGTGCTTTTATGTAGTCTCCTAAGTAGGTTCCTCCTTAGCAAGAATAGAAGCTTCTCGGATGGGGCAGTTTGAATAAATGACTGTTCTGAGAGTCTCTCCTTTTTTTGTTGTTTTTGCCCTCTGTTTCTAAAGATGGCAACTCTGACTGGCCAAAGAGGCTTTATTAGCAATAGGTTAAGGTACTGCAGTGAAAAGGCACGTAATTGCTGGAAGGCCTAAGCTTTGGGAAAGTTCCTGGCCACAGGAGGAAGTTCTGCTCCTTTTATTGCCTGTTTTAGGAGAATTGTTATGATCAGTGAAATGAATAGTTTTGGTTGTAGTAGAAAGCCAGGAAAAGTGTGTTCTAAATTAGAATCAGATGACTAAGGGTGAGTGAGTACACATTTTTAACCCACTTTCTTCATTGAGATGGAGCAGATTATACATATGGGTTTTGGGAAATCAAAATAATCTTTAGAAATTGATCAAACCTCAGTATTTAAACAAGATCACATGACAGTTGTTGCTTAGAGAGCAAGAATGTAGCTAATTCTTGATTGCCTCAGAAATGAGTAGCTGCCTTTCTGGTTTCTGTGGATTATTCCTGCTATTGAATTCTCCCTGCCATCTCCTTATACTTGGGCTTTTGGGCCCTTTCCTTGCTTATAACCTCTTCTACCAAAGAGGACTGACAGCCAGGGCTGGGGGAAGGCAGGACAACAACCCTCAGTTAGATATTTGGTTTCTAATGTTCAGTTCTGGCAAAAGGTCTGTGGCAAAGGAGACAATGCTTGCAGCCATAAAATGTGGTTTGGGGGCTGTCCATGTTGTCCTTCCTTCTCCTTCCTCCTTACCACATATAATCAGGAATTGGCTGTCTAGCAACTCTCCTACACTCTAGGAAAAAGCAGTCTGAAGGTGGGTGGGGAGGGGGAAGAGGACTGCTTTCCTCACTTTCTTGATGTTGATTCTACTCTTAAGTGTGCAGTGTTCTCTCCACTGAGCTATTATCAGAGGACCTGCAGTTTTCCTCTTTCATAATTGCAATGCAAACAACTGCAGGGAGAACACACTGAGATTTGGAGGGCTGTTGTTTCATTGTAAAATGGTAGCTGTCTTAGGAGATGGGACCACAGTTTCCAGCACTAGCTTGTGGCTGAACTTTGGCTCCTTAGTTGTGAGTTATCACAACTCTGACCAGAGGTGTTTTTCTATTCTCATTTCTGCCTATGAGAACTAGTTTTTTAAAAAATAGAAATTCATCTTCATGTCTATGGATACATTTAAGTGACTTAGGGGTTTGTGAGTAGATTAGTCATTGAGTCACAACTTTGCAGATTGTCTTTAAATATAGTGATAATGTTGATTATGACAACCATAATGATAAAGGTAAATTAAATCTACAATCCAAGCTAACCTCTTTGGAGCCTCCCATTCACTGGAAGTTACTGAGCCTGAGCGGGCAGAGCATTGTTGGAGAGACTGTAGTGTATGGGGCCAGACAGCCTGCTTTGGCCACTAGCCATCTCTATGGCCTTGGACAAGTTATTTAACCTTACTAAACCTCAATATTCTGGTTTGATAAATAGAGATACTAATAGTGAGGATATTTACAGTGGACATTTGTCATTCTTTTTGGTTGTCCAGTGTGTGGAGTCTCCCTCCTGTGACTCAGGAATGCGTTCGCTATATAATGTCAGCTACTTGCTCTCCCAGCCTCCCTTGTAATTATGGTGTGGGCACCTGCCCCAGAGCTGCAGTTAACAAGTGACTTCTCACAGTGGATGGTGGTAGAAGAATCAAGTTCAGGAGCAGCAGTGGTGGCAGGGATGGTAGTCCCAGTGGTTAGCACTATAGGCTGCACTAGCCAATTCCCAGAGTAGCAGTGGTCACCTCACCAAAATGGTTCAATTGTGTGATTTTTAGGCGGTGCTCCAGCCTGCAGAGCCTCAAAAGGGTTCTCCAGCCCTTCCATAATCCTATAAGCTGCCTGATATCCTCCTTAAATCAGCCCAAATTGGTTTCTATAGCTTGCACTATAAGTCCCAATTGGTACAGTATCTCAGTGAGGTGAATATTAAATGAGATAATACAAGGAAAGTCTTTGGCACAGGGGCATAACACCTAGTAGATGCTCAAGGAATACTATGTTAATAATGGTAATAGTATTAATAGTAAGAGCAACCAGAGATTAGACTGAAAAGAGACCTAAGGTGTTGTCAGCTTTGTAGGAAGAGAGTTTAAAGGTTAACTGCTAGATGGAATCTATCAATGTAATTTTGGTTACCATAGAATTAACTGGACTTAGCCCAGCTTCCTTTTTTATTGATAAAGAAGGTTTAGGGACATTGGGTAAATTAGTCAGTGCCAACAGCTAGTGAATGACAGAGCCAAGCTGGAGGCTTTTGAACTGTCTGTTCTCTACTCCACACACTGCTCTATGCTATTTAAATTTAAGAATTTAACAAACATATATGTGTGGCATGGACTAAGATCTGTGAGGAACTAAGAAAGAACTATGGTTGGTACCTGCAATTGTTCAATGCCGTCTCTCCTGATCGTCATTGAACCTGGTGAAGCAGAACATGCACATGCCCAGTTAGAGAACAGAGTAAAAAAGCACAGTGCATGCTGGGCCCTGTGGCTAAAAACCACAGACAGGACAGTCTCTATGGCTAAAGTCAGGGAAGATCTCATGGGAAGGTGAGAATTGAAGCTGATGTGTGAAGTGACTTTTACCACCTAAATAAGGTGAGATTTATTTATTTTTTTAAGTGTTAGGGCAAAGCCAAAGTTAGACATTTACTGTGGTTTTACTTGTTTGTTTTTGAGAGGGCATCAGGGTAGAACTTTTAAAAATACCATGGAAATTATAGGATATAAATTATAATGTGTAAATTTTTAAAAGTCTTAAAATCTCTGCTGAAAACAGAGGGCTGTTTTGTTGGTTCTTAATCATCTTTGGAAATTTAAGCCATACTCAACATGTTTAAAAGGTTAATAAAAATATGGCATTTTTATATCATTTGGTGGCATTTTTGTTTTGTTTCATTTTGTTTTTTTTTTTTGAGATGGAGTCTTGCTCTGTCACCCAGGCTGGAGTGCAGTGGTGCAATCTCAGCTAACTGCAACCTCCGCCTCCCGGATTCAAGCGATTCTCCTGCCTCAGCTTCCTGAGTAGCTGGGATTACAGATTCCTGCCACCACACCTGGCTAATTTTTGTAATTTTAGTAGAGATGGGGGTTTCTCCATGTTGGCCAGGCTAGTCTCGAACTCCTGGCCTCAAGTGATCCACCTGCCTCAGCCTCCCAAAGTGCTGGGATTACAGGCATAAGCCACCACACCCAGATTCATTTGGTGTTTTTAAAGCACATTTATGGGCATGATCTTTGATCACAGTGACAACAAATGAGAGGTGGGTAGAAACGTTTTAAATTTAAAGAGGGGAAAACTGAAGCTCGGAAGGCCTAAATGGCTTGTTTACGTCATAAAGTTGGTTTATTTCACAAAATTAAGTTCAGATTTCTTGACTTTGGGTCTGAAATTCTATTTGCTAAGAAAAAAAAGTCCATGTGTCAAAAAGCAACTTTAGAAACATTGCATATTGTCATAATAGCCTCCAACTTTAGTTTGCTTGGATATGCTTCTCTCTGTATCTCAAAGCTGCTTTACCAGTGAATATAAAGGAATTCCTCACCATTGCCAATCCTAGATTGTCTAAATTGTGTTAGTAAACTGCATCTATTGGGTTTCTGATTGCTGAGGACTCCAGGCTGTAGCGACGTCATGAACCGATCTTACAGGACTCAAGATGCTTGCTGATCCTGACAGTTCCTTCTGGAATACACTGCCAAAGGTAGCTGAAGATTTTTGTTTTGTTTTGTTTTTTTTAAAGCTAGATAATTCCACATTTAGAATTTTTCTCAAGGGAGAACGTTGACATATTCTAGTCTGTCAAAAGGTAAAGAAAATTATTTTCTTCTTACTAGCTAAAGAAGATAATGAAAAGAGGGATCTGAAATTTGAAATCTCCAATCCATAGGTAGATGAAAAGAGGAATCTGAAATTTGAAATCTCCAATCCATAGGTAGAAAGTGCCAAAAATCACACTTCGGGGTTGTTTTGATTTATTTGTCCTAAGAAGTTAGCCTTCCTCCCTTCCCCTCCCCTCCCCTCCCTTCCCTTCCCTTCCCCTCCCCTCCCCTCCTCCTTCCTTCCTTCCTTCCTTCCTTCCTTCCTTCCTTCTTTCCTTCCTTCCTTCCGTCTTCCTCTTTTTCTTTCTTTCTCTCTCTCTTTCACAAATAAGACTCTCCTTAGCTGGAAACTATATCCTGCTATGAAATTGTGTGTTCATCCAGTTTTCATTTTACTTGAATTTTCAGCAGCATTGAACACTATAGCCCCACTCCCATCATCTACACCTTTTTGAAACACTATTTTCTTCTGGCTTTCACCCTCTACTGGTCTTTCAACTAAATTTTCTCTCTGTTCTTCCTTAATTACCTTTCAGACTCATGCTACTCTATATGACCATTAAATAGCAGAATTCCCAAAAACTCATTCCTAGGCCCTGTCCTCTTCTTGCTCTATACGTCTTCCTCAGGCAAACTCTATGATCAGGATTGAATTCCTGCCCACATGGCCATGACTTGGAAATGTGTATCTCCTTTGAATACCAGGTCAAGCATGTCCTCATGTATCCACTTGGTCATCTCAAAAACTTCTTAAATTCAACATGAACAAAATAAATTCATCATGTTCCCTCTACTAACCCTGACTGACACTCACTATTCCCAAATCTCAGTGAACATAACGGCATCCTGCAGTTGTGGCAGCTTGGGCATCATTCTCTCTCAAATCCTGTATCCAATCCATCAGCAGCTGTGATATTTCCTATATCCATCCACTTCTCTCCATTTCTTCTGTCACCACTGGTCCTGACTTCCATTGCTTTTCACCTGGATGGTTGCTGGAGCCTCCTCACAGCTCTGCCTACATCTTTTCAGCATTCTTCCACCATCACAGGTAAACAGTGTAGTTCAAGTTGTGATGATATTGACATAAACAGCCTCCAGTATACTAAATCCAGGCACTTAGTAAATATTTGTTGGCTGTTGTTTTTTTTCCTGTAAGGTGGGATGCTTATGGCCTGGGATCTGAAACAGGAAAAGATCATCATACGAGCATTACCTCTAACTTCAGTCTCTTTTTTCCCCTCCTTCAATCCTCAGAGCAAAGGCCAGAGAAATCACGTTTTTGCAACAATATCAGGGACAAAATAAGCTGAAAGAAAGAATTTTGAGAACAGGCTGAAATAATCAGTGATACATAATTTCAATCTTAGCTCTAAAGATTGGGGGAGAAGGAGAAGAACAATTACAGGAGTTTTCATCAAAATGTACAAATACAAATAAAGATACACACAATTATGGGTGTACTTTTGCACACCAATAATACACACATGCATACCCTGTACCCAGTGCCTCATCCATGCCGGTACATAGTAAATGAATGTTGAACAAATGAACAAAACAAAGCCAGCTCCTTATCAGGTTTGGATAAAATATCGGCTGCTTGTTTTTGTAGGTCATCAGAAAATGAACCGAAAACAAAATAAATTTACTAGTTAAGATGCATTCTTAAATAATTCTTTTTCAAAATTATTCTAAAAAATATTTAAATCCCAAAGTTCTTAGAGCCAAATAAAACTACATGTCTTTAATTCTTTTTTTTTTTTTTTTGAGATGGAGTCTCGCTCTGTCACCCAGGCTGGAGTGCAGTGGCTCAGTGGCTAGATCTCAGCTCACCACTGCAAGATCTGCCTCCTGGGTTCATGCCATTCTCCTGCCTCAGCCTCCCGAGCAGCTGGGACTACAGGCGCCTGCCACCATGCCTGGCTAATTTTTTGTATTTTTAGTAGAAATGGGGTTTCACCATGTTAGCCAGGATGGTCTCGATCTCCTGACCTCGTGATCCGCCTGCCTTGGCCTCCCAGCGTGCTGGGGATTACAGGTGTGAGCCACCTCGCCTGGCCCTTTAATTCTTTTACTTGACTCTATCCCATATTTATACCGTCTCTAATATTTCAGTTGTGATCCTCAGAGGTAAGTATCCCATTTTCCCACTTTATAGACTAGGAAACTGAGGTGTATGCAAAAGTAACTTCAGAAAAAGGTACACAATTGCACAACAGAATTTCCCTTAAAGTATGATCTTCCATACTAGTAATGTCCCCTTGAGTCAATAACTTTTTAAAAAATACACAGTAAACATTCAATTTTCTTAAGAGTTCAATTCTTCCTAAATTGATCTATAGATTCAATATATTCCTAATCAAAGTGTCAGCATGCTAGTTTTTAGAAATTCAGAAGCTAATTATAAAATGTATATGAAAATGCAAATTATTGAATAAATTTAAAAAGAAGAACAAAGTTGATGGTCTTATGTTATCCAATTTGAAGACTTTATATAGTGTTAAATAATCAAGACTGTATGGTAGTGGTGGAAGGGTAGATATATAGATGCATGGAACAGAAAAACCCAGAAATAGACTCTTATATTTATGATCAGTTGGTTTTTTACAAAGATGGAAATTTGATGGGGAAAAGAAAGTGTTTTCAACAAGTGATGGTGGAGCAACTGGATGTTTGTAAGGAAACAATGTATCTTGATTCTTACCTCAGATACAAAATGAATGTTGTCATTCATTCAAGAGATAATGAGTGTGCCAGGTGAGAGGGGGTCTTGTTGGATAATCTCCAACAAGCCTGCACACTGGGAGGAATGCACGTGGGGGTGGAACCTTGGGAAGTTTGTGCCATTTGCAGTGGGGAAGAGCCCAGCCCCTCCTCTTCCTGTGCGGAACCTGGGATTCAAGCTGCGCATGGCAAGCACTCTAGCAGGGACTCTGGCCTTGCAAGAGTCCCTGTTTCCGCCTTTTCTTCCTTTTCACCTAATAAAACCCTGTCCTACTCATCATTCAAATTGTCTGTGAGCCTGAATTTTCATGGCCGTGGGACAAAGAAGCTCGTCTTTAGCTGAACTAAGGAAAAGTCCTGCAAAAAGATTTCCTATGTACCAGGAAAAATGGATGGTAAATGTAAACTTAAGAACCAAAATGATAAAAATTCTAGAAGAAAACATAGGAGAAAAATCTCGATGTTCTTGAAGAAGGCAAAGAGTTCTTAAATGCCCAAATAATGAACCATTAAAGAAAAAATGATAAAGTGGACTTTATCAAAATTAAAATCTTTTGCTCTTCAAAAGACACCTTTAGAAAAATAAAAAGGCAAGCCATGGAATTGGAGAAAATTGTTGCAATGTTATGTGTTAGTTATCTATTGCTCTATAAAAAATTACCCACAAAACTTAGAAACTTGAAACAACAAACAATTATTATCTCACAATTTCTGTGGGCCAAAATCTGGGAAATGGCAATTAAGCTGTTGGCTGGGACAAAGTCATCTAAAGACTGAATTTGGGAAAGATCCTCTTTCAGGCCCTCTTATGTGGCTAGTGGTAGAAGATGCAAAAGATTACCTCAGTTTCTGGACACATGAGCCTCTCCATAAGGCCTCTTGTCTGTCCTCAGGACATGGCAGCTCCCTTCTCCTTGAGTGAGTAGCTGAAGAGAGAGAAGTGAGCGAGTGCACTAAAGATAGCAGCTGCGGTCATTTTATGATCTACTCTCTGGAGCAACATCCCATAACTCTGTGATGTTCTATTTGTTAGAAGTGAGTCCTTAAATCCAGCCCGTATAAAACAGAAGCTGAATTAAGCTCTACCTCTTGAGTAGACGAGTATTCAAGAATTTATACACATAACTATAAAACCACCAGAGTATATAGCTTACAAAAAAGTTTGTATACAGAATAGACAGAGAACACTACAACTCTATAATAAGCAAAATTCTATGAAAATGGTAAAATCGTGGAATAGACACTTTCAAAGGAAGATATTCTTATGTTTAATAAACACAAGAAAAGATGCTCAACATCACTGGTCATCAGGGAAATGTAAATGAAAACCACTATATGTCTACCAGAATGGTTAAAATTAAAAAGACTGAAAACTTTGACTAAATGCTGGCAAGCATGTCGAGGCATTGGAATGCAACATTGCTGGTGGGAACGTAAAAGAATATAACCACTTTGGAAGATGTCGATTTTTTAAAAGTTGAACATACAGTTTACATACACCCTAACCATCCCACTCTGAGATATTTACCCAAGGAAAATGAAAACATATAACAGCATAAAAGTTTGTATACATATATTCACAGTAATTTTATTTGCTGTAGCTATAAGAACTGGAAATAACCCAAATGTCTTTCAGCAGGTAATGGAGAGACAAAATGTAGTGCAGCCATCCAAGGGGGTACTACCCAGCAATACAAAGGAATGAGCTACTAACACACAAAACATCATGAAGGAATCTCAAAATCATCATGCTAAGGGAAAGAATTCAGACACAAAGGAATCTATCTGAATATTAATTTAGTTATATAAAATTGTAGAACATGCAAGCTAATCAATAGCAACCAATGCAGATCAGTTTTTGCCTTGGGGTTTGGGTAGAGGGAATAATAGAGTACAAGGGAATGGAGGGTATCTTTTGGGGATGGTAGAAATCCTCTGTTTTTTGACCATTGGAGTGGTTTCAAGAGTGTACACATCTCTCAAAACTTCTTAATTTGTGTACCTTAAATAAATGCAGTTTTCTGAATACAAATTATAATCCCAATAAAGTTGACTTTAAGCAGGGGGGTGGAGGAGAAACTAAAAGTCGATAATTTTTCATCTTTAAAACTGTTGAATGTCACTTTGTATGAGTATGTTCACCATTTGCGTAACTTGTGAGTTGGTGAGGCATTTGAATGACCTGATTAGCAGTGTTTTTATCTGTGAAATGTGTGTATTTGGCAGAGTTGTAATCAGGCAGGAGAGGGGCAGAGGGTTTGTCGTGATGCATTAGGCCATCTCTGAGGTTCCTCCCAGTTGTTGCATAATTCTGTCTTCTGTCCCTACGTGGACAAGAGCCCAGGCCTTGTAATATAACAGACCTGCATTCAATTCCGGCTCAGCTATTTCTAGCAGTGTGACCCTGGGCCAGTTACTAAGTTTCAGTTTCATCAGAGGTAAAATAAGGATAATATACTTACATAGAAATGAGCTGTGATATAAAACACTCAGCACACAAAGAAGAAGATACAGAAGAGGTATTTGATAGGTATTCAGCTTTTCCCCTTCCTTTTCCAGAAAAATCTTAACACTACTATGTTTGAAATCATGGGTTCTAAGAAAATAAGTAATTTTCAGGAGCATTAAAATATCAGCAAAATCTGTATCTTTTGCCTATATAGGCAAAATATAAGTGGCAAACTGGTTAATAAAGACATCTAAAGAGGAAAGTAAAATAAGAATTAAATCTTTCCTTTGTTTTGAATCAGTACTTTAAATTCCAAAGACATAAGTTACTTCTTCAAAATGCACTGAAACTGCACTGTAATTTTTTATATATAATCACATTATTAGCAGCATAATTTGAAAAATGTAAGCTATAGGACAGCAGAAGATTAGGCCCTTAATCCACAAAACTATATAAGGAAACCTAAAGCACACACCCATTGCTAGGCTCAAAATAAAACAGAAGTTCAGTGAGAGTTACACTATCCATTTAACCTCCATTGCTGTTTTCAGTTAAAAAAAATTGGTAAATATTATCTATGCCTTTCCTGTTGTAAAGTAAATATGAACTGTTTGATGTTCGTATTGGAAAAGCAAGTATTATATGTAATGGGAAAATGCAATAAAAATAATTTAAAAACAAAAAGTTATCTTCCTGCCTTATTTAAAAGAATCAAGAAAAGAGGGTAATTTGCTTGTGTGTGTTTAAATTATTTTGTTTTTATTGCAGTCTGTTGACTATTTTACTCATAAATTTGAAATGCTAATTAGGAATGTTGTTTTTCATCTCATCAATCAGAACATGCAGTCAGAAGCTTGTTTTTGCTAGTTGGTGCAACAGCTTATTGTTGGTTCTAGGAAGACACACTTAAACTAAGTAGGAGTAAATGTTCCTTAAAGGCAAGTTCAGCTTTCACCAGATAATGTAATGAAGGAAGTGAATATTGAATGCCTACTTTGTGCAGTTTGTGATTGACTTGATGTCTCCCTGTTTCCGCGCCATCCACAACTTCTTTTTCATGTCATTTCCTTTTACACATTTTCTTTTTTAAATTGCATGCTTCCTGCTGGTAGGAGTTGGTGCTTACATTGCCAATGGATACTTGCACCTGTGAATGCTCTATACACCAGTGGCTTTCCGTATGGAGTGACAGCTGGCGAGAAGTCTGATTCCTTTTCATATAGAATATTTGAAATATATTGTGTTTCATGTCTTCTTATACCTCTCCTTCCCATCTATATAGACAGATGAGAGATACCAGAAATGAATGCAGGTGGAGTTTAGGACCCTGCCTAGGGCACACAAACAGGTAGTAAATACTTGTCATCCAAGGCTCCAACTGCTTAGAATTTCCTCTTCTTGTGAGCACAACCATAGTGGTGGATGCCAATGCGCCAGTGGCCTCTTGTAGGTTTCAGGGAGCTGTTTCTCCCTGAGTTCAGGGCATGTTCACACTAAACCACCCTTGTCCTTTATAGCTTTTCCAATAGAGTGAATGAAAGTTATATCCTGGCCCAATCACCTGAAACACTGAGAAGGAATTCAGCGGCTTAGCTCCACAAAGATGTAAATTTCCCTTTCTGAGGTTGAAAATGGAGTGGTGAGGCTAGAAATTTGAGCTTTGTGAAGTTTGCCTCAACTTCTAAGAAACATGCAATGAGCTGGGCACGGTGGCTCATGCTTGTAATCCCAGCACTTTGGGAGGCCAAGGTGGGCAGATCACTTAAGGTCAGGAATTGAAGATCAGCCTGGGTGACATGGCAAGACCTCGACTCTACAAAAACTACAAAAACTCAGTCGGGCATGGTGGTGCACGTCTGTGGTCCCAGCTACTTGGGAGGCTGAGCTGGGAGGATGGCTTGAGCACAGAAGGCAGAGGTTGCCGTGAGCTGAGGTCATGCCACCACTGCACTCCAACCTGGGCAACAGAGCAAGACCCTGTCTCAAAACAAACCAAGAAACATGCAATAAACTCTCTGTAGATAGAAAGCTGAATATCTTGTTTTGTCTGAGATGGCTTAGGTGTGGAATTGCCTAGATATGAGAGAGGTAGACCAAGTGACCCCCTCAGATTCTCCTAGGAGCCTTTTATTTATGAGTCCTTGGCAGGACATTCTAGCTTCTCTCCAAATTGTCTCCATAATGTCTGCCCAAATTCGTGAACCTGGTTCTCCCATGTAAAATTTCTATTTCTGTCAACTGATATTTTAATAATAGCTCTTCTTCAATCCCTTTGTCCTCTATATGATTTATTTATTTCTTCAACAAATATTTATTGGGTACTTACTCTGTGCCAGGCACCGTTCTAGGTTTTGGGAATCCAGTAATAAACAAAACAAACAAAATTTCCTGCTTTAGGGAGTTTACATTCTAGTGGAAGAAAGAAAAAATAACTAAGATAAATAATTAAAGTATAAAGTAGATTAGGTAGTGACAAATACTGAAGAGAAAATCTAAAGCAGGAAGAGGTAATATGAAATTGTAGGGGGTGGCAAGGATTGACATTTTGGATAAGGTAGCCACTGAGAGGGTGGTGTTGAGTAAAGACCTGGAGAAAGTGAGGGATGAGCTATATGCGTATCTAGGGGGAAGCATCTCAGTCAAGGGAACAGCAAGTGCAAAGTCCCTGCAGTGAGGACATACCGTTTTGTCTCTGTGCCTTTGCCCTCTTCACACTCCTGTCCTGTTATACTCTTCTCTTCCAAATTGCACTTCCTTCATGGTCTCTTCTATGAAGACTTCAAGATCTCTTCTCTCACTTTCTCTCTCTCTCCCTCCCTCATTTTGTGTTTTTTATTTTTTTTTTCATAAAGGCTTCCTTATTCGGTATGGGATCTCTTCCCACTCCAGATTCTTGAAGTATGCTTTTGATTTGTACTGATCCTGTAAGGCTTCGAATAGACTCTCTTCTTAATTTTGTCATCTGTTTGTAATTACGCCTGTGTCTGTCTAATCAACTATGTGTAACCCATGAAGGACTGGGGCCATGTGCGTCCTGAAAAGGACAACAGAGAGCAGGGGTTCAACATGTTTCCTGCTATCATTGCTGCTTTTAAAGATATGGGGTTTCACTTCACATTTAGAATTATGGTTGTGTTATATTTGGTAAATAGCCTTTTTCAGAGTTTTCAGGAGTGTATCCAAAGGTCTTAGATCATTCCCTTGATGATGCCTCCCTCTTTTATTATCTGGCAAATTTTAAACAATGATTGGAAGCGAAAATCTAGAAAATTTCACCCCGGGAACAATTTTGAGCTGACTGTGACTTTCTAGAGCAATCTTTTGAAAAAAATTCTGAAGCTTTTTAATATGGATGGTTTTTGGTAAGTCAGTATGCCACTAGGATTTGTTTTTCAGTTCAACATTTTACTCTTCCTTGATATATTGATATCTATTTATCTCTCTCTCTCTCTCTCTCTATATATATATATATATACACACACAAACACACACATACATATATGCATATATTTTTAATTTTTTTGTATATGTATATTATATATGTTATGACATAATATGTATTATAACAAATTATGTTGGAATAAATAAATAATAGTGGCATAATAGTATTAAAATTAACCACAAACAGATTGAACTCAATCATCAGGCAAGGACTGTTAGATGCACTATTAAACTATGCAAGCTACTATAATGAAATACTAGATGTATTTTTGATAGTTTCATATTATTCTTAGCAAAAGAAAAATTTAAGTTTAAGAAAAAATCTTTTTTTAGTTTAAGACATAGATGTTTGATGGTTAAAGACTCAAGTCTGGGCTTCTCATATCTTCAGATAAGTTTCAGATCTTTTCTTTCATGGCAGCCATTGCTGCCACTTATTCCTCCATGTGGCCTTTGTCAATGGTCATTTTTGGGGTGAGCCCTCTCATCACTGTAGCTTTGAGCTAAACATCCATCAGGAGAACCCCTTTCCACAGCCATGATAGGAAAATCCTACTGGGACTTTCAAAATTTTGTGCCATAGAGAGGTACTAAAAAAAATCTTTGGATAGGTAAAGATATTTTCCGCTAAATGATTCCCAGGATTGGATGCCCAGTTGAAGCTATCTCAGTGATGTCATGTGAGGAAATGAAGCATATCAAGTTCAACCATGTGCTTAAGATTGCTTTGTTGTTTCTACATTGGATTCCTGGAGCATTATCTCACACCAACTATTATCACTTCATTACTACTTCATTTGTCTCTCTAGTTACCCTTTCACCTTGTCTTTTGCCTTCCCTGCAATGAGGGGGTGCACTGGTCTTATTAACTTCATTCATTCATTTAACCAATATTTATTTGCACTTATGATATGCACTGGGGCTATGATGAAGATGAAATGACAGTTTCTGCTCTTGAAGACTCATAGGCTGCAGGAGAGATAGGCAGGTAATTCCAACACAGTATCAGGGCCACTGTGATGAAGGAGATATGACTAATGAAAGCAGAAAGAAAAGAATGCTGTATGCCTGTATAGGGGGCACCCAGGGAAGGCTTCCCCAGAGAAAGCAGTGGTTAGCCAAAACTAAAAGTAACTAGGAATTTTCCAAGTGAGAGAAACTGGATGATAGGAAATTTCCTTCTAGGAATTATGGGCTGGCTTATTCAAGGAATAGTGAGCTGTTTGGGACGGCTGAGGCTTAGCATGTGGGAAAGAATGGCAGAAGATGAAGCAGGATGAGTGGGCAGATCCTCCTTTTTAATGGCATAGTATGTTTAGATTTTATCTCACAGGGAACATGAATAATGGAAAAATTTTAAGAAGGATAATGGCAAGAACATATTTGCATCTGAGAGATAATTATTTTAGCATTTGGAAAATGGATTTTTAGGAAAGGGTGAGACTAGAGGCCAATTAATAGATGACTGATAATAGTAAGTGCTGCAGCCAGATTAAAATCCAGATATCCTGGCTCCAAATCAGGAGGTCTCAACCACTGTCTAGGTTGCCTTTCTTGTGCAGAGTTCATGAATAGAGTTCAGGAGGCAGTCTACTTGGGTTCAAAACCCTGTTCTGACCCTTAGAGGTGGTGAAATTATTGAAGGATCACTTAATCTTTCTTTGTTTCAGTCCCCTCATCTGTATAATGGGGAGAATGTAAATATAGTACAACCTCATGATGTGTGTGTGTGTGAAGATTAAGTGGAGAAATATTTATAAAGTTCTAATAATTGTGCTTGGCAAATAGCAACCACTGTGTGAATGTTGGCAGTGATGATGATGATGCTGGTGGTGATGGTGGTGATGATAATGATGTAGGCAACTTTGTCCCACAGCAGGTCCTAATGGAGGGAACTCAGCGGGGTGTCCATTCCTGGAAACTGTGAGAACTGATCAGTTACTCTGAATAGGAAAGAGACGTTATTTCTCAAATTCTCACTATGACCTTCACAGTCTATTGGCAGTGAGGTTTTCAGTGAGTTTCCAGATCTGGGTCCACCCATATCTAGAAGCAAGTTGAGCTTTCTCAAAAGGCAATACAAATGATTGCTGACTATCTCCTGGTGCAGGGTTCTCAAACATTGGAATGCATCAAAAACACCTGAAGAGTTTGTTTAAACATAGATTTCTGCGTTCCAACTCCAGAATTTGTGATTCAATAGATCCAGAGTAGGATCCAAGAATTTGCTCTTCTAACGCATTTGAGGGTGATGCTGATGCTGCTGGTCCTGTCTGGGGTCCACACTTGGAGAACTCCTGCCCTGTTATGTGCTCTACTACCTTGCATTAAAGAAAATGAATAAGACTCAGTATTCCTGGCTTCCTGCTGCCTCCCAAACCGTCTGCTGAACAACCCCTGATTTCCTCACTGTTTCAGATGCACTGGCTCTGTAGGCTCCCAGGATGTGTGTGCTGCATGGATCTCTTCTCATCTGTATAACCTCATCCATATAACTAAGAGATTGAACCAATTCCCCAGGCCTACTGAGTAAGAAATCAGAGTTAAGGCCCCCATGGGAGAGGTGAGTACATCAGAAGCCAATCTCGTGTGATCCTGCCATTCATTTCTCTATTGCCCCACTGGAATCATTTGTTGTTGAAGTGTCTATGGCTCTGTGTTTGTGAAGAAAACAGGCAACTCTCTCTGACATTTTCAGTTGTGATTTTGATTTTCCATCCCATAGTTAACTAGTTTAAAGGAGCACAAACCAAAGGTTGTCACCATCGCTAATCTTTGCAGTGATTAACTAATTAACATAATGATTGCAAAATGAACTATTTTCACAACTCAGTGATTCTGATAACTGTGGTTAGCTTGGGTATTGTGTGTGTGCGTGTGTGTGTGTGTGTGTGTGTGTGTTTGTGTGTGTGTGAGAGAGAGATTCTCTGATTTCCAGGATTGGCTCCTGTCACTTGGCACACTTGCTGACTGCACCTGTTTGCAACACTGGGCTACAGGAGGAGTCCTGGAATGGAAGCCTGATGAAAATGACTGGTTAATTCTTAGGATGAAATAGGAGAAGAAATGTAAGACATTTGGGGTTGGCAAGCAGGCACCCTACCAGTTTTGAGATGGGGCAGGTAGGATTTCAATGGCATGTTACATAACCACCCTCTAAAGGGACAGAATGTACATTTCAGTGGCAGAAAAAGAAAAGCCACTCTGTTCTACTATGGTTAATTGTTATTCATAATTTAAATGTTGCTTTATCATATTACATATTTCTGCTTACATCCAATGACTTACATAAAAAAAATCCTTAGATGCTAGATTTTTGGACTAAGTAATCTTTTTTTTTTAAAAAAAGCATGAAAGCTCTAATTGAATCCTAGCAAATATTTTTTTATTGGGATTTATTAGAATGTCTCTTTTTGCAGCTTTCAAATATGTTAGAATAATAAAAATAAATATTAATCTTAGCAACATATTGGGGATGGTGGCAGACCATCTGTATTTAGTAGTGGCAAAAACCGAGTTCCTACTAGGTCAAGGAATAGCACTAGGTCCTGGGGAGGTTAAAAAAATGTTCTTGCCTTTTTACCATTTAATAAAGAGATTAAACAATTACACATTTATAATGCAAATTGAACATTTAAAATATCCAATAGATACATAATGCTATGGAGGTTGAGCAAAGGCAGTGCTTTTATCTGATTGTGAGGATTTGGAGGAATCCTAGGGAAGGGTGTGGAGTACAGAGTTTTGACAGGAGTGGCTGGAGGAGGGGCCATCTATTCTGGAGTCAAGAAGGGTAATATTTTGGCTCTGTGCAGAGTCACTGAAGGACAATTATGATGAAGCTGGTTCTTGAAATACTTCTTGTTCCCACCAGAGGCTGTCTGCTGACTCCCACAGACGTCTTGTCTTAGAAGATGTGTTATACCAGGCCGGGCATGATGGCTCATGCCTGTAATCCCAGCACTTTGGGAGGCTGAGGTGGGTGGATCACCTGAGGTCAGGAGTTCGAGACCAGCCTGACCAACATGGAGAAACCCCGTCTCTACTAAAAATACAAAAATTTAGCCAAGTGTGGTGGCGCATGCCTGTAATCACAGCTACTTGGGAGGCTGAGGCAGGAGAATCGCTTGAACTGGGAGGTGGAGGTTGCAGTGAGCTGAGATCGTGTCATTACACTCCAGCCTGGGCGACAAAAGTGAAACTCCATCTCAAAAAAAAAAAAGAAGATGTGTTATACCTCAGAACTCACTCTATGTGAAATGACTGCCACATAGTGAGAGGCTGTCACAATGGCCAGGCTTCAAGATGGGTTCATTTCCTCTATTCTCTTGTGCCCTCATTAAATCATTCCAAGTGTCAAAATTAGTGTTTTCAGAGGAATTGACATGTCAACTGGTAGCTTATTGAAACTGGTTGTCATTACAATAAACGTTGCTAGCATTACAATAAACCTAGAAATACTGGGCTTCTGCCATCTCTCAGAATGAGAGTCAGGTAGGTGTGAAAGTGATTAAGGAAGCTTTGTATTTAGGGCTGGGGAGGCATTGGCCATACAGCGCAAAGTAAGTATAAGTGAAGGAGGGATTTGAGATATAGAGATCATCAGGGCTGAAGCTGAAATGTTGGTGTTGCTTTTTAGAAGTGAGGTTTGTCTGTGGTAAGCATGCTTTTTATGACCAACATTTTTGCTATGTAAAGCTTAGAAAAAGCTTTTCCAACATAATATGTGAGTGAGATCACTTTAGAAGTAACTCAGGAAATTCTTTTTCCCATAAAAGTTGGGACTGAGATTGTTTCTGGCCATTCCCCACAAAGGAGTGACGTAGTTTACAGAAGAAATGGTTTACAGGATAACTATAAATCCCCACAAAACTTGTTATTTTCATCTGTATCACCAGGAAGACACTGAGCAGCATATTTCTGCCTTGAATCAATTCCCAGTAGAGTTAGAAGGCCAAACTACTGCAGGCTGAAAAGCACCTGAATGGTGGACTTTGTGTCAAGAAAGGTGGTAAACCCTACTCTCGGACTGAGATGGAGGCAAGAATAAGTGTGCATTCTTTAGAAAAGGCTCCAGGGATCATCTGGAAGAAGAGAAGTTATGGGTCATGCTTTACCATTTCAGGCTTGTGGACATTTCTCATATTTACGTAACAAAGTCTTTATATCAATATTAGCTTTTCTATGTACCAATTTGTTTCTAATTTAAAACAAATATAGAAACTTATTATTGACTAGTCTTGGCTACTAGATATGTCTTTAGGTGCTCTTCATGGAGGTAGAGTGAGTAAGAAAGCAACAACAACAACAACAACAACAACAACAACAACAACAAAAAAAGATGGGGCACTACCAAACACCAGTCTTTCCCATTAACTCTTTCTGCACTTCACCTTAAGGCTTAAATGTATTCTCTAAGCTTCATTTAATTTTTTTAATGCAAACATCCAGTGTCAGTGCTTCTTTTTACTAATTTGATAGTGACGTTAGAAATTATCGTGTATCACTCTAAGATACTTTCTTAAAAAATAGACTAGTTTTAGAGTAGTTTTAGTTAGGTTGAGTGGAAGATACAGAGATTTCTCATATACCCACTGTCCCCACATATGCAGTTTCCCGTATTATCAACACCCTCTCTGCATCCATGCACAGGGTACATTTGTTACAATTGATAAATATACATTATTATCACCCAAAGCTCATAGTTTACATTAGGGTTCACTCTTGGTGGTGTACATTTTATAGGTTTGGGCAAATGTATAATGACATGTATTTGTCATTATAGTATCACAATGAGTAGTTTTACTGTCCTAAAAATCCTCTGTGCTCTGCCTTTTCATGCCTCCCTTCTCCCTAACCACTGACTATATTACTGTCTCCATTGTTTTGCCTTTTATAAAATGTCATACGGTTGAAATCTTACAGTATATAGCCTTTTCAGATGGGTTGATTGATGGCTTGTTAAATCAATCAATAGATCTATGTTCATCTTTAGATTCTTACATCTTGACAATATTGAGTCTCCCTATCCACGAACATAGAATGTCTCTCCATTCATTTAATTCTTTGATTTCTTTCATCAGAGTTTTATAGTTTTTCTCAAATAGATCTTGTAAATATTTAGTTAAATATATACCTAAGTATTTCATTTTGGGGGGACTACACTGAATATAATTCCTTTGTCTGGATGTACCACAGTTTATTTGTTTATTTATTTATCTACTCAAGGAAATCTTGGTTGCTTCCAAGGTTTAACAATTATAAACAAAGTTTCTGTAACCAGCCATGTGCAGGTTTTTGTGTAGATGAAAATTTTTAACTCCTTTGGGCAAATACGAACAAGAGTGATTGCTAGATCATGTAGTAAGAGTACGTTTAATTTTGTAGAAAACTGCCAGACTGTCTTCCAAAGTGGCTGTACCATTCTGCATTGCCACCAGCAATGAATGAGAGTACCTGTTGCTTCACATCCTCACCAGCAATTGGTGTTGTCAGTGTTCTGGATTTGGGCCATTTTAATAGGTGTGTATTGGTAGCTCCTTGTTTGAATTTGCATTTTCCTGATAACATATAATGTGCAGCACCTGTTCATATGCATATTTACCATCTGTATATCTTCTTTGGTGAGGTGTCTGTTCTTGTCTTTGGCCCAGTTTTCAGTTGGGTTGTTTTTTTTTTTGTTACTGTTAAGTTTTAAGAGTTCTTTGTATATTTTGGATAACATTTCTTTATCAGATATCAGATATATCTTTGCAAATATTTTCTCGCAGTCTGTGACTTGACTTTTTATTCTCTTGACAATGTCCTTCACAGAGAAGAACACTTTAATTTTAATCAAGTTCAGTTTATCAATTCTTTATTTTATGGATTGTACTTTTGGCATTGGGATACAAAGTGGTGTTTAGATAAAAAGTTATCACCAAACCCAAGGTCATCTAGATATTTTCCTATGTTATCTTCCAGAAGTTTTATGATTTTGCATTTTACATTTATGTTTGTGATATGTTTTGAGTTCATTTTGTAAAGGGTGTAAAGTCTGCATCTAGGTTATTCCACTTCTTTTTTTTTTTTTTTGCATAGGGATGTTCAGTTTTTCCAGCATAATTTGTTGAAAAAATTATCTCTGCTACACTGTGTTGCCTTTATCCATTTGTCAAAGGTCAGTTGCCTATATTACATGGGTCTATGTCTGAGCTCTCTATTCTGTTCTATTTATCTATTTGCCTATTTTTTCTCCAATAACATATTCTCTTGATTACTATAGACTTATAAGTCTTGAAGTCAGGTAATATCAGTCCTTTGACTTTATTATTCTCCTTCAATATTGCATTCACTCTGCTGGATGTTTTTGCCTCTCTATATAAACTTTAGAATTAGTTTGTTGATATCCACTAAATAACTTGCTGGGAGTTTAATTGAGATTGCACTGAATCCGTAGATCAAGTTGGGAAGAACTGACATCTTGGCAATATTGAATCTTCCTATTCATGAGTATGGAATATCTCTCTATTTAATACTTCTTTGATTTCTTTTATCCGAGTTTTGTAGTTTTTCTCATACAAATCTTGTATATAATTAGTTAAATATATACTTAATTTTTTAGTTTTGTGAGTGCTACTGTAAATGGTACTGTGTTTTAAGTTTCAAATTCCACTTGTTCATTGTTGATATATGAGAAAGTGATTGTGTGTTACATTTGTGTCTTGCAACCTTACTATAATCACTTATTAATTCCAGAAGTTTTGTTAGTTGATTTTTTCTGATTTTCTACATAGATGATCATGTCACCTATGAACAAAGACTGTTATACTACTTTCTTCCTAATCAGTAGTATACTTCTATTTCTTTTTCTTCTCTTATTGCCCTAACTAGAACTTCCAGTATAAAACTGAAAAAGAGTGGTGAGGGGAAATATCTTGCTTTGTTCCTGACCTTAGAGGGATGCTTTCCTCAAAATTTCTTAGAATTAAGTGTAATGGGAGTTGTGGTTTCTTGTAGAGGTTCTTTATCAAATTGAGGCTATTCCCCTCTATTCCTTGTCTATTGAGTTTTGTTTTGTTTTTTGATATGAATCAGTGTTGGATTTTGAAAAAATGCTTTTTTCTACATCTATTGATATGATCATGTGTTTTTTTCTTTAGCCTTTTGATGTGATGAATTGTACTAATTGATTATTGCACAATGAACCAGACTTTTATGCATAGGATAAATCCCACTTGGTTATGGTATATAATTCATTGCATACATTGTTGGGTTTGATTTGCTAATATTTTGTTGAGGATTTTTGCATCAGTGTTCATGAGATATGTTGGTCTGTAGTATTTTTTTTTCTTGTAATGTCATTATCTGTTTGGTATTATGGGAATGCTGGCCTCAAGAGTTAGGAAAGATATATTAGAAAAGAAGACAGACCTAACATCAATTATCCAAGCTGTCACTTTAAGGAACTAGAAAAAGAAGAAAAAATAAATCCAAAATAAGCACAAGAAAAGAAATAATAAAACTTATTGCATAAATTAATGAATTGAAAACAGAAAATCAATAAACAAAGTCAATGAAACCAGAAGCTATTTCTTTGAAAGCATTAATAAAATTGATAAACCCCTTGCCAGGCTAAGCAAAAAGAGAGAAAACATAAATGACTAATATCACAAATAAAAGAGGGACATAGCTGCTTCTATCTTCTGAAAGAGATTTTTCAGAATTGGTTTAATTTCTTCCTTAAATGTTGGTAGACTTCACCAGTAAACCCATCTGGGTCTAACACTTTCTATTTTGAAAAACTTTTAATTATTGATTCAATTCCTTTAATAGATAATGGCCTATTCAGATAGTCTATTTCTTCTTGTGTGACTTTTGACAGATTGTTTCTTTCAAAGAATTAATCCATTTAATTTAAGTTATCAAATATATGGCCTTAAAGTTCTTCATAGTATTCTTTGATCATCCTTTTAATGTCTGTAGGATCTGTAGTGATGTCCCTTTTTATTTCTAATATTAGTAATCTGTCTTTCTTTCTTTTTTATTAGTGAGCCTGGAAGAGGCTTGTCAATTTTGTTTATATTTTTAAAGAATCAGTTTGTGTTTATTGATTTTGTTTATTGATTTCCTGTTTTTAATTTCATTGATTTATGCAATAATTTTTTATTATTTCTTTTTTTTGCTTATTTTCAGTTTAATTTTCTCTTGTTCTGGTTTCCTAAGGTAAAATTTTAGATGGTTGATATTAGAATTTTCTTATTTTAAAATATATATTAATACATTAAATGCCATAAATTTATTTGCAAGCTGCACCCCATACATTTTGATGTTATGCTGCATCCCATACATTTTGATGTTATGTTTTTATTTTTATTTAATTCAATTTTTAAAATTTTCTTGAGATTTCTTCATTGTACCACATGTCATTTAGAAGTGTGTTGTTTAATCTCCAAGTACTTTTGGACATTCCAACTATCTTTCCATTGTTGTTTCTGGTTTAATTCCATTTTGATCTGAGAGCATATATTCTGTTATTTCTATTCTTTTAAGTTTGTTAAGCTGTGTTTTATGGCCCAAGGTGTGATATATCTTGGTAAATGTTTCATGTGAGCTTGAGAAGAATCTGTATTTTGCTGATGTTAGATGAAGTAGTCTACAGATGTCAATTATATCCAGTGTTGTTGAGTTTAACTATGTCTTTACTGACTTTCTGTATGCTAGATCTGCCCATTTCTGATAGATGGGTGTGGAAGCAGATTTGTTTATTTATCCTTGCAGTTCCATCAGTTTTTGTCTTATGTATTTTGATGCTCTGATAGATGTATACACAATAAGAATTGTTATTTGGAGGTGGCAAAGATGGCCGACTAGAAGCAGCTAGTGTGCATAGCTCTCACAGAGAGGAACAGAAGGGGTGATTACAGGATCTTCAACTGAGACATCCAGTTACTAGCACTGAGACTAATCAAGGAAACAACTTGACCCATGGAGAATGGAGGAAAGCAAGGCAGGACAACAGCCCACCTGGGAGTGATGTGGGGCCAAGGGAACCTCCCTTGCCTAGGGAAGCAGTAAGTGAATGTGTAACCCAGGAAACCACACTTCTTTCATGGATCTTTGCAACCTTTGGGCCAATAGAGCCCCTCATGAACCTAGTCCACCAGGCCTTCAGTCTGACATACAGAACTACATGGAGTCTCTGCAGAGTAGCCATGTAGGCACTTGCAGAGACCTAGGAGCCTTAGATACTTGGGCTCTCTGGACTTCCCAGAGCAAAAGTAACTGCAACTCTGGCAAAGCTGGCAGTTAGACTCCTGTACATACCCCTAGGGAAAGAGGCTGAATCCAGGGCACTGAGCAGTGACAGTCTACAGGCCCCACTTCCACAGCACCTGACAGAATAGGAACCACTGGCTTGGAATTCCAGCCAGCCACTGGTAGCAGCATTGCACATCCCTGGGATGGAGCTCCCCAGGGGAGGAGTGGGCAACCATCTTTGCTGTTTCGGTGACTTAGCCACTCTAGCCTTAGGGCCTTGGAGAGTCCAAGCTGACAAGGGATGGAAGGGATCCCCCAGAACAGCACAGCTACTCTACAAAAATGTGGCCAGATTGCTTTTTAAAGCAGGTTCCCAATTCTGTCCCTCATCACCATGTGGGGCCTCCCAATTGGGGTCTCCAACTACCCCACCAGTGTTCTTTGGCTGACAGAGGTTTCTAAACT
This sequence comes from Nomascus leucogenys, assembly GCF_006542625.1. Lineage (NCBI taxonomy): Eukaryota > Metazoa > Chordata > Mammalia > Primates > Hylobatidae > Nomascus > Nomascus leucogenys. The sequence goes on from NC_044391.1 coordinate 67,393,350, forward strand.
CCCTGGCATGGAGCTCCCAGAGGGAGGGGCATACTGCCATCTTTGCTATTTGGGTGACTTAGCTATTCTGGCCTTTGGGCTTTAGAATGTCTGAGGCTACCAGGGGCTGAAGCAGACCCTCAGCACAGCACAGATGCTCTATGAAAACGTGGCCAAACTGCTTCTTTAAGTGAGTCCCCAATTCCATTCCTCCTCACCGGGCAAGACCTCTCAACTGGGGTCTCTAGCTGCCTCCTACAGATGTGTTCAGGCTGGCAACAGGTCTGTACCTCCCTGGGATGGAGCTCCCATCTTTGGCTGCCATCTTTGCTGTTTTGCAGCCTTCATTGGTGATACCTCTAGGTACTGGAAAATCAGAGGCAAGCAGAAACTGGAGCAGGTCCCCAGGATACCACAGCAGCCCTATGGAAAAGTGGCTAGACTGTTATGTGGATTCCTGTTCCCATATCTCCTCACTGGGAAGGTCCTTCGGGCCTGGACCTCCAGCCACCTGCTGCCAGAGCTATTGAACCAGTTAACACCTTGGCAACTCCCTAGGCAGAGCCTCCAGGGGCAACTGAAAACCTCTCTGCCACTGCCTCTGCAGTAGAACTGTCTTTGCTACCCTGAGACTAACAAAAGAACAAAGACCCTAAGTGCTTTATCCACACTTCCAACAGGCTGCAGTCAACCCAAGGAGAAGAAGCCAGTCCCTCTCCCATGTGCTCCACACACCCTCCACTGCTCATCATCAGACAGGGACCCCTGGCTTGGGCCCACAGCACAGACCCTCCATCCTAGGCTGATTGCACCAAACAATTGCTGACCTGCATCTCTCTAGAGTGGAGTCCCCAGGAGATAAGCAAGGGACCCTTGGCCACGACCACTACTAAGGTTCCTTCCTCTGCTGCCACCAAGCTGGGGAAGAAACATAAACATTAGATTGATCACCCAGAGCTGCAATAGACAGCCTAGGAGTGCCAAACCACTGTCTACAGCCAGAACTAAAGGGGAAGAGGCACTCACACTATCAGAGCATTGAGAGGGAATGTAGCTGCAATTGTGAAGAAATAGGGAAGCCACACGACCAAGAAAGAGTCTAGCAACTGACTAATAAGCCTAAGTGCCACCTACTGAATCACACCCCAAAACTTCAACACCAAAAATACCTCACTAACATACCCACTCTGAAACCAGAGACAAGAAGTCAACTTCAAATAAAGACTCTGCACAAAGTCTTTTTCCAGTGAAAAAATCCAGAAAAGAAGTCTATTGACTGTACTCAATTTACACTGCAGTTAAAGGAATACCTCATGGAGAGATGAGGAAGAACCAGTGCAAGAATGCCAGTAATTCAAATGGCCAGAATGTTGTATGTCATCCAAAAGACTACACCAGTTCTCCAACGAGAGTTCTTAACTAGGCTGAACTGGCTGGAATGACAGAGATAGAATTCAGAATATGGATAGGACTAAAAGTCATCAAGATTCAGGAGGATGGAAAACCCAATTAAAAAATAAGAGTTACAAATAAAGCAATACAGGAATTCAAGGATAAAATAGCTGGTATAAAAACAACCTAATGGATCTGACAAAGCTGAATAACATAATACAATAATTTCACAATGCAATCACAAGTATTAACAGCAGAATAAACTAAGCTGAGGAAAGAATCTCATAACTTGAAGACTGGTTCTCTGGAAAAAGACAGTCTCAAAAATAAATAAGAATAAAAAGAAATGAACAAAACCTCCGAGATGTATGGGATTGTGGAAAGAAGCCAAATCTACAGATCACTGGCATCCCTAAAAGGGAGGGGTAGAAAGCAAACAACTTGGAAAACATATTTCAGGATATCATCCGTGAAAACTTCCCCAACCTTGCTAGAGAGGCCAACAGTCAAATTCAGGAACTACAGAGAACTCCTACAAGATTAACCAGATTAACCAGAAGATCATTCCCAAGACACATAATCATTAGATTTTCCAAAATCAAATGAAAGTAAGAATGGCAAAGGAAGCTAGAGAGAAAGGGCAGGTCACTTAGAAAGGGAACACTATCAGGCTAACAGAAGATTCCTCAGCTGAAACCTTATAAGCCAGAAGAGATTGAGGGCCTATATTCAACACTCTTAAGAAAAGATTCTTCAACCAAGAATTTCACATCCAGCCAAACCAAGCTCCCTAAGCAAAGAAGAAATAAGATTCTTTTCAGATAAGCAAACGTTGGAGGAGTTCATTACAATCAGACGTGCCTTACAAGAGATCTTGAAAGGAGCACTAAATATAGAAAGGAAAGACCACTACGAGCTTATACAAAAACACACATAAACACACAGACCATAACTTTAAAGCAACTACACAAACAAGTCAACATTATAACCAGTTAACAACATAATGACAGGATCAAATCCACACATATCAATACCAATCTTGAATGTAAATAGATAGCCCCACTTAAAAGGCACAGAGCGGCCAGGAAGATTTAAAAAAGCAAGACCTGATGGTATGCTGTCTTCAAGAGACCTGTCTCACATGTGATGACACACATAGGCTCAAAATAAAGGGAGGAAAATCTACCAAGCAAATGGAAAACAGAAAAGAGCAGGAGTTGCAATCTTAATTTCAGACAAAACAGATTTCAAACCAACAAAGACCAAAAAAGACAAAGAAGGGCATTAGATAATGGTAAAGGGTTCAATTCAACAAGAAGACCTAACTATTCAAAATATATATGCATCTAACAGAAGCACTCAGATTCATAATGCAAGTTCTTAGAGACCTACAAAGAAACATGGACTCCCACACAGTAAAGTGAGAGACCTCAACACTCCACTGACAGTATTAGACAGATCATCAAGGCAGGAAATTAACAAAGATATTTAGGACCTGAACTCAACTTTGGACCAAATGGATCTGATGCATGTCTACAGAATTCTCCCCCTCAAAACAACAGAATATACATTCTCATTGCCACAAGGCACATACTCTAAAATTGAACAAATAATTGGACATAAAACAATCCTCTAAAAATGCAAAAGAATAAAAAAAAATCATAACAAACACCCTTGGACTACAGTGCAATAAAAATAGAAGTCAAGACTAAGAAAATAGCTCAAAAGCATGCAATTACATGGAAATTAATCAACATGCTCCTGAATGACTTTTGGGTAAATAATGAAATTGAGGCAGAAATGAAGAAATTCTTTGAATCTAATGAGAACAAAAATACAACATACCAGAATATCTGGGACACAGCTAAGACAATGTTAGGAGGGAAATTCATAGCACTAAATGCTCACATCAAAAAGTTTTTAAAAAATCTCAGATTAACAACCTAACTCACACTGAATGAGTAAAAGAAGCAAGAACAAATCAACCCCAAAGCTAGCAGAAGATGAGAAATAACCAAAATTAGAGCTGAACTGAAGGAAACTGAGAAACAAAAAGCCTTTCAAACAATGGATGAATCCAATAGTTGGTTTTTTGAAAAATTTAATAAAATAGGCCATTTGCTAGAGTAATAAAAAGGAAAAGAGAGGAGATCCAAATAAACACAATCAGAAATGATGAAGGGAATTTTACCAATGACCGTGCAGAAATAAAAACAACCACCAGAAATTACCATGAACAACTCTATGAAAACAAACTAGAAAACCTAGAAGATGTGGCTAAATTTCTGGACACTTAGATCCTCCAAAGAATGAACCAGGAAGAAGCTGATTCCCTGAACAGACCAACAATGAGCTCTGAAATTGAATCAGTAATAAATAGTCTACCAACCAAAGCCCAGGAGCTGATGGATTCACAGCTGAATTCCACCAGATGTACAAAGAAGAGCTGGTACAATTTCTACAGAAACTATTACAAAAAAATTGAGGAGAAGGGACTTCTCCCCAACTCATTCTCTTAGGCCAGCATCATCCTGATACCAAAACCTGGCAGAGACACAACAAAAAAAGAAAACTTCAAGCCAGTATCCTTGATGAACATTGATGCAACAATTCTCAACAAAATACTTGCAAATCAAGTCCAGCAGCACATCAAAAATCTAATTCACCACAATCAAGTAGGCTTCATCCCTGGGATGCAAGGTTGATTTGACATACACAAATCAATAAATGTGATTCATCACATAAACAGAACTAAAGACAAAAACCACATAATTATCTCAACATATGAAGAAAAGGCTTTTGATAAAATTCAACACCTCTTCATGTTAAAAGCTCTCAATAAACTAGGTATTGAAGCAACATACCTGAAAATAATAAGATTCATCTATGACAAACCCACAGCCAACATTATACTGAATGGACAAAAGCCGGAAGCATTCCTTTTGAAAGCTGGCATGAGATAAGGATGTCCTTTCTCACCAATCCTATTCAAAGTAGTATTGGAATTCCTACCCAGAGCAATAAGGCAAGAGAAAGTAACAAAGGGCATCCAAATAGGAAGACAGGAAGTCAAACTATCTGTGTTTGTGGATGACACTATTCTGTATATGGAAAACATTATAGTCTTGGCCCTAAATTCCTTCAGCTGATAAATAACTTTGGCAAAGTTTCAGGGTACAAAATCAATGTACAAAAATCACTAGCATTGTTATACATCAACAACAGCCAAACCAAGAGCCAAATCAGAAAGGCAGTCCCATTCACAGTTGCCACAAAAATAATAAAGACATAGGAATACAGCTAACCAGGGAGGTGAAAGATCTCTACAATGAAAATTACAAAACACCGCTCAAAGAAATCAGAGATGATGCAAACAAATGGAGAAACATCCCATGCTCATGGGTAGGAAGAATTAATATCATTAAAATAGCCATACTGCTCAAAGCAACTCACAAATTCAATGTTATTCCTATCAAACTACCAATGACGTTCTTCACAGAACTAGAAACGACTCTTAAAATTCTATGGAACCAAAAGAGAGCCAAATAGCCAAGGCAATTCTAAGCAAAAAGAGCAAAGCTGGAGTCATCACATCACCTGCTTTCAAACTATACTACAGGGCTACACTAACCAAAACATCATGGTAATGATACAAAAACAGGCATATAGACCAAGGGAAGAGAGTAGAAAACTCAGAAATAAGGCTGCACACCTGCAATCACCTGATCTTCAACAAAGCTGAGAGAAACAAGCAATGGGGAAAAGACTCCCTATTCAACAAATGTTGCTGGAATAATTGGCTAGTCATATGCAGAAGACTGAAGCTGGAACCCCTCCGTACACCACATACAAAAATCAACTCAAGATGGATTAGACTTAAATGAAAATCCCAATACTATAAAAACCCTGGAAGACAATCTAGGCAATACCATCCTGGACCTAGGAATGAGCAAAGATTTCATGACAGACACCAAAAGCAAACATAACAAAAGGAAAATTGACAAGTGGGATCTAATTAACCTTAAGAGCTACTGCACAGTGAAACTATCAATACAGTAAACAGACAATCTACAGAATGGGAAAAAATATTTGCAAATTATGCATTTGTTGAAGGTCTAATATCTAGCATTGTTAAGGAACTTAAACAAGAGAAAAAGAAACAACCCCATTAAATAGTGGGCAAAGGACATGAGCAGACACTTCTCAAAAAAGACATGCATGCAGCTATCAAAAAATAACAGATGTTAGCAATGTTGCAGAGAAAAGGAACACTTATACACTGTTGGTGTGAGTGTAAATTAGTTCAAATATTGCAGAAAGCAGTATGGTAATTCCTCAAAGAGCTAAAAGCAGAACTACCATTCAATCCAGCAATCCCCTTACTGGATATATACCCAGTGGAATAAAAATCATTCTTCATAAAGACATATGTAAGTGAACATTCATTGCAGCACTATTAACAATAGCAAAAACATGCAGTCAACCTAAATGCCCATCAGTGACAGACTGGATAAAGAAAACGTGGTACATATACACCATGGAATACTATGCAGCCATAAAAAGAATGAGATCATGTCTTTTGCAGGAATATGGATGGAACTGGTGGCTATTATCTTCAGCGAACTAATGCAGCAACAGGAAACTAAATATTGCATGTTCTCACTTATAAGTGGCAGCTAAATGATGAGACCTTATGAAGACAAGGAAGGAAACAACAGACACTGGGGTCTTCTTGAGGGTAGAGGGTGGGAGGAGGGAGAGGAGCAGAAAAGATAATTATTGGGTACTGGGCTTAATTCCTGGGTGATGAAATAATCTGTACAACAAACTCCTGTGACATGAGGTTTCCTATGTAAAAACTCTTCACATGTGCCCCTGAACCTGAAATAGAAGTTTAATAAAAGAGGATTGTTACTTATTCTTGGAGAATTGATCCTTTTATTTTTGTATAATTTTCCTTTCTTCTCCTGATAACTTCCCTTGCTATGAATTCTGCTCTGTCTAAAATTAGTATAAATACTCCCATTTTCCTTTGATTAGTATTAACATGGTATATCTTTAATCATCCAATTACTTTTAATTTACATGTGTTTTTATTTTGATGAGTTTCTCATAAACAACATATAGCAGAGTTTTTATTCATTTTTATTTGTTATTGTTATTATTATTTTTTGAGACAGAGTCTCTCTCTGTCACCCAGGCTGGAGTGCAGTGGCATGATCTTGGCTCACTGCAACCTCCATCTTGTGGGTTCAAGCAATTCTCCTGCCTCAGCCTCCCCCAGTAGCTGGGATTACAGGTGTGTGCCACCACTCCCAGCTAATTTTTTTTTTTGTATATATTTTTTTTAGTAGAGATGGGGTTTCACCATGATGGTCAGGCTGGTTTCGAACTCCTGACCTCAAATTATCCGCTTGCCTTGTCCTCCCAAAGTGTTGGATTATAGGCATGAGCCACCATGCCCTGGTGAGTTTTTATTTTTTTAAATTAATTAATTAATTAATATTCGAGACAGAGTCTCACTCCGTCACCCAGGCTAGAGTGCAATGGCACAATCTCAGCTCACTGCAACCTCCGCCTCCCAGGTTCAAGCTATTCTCATGCCTCAGCCTCTGAGTAGCTGGGATTGCAGGTGTGCGCCACCATCCCCGGCTAATTTTTGTATTTTTAATAGAGATAAGGTTTTGTCATGTTGGCTAGGCTGGTCTCGAACTCCTGGCCTTAAGTGATCCACCTGCCTCGGCCTCCCAAAGTGCTGGGATTACAGGCATTGAGTCACCACGCCTGGCTGTATAGTTGAGTTTTTAAAATCTATTTTGACAATATCTGTCTTTTCATTGGTGTGTTGAGATAATCAGTGTTCAACATGATTATTAATATAGTTGGGTTAAAATATGTCATATTTGTTACTGTTTTCTATTTGTTTTCCTCATTCTTTTTTTTAATTTTTTTGCACTATTTTAAAAAATGAATTGTGTTTTTTTTTTTTGTTTTTTTTTTTTTTTTGAAATAGAGTCTTGCTCTGTCGCCCAGGCTGGAGTGCAGTGGCACCATCTTGGCTCACTGCAACCTCCGCCTCCCAGGTTCAAGTGATTCTCCTGTCTCAGCCTCCTGAGTGGGATTACAGGCCCATGCCACCACACCCTGCTAGGTTTTGTATTTTTAGTAGAGATGTGGTTTCACCATGTTGGCCAGGCTGGTCTTGAACTCCTGACCTCAGGTGATCCATCCTCCTCGGCTTCCCAAAGTGCTAGGATTACAGGTGTGAGCCACTGTGCCTGGCCCAATTGTGGTTTTAATTGAGCATTTTATGTGATTCAATTTTCTCTCCCTTCTTAGCATATCAACATATCAGTGATTTTTTTTTTTCTCCTTGACTGCCTTGAAGTTTGCAGTATTTTTTACAACTAACATAAATCCATTTGCAAATAACATTCTACTGCTTCATGGGTAGTTCAGTACCTTATAATAACCAATTCATCTCATTTTTCATTGCCATCATTCATTTAATTCATGCAGAAGCATACATATATATGCATATATAATTGAGTACATTGTTGCTATTATGATTTTGAAAAAACTGTAATCTGTTAGATCAATTAAGAATAAGAAAAATGTTTTTAATTTTACCTTCACTTATTCATTTATGGGTGCTTTTCCTTTCTTTATGTAGACCTGAGTTTCTGACATATATATTTTTTCTTCTGAGCAATGTTTAAAAGCCATTTCTTGTCAGGCAGAAATACTGGAAACAAATCTTCTCAACTTTTTTTTCTTAGAAAGTCTTTATTTCATCTTCACTTTTGAGTGAAAATTTCACAGTGTGCAGAATTCTAGGTTGGTGTTTTGTTTCTTTTGTTAACAGTAGTATTTCATACCCTCCACCTTCTTGCTTGCACGAATTCTGAGAAGTCAGATCTAATTCTTATCTTTGCTCCTGTATAGGTAAGGCATTTTTTCCCTCTGGTTTTGTTCAGAATTTTTTTTCATTTTTGATACGCCATAGTTTGAATATGATATGTATACATGTTGTTATTTTGGTATTTATCTTGCTTGCTGTCCTCTGAGCATTCCAGATCTGTGGTTTGGTATGTGACACTACTTGTGGGAAATTCATAATCATGTTGCATTAAATATTTCATCTTTTCTTTTTTCTCCTTCTGGTATTTCCATTATGCATATGTTATACCTTTTGTAGTTGTCCCACAGTTCTTGAATATTCTGCTCTTTCTTTTAGTCTTTTTTTTTCTCAAATATTCTTTTTTCAGTAATGTTCAGTCTACACACAAGCCCATCAAAAACATTATTTATTTCTATTACAGTGTTTTTATATGCAACATTCCTTTTTAAGTGTTTGTTAGAATTTTCATCTCTCTGCTTACATTGTCTGTCTCTTTGTGCATGCTATGTTGTTTATTAAAGCCCATCAAAAAGCATTCTTTATTTCTATTATAGTGTTTTTTAATGTAACATTTATTTTTGAGTCTTTCTTAGAATTTTCATCTCTCTGCTCACATTGTCCATCTGTTTTTGCATGCTGTCTATGTAATTTACTAGAGCCTTAACATTTTAATCACAGTTGTTTTATTTTTAATTCACAGTTTGATAGTTCCAGCATTTCTGCCATATCTGAGTTTGGTGCTGATGTTTACTCTGTCAGCTCAAACTCCGTGTGTGTGTGTGTGTGTGTGTGTGTGTGTATGTTTGTTGTTTTTTTGTTTGTTTTTGCTTTGCTTTTTGGTATGCCTTGTAATTTTTTCTTGATAACCAGACATGATTTACTGGGTAAAAGGAACTGCTGTAAATAGGCCTTTAGTAGTGTGGTGGTCTGATGTTGGGGGGAGGAAGCATTTTATAATTCTATGATTAGGTTTCAGTCCTTAGTAAGCTTGTTCCTCTGGACTGTGAACTTCACAAATGCTTCTTAGTCTCCCCTCCCCACACTTAGGTTGACGTATTAGTCTGTTCTCATACTGCTATGAAGAAATATCTGAGACTGGGTAATTTGTAAAGAAAAGAGGTTTAATTGACTCACAGTTCTGCATAGCTGGGGAGGCCTCAGGAAACTCATAATTATGGAGGAATGTACCTCTTCACAGGGCAGCAGGAAAGAGAATGAGTGCAAGCTGGGGAAATGCCAGACATTTATAAAAACAATCAGATCTTGTGATACTCACCCATTAGCATGAGAACAGCTTGGGGGAAACCAGTCCCATGATTCAATTACCTTCACCTGATCCCACCCTTGACATATGGAGATTATGGGGATTGCAATTCAAGGTGAGATTTGAGTGGGGACACAGAGCCAAACCATATCATTCTTCCTCTGGCCCCTCCCAAATCTGGTGTCCTCATATTTCAAAACACAATCATCCCCTTCCAACAGTCCCCTAAAGCCTTAACCCATTCCATCACTAACCCAAAAGTCCAAGTCCAAAGTCTCATCTAAGACAAGGCAAATCCCTTCTTTCTATGAGCCTGTAAAATCAAAAGCAAGTTAGTTACTTCCTAGATACATTGGGTGTACAGGCATTGGGTAAATACATGCATTCCAAATGGGAGAATTTGGCCAAAATAAAGGGGTTACAGGCCCTGTGCAAGTCTGAAATCCAGTAGGGCAGTCATTAAACCTTGAAGTTCCAAGATGATCTCCTTTGACTCCATGTCTCACATCCAGATCATGCTGATACAAGCGGTGGGCTCCCATGGCCTTGGGAAGCTCTGCCCCTGTGGCTTTGCAGGGTACGTCCCCACCTCTGGCTGCTTTCACAGGCTGGTGTTGAATATCTGCAGCTTTTCTAGGCATACAGTGCAAGCTGTCAGTGGATCTACCATTCTGGGGTCTGGAGGATGGTGGCCCTCTTCTCACAGCTCTACTAGGCAGTGTCCCATCTGGGATTCTATGTGGGGACTCCAACCCCACATTTCCCTTCCACAGTGCCCTAGCAAAGATTCTCCATGAAGGCTCTGCCCCTGGAGCAAACTTCTGCCTGGACATCCAGACATTTCCATACATCCTCTGAAATTTAGATGGAGGTTTCCCAACCTCAATTCTTGACTTCTGTGTACCTGCAGGCCCAACACCACATGTAAGCCACCAAGGCCTGGGGTTTGCACCTCTGAAGCAATGGCCTGAGCTATACCTTGGCCCCTTATAGCCATGGCTGGAGTTGAAGCAGCTGGGACACAGGGGACCATGTCCCAAGGCTGCACAGAGCAGGGGGGCCCTGGGCCCAGCCCACAAAACCATTTTTCCCTCCTAGGCCCTAGGACCTGTGATGGGAGGGGTTGCTATGAAGGTCTCTGACATGCCCTGGAGACATTTTCCCCATTGTCATGGTGATTAACATTTGACTCCTCGTTACTTATGTACATTGCTGCAGCAGGATTGAATTTCTCCCCAGAAAATGAGTTTTTATTTTCTATCACATTGTCAGGCTGCAAATTTTCCAAACTTTAAGGCTCTGCTTTCTCTTGAACACTTTGCTGTTTAGAAATTTCTTCCATCAGATACTCTAAATCATCCCTTTCAGGTTTAAAGTTCCATAGATCTCTAGGGCAGGGGCAAAACGCCATCAGTCTCTTTGTTAAAGCATAGCAAGAGTGACCTTTATTCAAGTTCCCAACAAGTTACTCATTTCCATCTGAGACCACCTCTGCCTGGACTTCATTGTCTACATCACTGTCAACATTTTGGTAAAAGCCATTCAACAAGTCCCTAGTAAGTTCCAAACTTTCCCACATCTTCCTGTCTTCTGAGCCCTCCAAGTCTCTAGGAAGTTCCTAACTTTGCCACATTTTCCTGTCTTTCTGAACCCTCCAAACTATTCCAACCTCTGCCTGTTACCCAGTTCCAAAGCTGCTTCCACATTTTGGGTGTCTTTATAGCTGTGCCCGACTACCTCGGTACCAATTTACTGTATTAGTTTGTTCTCACGCTGCTATGAAGAAATATCTGAGACTGGTAATTTATAAAGAAGAGAGGTTTAATTGACTCACAGTTCTACGTGGCTGGGAAGGCCTCAGGAAACTTACAATCATGGTGGAAGTCATCTTTTCACAAGGTGGCAGTGAAGGCATCTCTTCACTGACGGCAGGGCATGGTGGATCATGCCTGTAATCCCAGCACTTTGGGAGGCCGAGGCGGGTGGATCACAAGGTCAGGAGATTGAGACCATCCTGGCTAACATGGTGAAACCCCATCTCTAATAAAAACACAAAAAATTAGCCAGGTGTGGTGGCAGGCGACTGTAGTCCCAGCTACTCGGGAGGCTGAGACAGGACAATGGCGTGAACCTGGGAGGCGGAGCTTGCAGTGAGCCGAGATCGCCCCACTGTACTCCAGCCTGGGCGAAAGAGTGAGACTGTCTCAAAAAAAAAAAAAAAATCACCCACTGACTGGGTCCTCCTGGTGTCCGCATCCTCATGGTGATGAGTGAGTTCTCACTCTATTAGTTCCCACAAAAGCCAGTTGTTAAAAAGAGCCTGGCACCTCCCTTTTCACTCTTGCTTCCTCTCTCACCATCTGAGCTCTTCACACACAGGCTCCCTTTCACCTTCCACCATGAGTGTGAGCAGCCTGAAGCTCTTGCCTGTTGTAGGTGCCCAATCTTAAACTTTTCTAGTCATCAGGATTATGAGCTGAATAAACCTTTTTTCTTTATAAATTACCTACCCAGCGTCAGATATTTCTTAATAGCAACACTAGACAGACAAAGAGATCTAAGAACTGTTGATGTTTCAGTTGGTTCAGCTTTTCACTTTTTGTTAGGTCAAAGTGGCAACTTTCCAGCTTCATATGTGCTGGAAGATGCTGCTACATTTTTAAAATAAATTTTATTTCAAAATATAGATAATTTTATGGTAACATTCTTGAAAATAGGTAACTCTCTCTGATAGTTTTCAGTTGTAATTTTTCACACCTCATAGTTAACTAGTTTAAAGGATTACAAAAAAATTTAACAATATCATTATTTAATCTGAATAATGGATGCAAAAGTAACTATTTTGACAACTGATGATTTTTATAACTATGTACCTCTGAAAAGCACTTTGGTCAGTGATCATAAGAAAGACAGTATGGAAAGTTTGGTGAAGTGGAAATGTTAAACTATGTTCTAGCAGTAGAGTTTTTGCGTTTTCATTAACTAGCACTTGTTCTTACATCAATTCTTTTTTATATCCTCAAAATCATAATACCTGAGTTTGGCAGTTTGTTCCAGGGAAAATAATTTAATCTGTTTTAGCCAAATAGAATGCCGTCAGTTACCCTTATTTCGCTGAATTTAACAGGCATGTGAAATTGAATCCCATGGGCTACACACACTACTTTCTGATATTTATTATCTTGCTGAAGGTGAGCAGAACAACAGCTTTTCTCTTGTCCTATGATTTTAGAGATAATATCTGGTTGACAACTGGCTTGGGCACTAGTGCTTTTGGAGGTGGTGTGCTCGTCTAGTTGGAACCAGGGGCAGAGATAGCATCATTCCCACTGTGCCTGATTTAACTTGGCCTTGGATGATATCACAATTGGGGTTGGAACTTTCCACAGTAGATTACACAAATTTAACCATTATTTCAAGATTTTATCTTTTTGTTTGAACAACTCAGCTCCAGAGATAACATTTTATAGACCCATGCTCCTTCTAAACTAATGTTACTGTCATTTGGCTCTATTCTGATGTCTTTCCCGTAGACAATGGATTTTACTGAGTCATCCTTGGTCTATTTTTTTCCTGATCCTCACTGGGTTATTTGTGAGAGAGCTGGGGCCACTAGTAAAATCTCTGATTCTTGGTTACTGATTTTATCTGTGCAAAGCAAACCAGAACAGACGGATGAAGCCATTGACAGAACCTCTTACTACTATACTGGGAAGCAGAGGCTCAGACTGTATTAGAATGATTAATGTACAGGTGGGGGTTTTCGTTTTGATCCTGGTTACATCTTCAGCATTTTTGGATAGGATAAAATCTGTAAAGTAATGTTTATGGAAGTAAATAGCTGATTGATAAGACAGTCTTGGTTAGCCCTTTCAATCAGATGTCTGTGCATCAAGTGATAGAGCTAGGTTAGGCTATGACCCTTGGGTTCCAGATGAAAGGACGCCAATTTTTTATTCCTGAGATTGTGTTCATTCTGTACTTCTTATTTGACAACAGAATATAACACCCCTGGATCAGTAGAGCCAGAGCAATTTGGAAGGTCAACATTCGACATACTTAGAGCTAGAAGGGCCAATTTAGACAATTTAAGCAAAAAGATTATTTTCTTTGAGTATAGACTGTCTGTCCAAGAAGACTCAAATTCTGTTCATGGCTATGCTCTAGTGTTTTGGATGGCTGGTTTGGAGGTTTTGGTGTTTTCCCACCTCTCCAAAGTAAAATATTGACACAAATGAATTCAATGAGCTGATGAAGGAAGAATTAGTTGGATGAGATTGAGCAGATTCTGAGATTTTGTAAACATCTTGGTGCTTTGGGAGGACTTGGGCATGATTTGATGTCTTCTGATGGGAAGGTGAAGCCTTCTGGGCAGCTGGTGGAACTCTACACTTCAGATTTGCTCTCTTGTTTTCTCCTCTAGAGCTGAGGGCTATGCCCTGCCACCAGGCCACAAAGCGTCACAGGTATGCCCAATGCCCAGCCAGCACTACATTCTGGTTCTCACAAGAGCTCCTCTTCTCAGTGATGTCCTTCAAAGCTAGCTGGGGCTTAGGTGTGCACCCTTTCCCCCAGGACCCAGAAAACATGTCAGGTTGTCCTGGCTCCCCAACCAGCCTAATCCAACCCTAAATAAAAACCTGAGCTTAAAACAGGGGCAGATTTCTGTATACCAGTGGATTATGCAGTTGAGAAGGAAATTAAGAAACCCGAGTTCTCTCCCCCAATAGGCTCTGGATTTGGGCTCTCAGCTTTCAGAGTGCTGATTGATTGTATAACATTGCACAGCTTATTATAAAGCTAACTCTTATTCTTGCTATAACCGTCCTGCTTAATTAATTCAAGAACATTTAGTTCCAGGTACTAAGATTAAGGAAGGCGGTCTGAACCTCCTTGGCCTGAGCTTCCTATTTCCACGTGAAAAGACCTCCACTAGTTTCACCCTTCAGGCACTCCCACCTAATAATACTGAGATAAGAGGCTGGTCAGCCAGGTGTGTCTCAGCCCCTTCCTCTTTCCACAGATTCTTGCCTGCTCCTCCAAGCCCTCCCCTGTAGAATGGAAGCCTATGATTTTCCTGGCATCATGCATGACCGAGAAGGTCAGTGTGGCTAATTCTGAGCTTCAACATCAGGAAGCCCATAGTTCTTCACACTGAGCCACCTCCTGCAGCACAGTCATCCTTGGTAATAAAGCTGGTATTTTAATCAATATCTGCCTTACTCTTTCATCTTGTCCCTCATTTGGTTTAGAATTCAGGTGGGGAAAACAAATGTTTACTTTATTGCACTCCTAACCATGTGCTTGGCAGACACAGGTGAATAAATACAGTCTCTATTCTCAGGAAATTCATAGAGCAATGGTGGGAGGTGGGTAGATGGAAACAGAAGCAAAAAAAAAAAAATGTGAATTAGTGTAACTGGGGAAGTGGTGTAGTGGAGTTCAAGAGCTTCAGTTCTGGTCTCATTCAATCTTAGATGCATTCCCAAATGTGCCATTTAATAGATGAGTGACCCTGGGGAAGTAATTTTACCTCAGTGCCTCAGTTTTCTCATCTATAAAATGGGAATTATAATACCGACCTCACAGATTGTAAAGATTCAATGAGATGGTATGTCTAAATTGTTCAGCACAGTGCCAACCATGAAGAAAAATCACCCTTTTGACCATTGTTATTATTAGAAGTGTGACATATATGCTGTGTAATCACAGGAGGGCACCTGTCTCTTCACGTGAGTGCTATTATCCAAAGAGAGATAGAAAAGAATTCTGTCTATGTCATAGAGCAATGATAAGCAAAGCAACCCCAGATTGTAGCTAATATATATTTTGGAGCATCGCTCTGTAGGTTCTAGTTTGCTTTCCAGTCTGTCAGTTGGGTGGTAGCTACTCTCCAGCCTGTCATCAGGCACCCAGCAGAGAGGGACGGGCAATCACCAGGTTAGTGCAGCACGAATGTATATTGATTTATGAGAGCAGCTACCTCCCACATGCAAAAGAGTAAAAGAGAATAGAAGAGGAAAGCGAAGAAAAAAAGGAGGAGGCGAGGAAAAGGAGGAAAGGGGAGGGGAGGAAAGGGAAGAAAAAAGTATAATTCAGTTCCTTCCAATAAATATGGCTGTGCAATAGTTTACATTAATGTCACCAAAGTCATCAAATTAATGTGTGAACTCACAGAATAATAATTCAAAATTGATACAAGGAAGTCATATGTAAATTGGGATGGACAGAAGACACATGGAAAGAGGGATATGCACAAAAGATGCAGGGGAAAGCCTTCATGAAAAAATATGGAAAGGAAATAGAGAACTGTACTACTATCCTTCTCTATCTGTCAATTTCTACTAAGAAGTTTTATACCCTTATTATATAATTATAAAGTTCACATATACACTTTCTCATCTACACTATCTCTACAAGACAGTCTTTATGAGATGACTTTTTTCATATCCAGTTCTTGCTCTTGTTTTAATGTTCGGGTACTTCAATTGCTTTGCAGCAGGAAGAAGGAGACCCGGAGACCCTTTTTTTTTCTTTCTTTTTTTTTTCCTTTTGAGACAGAGTCTCGCCCTGTCACCCAGGCTGGAGTGTAATGGCGCAATCTCCGGTCATTGCAACCTCTGCCTCCCAGATTCAAACGATTCTCCTGCCTCAGCCTCCTGAGTAGCTGGGATTACAGGCACGTACCACCACGCCCCGGTAATTTTTTTTTTTTTTTTGTATTTTTAGTAGAGACAGAGTTTCACCATGTTGGTCAGGCTGGTCTGGAACTCCTGACCTCGTGATCTGCTTACTTTGGCCTCCCAAAGTTCTGAGATTACAGGTGTGAGTCACTGCACCCGGCCAAGACCCTCCTTTTTAATACCAACATCCAACCGTCTACTTATGAACACACTCTGCCAACCTCCATCCACCTGGCTGCTTATTCCAGCTGCAGCAGCCTCCCTCTCGCTCTTTAGCATTTGAGGTTCCTTTGACTGGGATGTCCATCCTCCTGACTTCCACACTGCTTGCACCTTCACTTTCCTTAGATCCTACCAATACTACCATATTGGGAAAACTTTCTCTGGCCACTTTTTTTCAATGAGAACTCTATCTCCCCAAAATACTCCTTCCCTTTTCTCCTGCTTTATTATTCTCCAAAGCCATAATCTCCATCTAATATGGTATATACCTTTACACGTTTGCTGGCTTATTGTTGTCTTTCCTTCTGTCTTAGGTTGG
The DNA here is from genome assembly GCF_006542625.1 of Nomascus leucogenys. Classification (NCBI taxonomy): domain Eukaryota; kingdom Metazoa; phylum Chordata; class Mammalia; order Primates; family Hylobatidae; genus Nomascus; species Nomascus leucogenys. The sequence continues at coordinate 67,410,110 of NC_044391.1, forward strand.
ATTTCCTAGAAAGAGAACCTGAGAGAAGAATTCAGGTGTATATTGAGGGAATGCTCTTCAGGAAAACCTGTAAAGGGAGGGAATGATGCAGGATAGTGTGAGTGAAGCAGCCGGGCAAGGGTATGCTTCCAGGGAGGTCTAGCCATGAGAAAGAATTTCTCCGGTGCACTAATTGCATCTGGAGGCAAGAGGCCCACTCTTTGTACCCTCCTGTCAGTCAGTCGTTGGCTGTGTGCTGAGTTCCGGGCATTGCGACTTCCTGGCTGAGGCAATGCCCTTGCACTGATGTCAATTCTCTTGTGAATGGGATAGATGGGAGGCAACATGCATAGAAACTGGGAGCGGAAGTGTTGGTCATGTAAAAGGGATCCAAGACAGGCAAGTAAATGACATCTAACACTTCCATTACGGTATAATCTCCATGGTATTTCAGACTTTCTGGTTTGCTCTGTGCTGTATTTCTAGCACACAGAACACAGCCTGGCACATAGTAAGTCTTCAATAAATATTTATTGAATGACTTAATAATCTTAGTGAACTGGTGTAATGTGTATGCCAGGGGACATAATGGTGAATGAGACAGACATGGTCCCTGCCCTCGTGGAGATATGGTTTAATGGGAATGCAGACGTGGGCAATTCAAACACAGTTTGATCAGTTCTATCACGAGAAAAGCAGAGTGGGTTAAGAACACACAGTAGGGACACTTAAACCCCAGAATTTGGAAAGGGAAAGTACTACAAACTTTGTGGTATGGTCAAAGTCTGTGTTTTTCATTGTAATTATTCACAGAAAGCAAAGGGCATATTGATAAAGTCGGGAAAATATTTGCAAGACTGTAGAATTACTATGAAGGTTCTAATTCAGTTTTGTTTCACCCATGATTTCTGTCACAAATAGAAAGATCACAGTTTGAACAACCTGAACCAGGACTTCTTACATTTGCCCCATGGTCTGTCTGTTGTCCCATCTTCACAATGAGAGGGTTGAACTTGAATTTCGTTCCTCAGGTCTCTGGAGGGTCCTGGGTATTGGGCTCTGCCCATTCTGTGGTAGGAAATGAGGGAGTGCCAGCCAGTCAACTATTACTGCCAGCCAGTCAGTATTTCCTGGGATTGAGAGATTCCCTTGGACATTTGGGAATTGGCATAGTTTTCCTTTAAAAGTATCAGTGTGGTATTTATTAGGTGGCTTAGTAGTTAGCTCCATTTAAAAAAAGAGAACTTAGTTCCCCTGAGGAAAGCAGACAGCTACCACAATGATGCCTTGGTCTCAGTTGGTGCTTGGTAACCCCAGTAATCAATGAATTTACTTGTATGGTCTGGTCTGTCTAGGGGATTCTATACTGCACGGATGCAAACTGCCTTCCCCAATTTTTCCCAATTTGGTTTATACAGCTATGTGTAAGATCCCACATATTTGGGGGAATGTGTGTGTGTGTGCATGTGTGTGTGTGTGCATGCATGCACACAAGAGCTTCTGAATAGTTGGGGAAAGGCCATACGAGTTGAACTGGGGCAGTGTCTTCAACTACAGCATGACTTTTTTGGAGAGAGGGTCTTGCTCTGCTGCCCAGGCTGGAGTACAGCGGCACAATCACAGCTCACTGCAGCCTCAACCTCCTGGGCTCAAGTGAGCCTCCTGCCTCAGCTTCCCAAGTAGCTGAGACCACAGGTGTGAGCCACCAAACCCAGCTAATTTGTTTTGTACTTTTTGTAGAGACAGGGTCTCACTATGTTGCCCAGGCTGGTCTCAAACTCCTGGACTCAAATGATCCTCCTGCCTTGGCCTCCCAAAATGCTGGATTATAGGTGTCAACCCCTGCATCCAGCCTACAGCATGACTTTTAATGTTTGATAGTCGTGTGCCTTTAGACATTTTCATAATTCATCCTGGAAAATGGTAAAAAATAAGTTTAGTTGAAATATAAAAAGGCCATTGAAATGTCACAGAGTTGTTACCTAGCAGTAAATTATATAAGGCCTGAAGGTAGGGGTGGGAGAGGGGATATTAGTCAGGAATTTCTAGTAATTTGAAGCCATGCAAAAGCAACAATGTTCTCAGGCATTATTGTGTTTGTTGCTAACTTTTGGCAGAGCGATTTTGAGGGTTTTTAGCTCTTCCCAGTCTGGGCAGTCACGTTGGGCTTGTCACTTCTGCCTCTTGCGTGTGCTGTGTTCATGCCCTGGATGGGTGCCCTTGATTGGCTGCTGCCTTGCCCACCCCTTGGCACAGCTGCCTTGAGGTCTGCCATGTTCATTGGGGCCCACTCTGCTAATTTATTTTGCCAGCTTTGTGCTTACATTTCTTCTAGATTCAGAGCTTTGATTGAAGGAATATATCACAAAAATAGCTGGTTTCATTTACCAAACACTAATTTTTGCAAGATGATAGTTCTTTAGAAGGAAATATTTCCTGAATGCTAGTTAGTTATAAAATTTGTTTTACATACGTTAGTTGAACGTTAGAATATTTGTGAAAATAGAGGTGGGTGCATAATGTCATGGTTTGTTAATTGAATGCTGACCTAAATAACGATACGATGGTGTAATGGGAGGAGTCCTGGACTAGGAGGCAGGAAAGGTTGGCTTTTGGTACTGCTTGGTTGTGACTTTTGGCAAGTCCCTTGACCTCTCTTGGCCTCAGTTTCTCTACAGAACTAGATAACGCATAAGGATCCTTCTAAGTCTATAAGCAAAGTTCTAAGTCTATGTAGCTGGAAAGCTTGCAAAATCAGCAAGGGTGTGTGTTTTTATTCAGGTATCTTAAACTCATCTCCTAGAACTTTGGGTCAAAATTGACCTTGTGAAAAATAAAACCAAACAGTTGAAGGCTCCAGCTTATCTGACACCCTAACTTAATTTTGATCAAATGTTGTTTTTATATGAAATAGATTACTAAGATAATAATATGCTTGGGTAAAAGGTATTGGTTCTAGACAAAGGAATTGTGTTTTTTAGCTCTGTCAGTTCTTATAAGGGAAAGCTGATATTTTCATCAGAAATGGGGTACAGTCTCCCTTGGGAGAACTCAATGCCATATAAGCCAACACATATATTGCCCTAGGACTTAAACAATTCTATGCTGGAGATAATCAGAAATATGCACATATTTCTTTTTTCTTAAGCAATACCCAACAAATTCAGAAAGTTGTCATATTTGAATTGTTTTCCTTTTCAGAGGAGGGATGTGCAATACTGAATAAGGAGAGAAATACTTTTCTAGGAAGTATTTTTCGTTTTTTTTTTATAGTTTTTTTTTTCAGGAAAAAAAAACACTTTTGAGGCACAGTTGTCATAAAATGTCATTTGTAGCATGAAGCAAATATAGAAACTCTGTCCCTTTGCAGATAGGACTGCCTGTTAAGTGATGGCCAGTCAGACTTACTTGATGACTCAGTACAGTGAGAGACAAGCATTAGAGCTGTTAGTTGTTACTAACACTAAGCAGAATAAACAGAAAACAGGCAAAATAGGGTCAAGTAGAATTGTCAATTTTTGCCTTTCAGAGTCATTAAAGGGAAGAACTAGGGCTGAGTTGTTAGAGTGGGTTAGTTGTTTGAGTTATTCCATCAATCGAAATTAGAATTACCTTCATACCTTCCTTGCCTTTCCAAACTTCTGGGCCACGTCACTGAGAGTGACCAGGACTCAGCTGATCTGCAGCAGGGAAACCACCCGCAATCTGTGGCTACTCCTATACTTGGGCTTAAACTGGACATAAGGCCATTTCATACAATTTCAGATGTTTGTGTTTTGTCTTTGCAACATGATAAATATGATTAAAATAATTAATTTTTAATATTGTAGTTTATTGAATGATAAAAAGTGAGCCTTGCTGCTTTTTTAGCTATTCTTTTGGACACAGCTACTACAAGAAGAGACGATACTGGCAAGCCAGGGGTTAAGGCACTACAAGGAGGGAGCAATTTTCTCTCACCTCATGAGGAGGAAAAGACTCAATAATGGATTTTACTTCCCTCCTCGATGTATTAGATTTTATGGGCAATTTAACATGGTATGTCTTTTGTATCAAATCACAGAGTGAGGGCTTTTCACTTGGAGGAAATCCTATACACTAAAAAAGGAATTTAGCAATTAGTAAGGTAAAATTCACACAAGCAAAAGTTTTATCACTTTACAAAAGGCTCTTTTAGTGAGCCAATCCCAGTGCTTTAAAAAGAACATGTTAAGTGAGAAGCATAAGCCTGTTTCCTGAGTAATGACTTCAGTTAAATTGACACACACATAGCCAAATGTTCTTTGTGCCTGGCAAGACCCAGGAGAAATCACCTAATTTATAATTATAATGCCCATGTACACTGGCATCGAAATTTCCATCTCACTTGGATGCAAAATTGTACTTTAGTGCTCAAAAAAAATTTTTTTTTTTTTAACTACCTCTATGCCTTTGGATAAGAGACTCTTGTAGCTAACACCTTTTTATTTATGAGAAAAAACATTTGCAAGTCTTTTATTTTTTATTTAATTTAGTTTTTACCAGAAAATAAGGGGCCGTGTGCAGCATATTCATGGAGACTAAATTAACTAATAGGGTTTAACTGTCGGTTGAGTGTTCTGAGAAAATGTCTGGGAAATGAACTTATAAACAGAAGGCCAGTGTTCAGGGTCCCTAGAGAAATAATGATGGGTCCTGCTCACTGAACATTTTGTGCCTCAGAGTGGGCCAAAGGTGGGAGAAGAGGGAAAGAAAGCGACTAAGTGTGTGGAGAAATTGGAGTGGTGTTTTTACCAACGGGCGTGCTCAGGATTTTTTTAAACAATGATATGTGCAAGTCGTTATTTAGAACAATGTATGAAAGTGTATAATAAATATATATGTGGATGATTGGGGTTGGCTATTAAGGGAAATACAGAACTGATTTTCCAAATGCCTTGCAGACTGCCAGACTCTGGAATGCTGGTTTTAAGCTGCTCACAAGAGCTACTACCTAATTGGAGCTCTGTGTATCTCTGAGCTTACAACCCTGGGGGACTTTTAAAAAAACTGTTGTCGTTAGAACCTTCTATTTTGAACAAACGGGCTAGTAAGAACAAAAGTAGAAGTGTCTCTTGTACAAAAAAGAGAAGACTTAGCTTAGAAAACCTGAACACACTTTTAAAAAATACCAGGAGGCTTTGATTTTTATGTTTTACTTTTGTGTTATGCATATATATCATCTCCCACCTAAAGTGATCAGGAAGGAGTCTGAAGAATGAAGATAATTTTTAAATAACAAATATTCCAATATTTGTTTATTCTGTGCCCAGGAGGCCGAGAGAACAACAAATGTGGTCACTGTATTTTGTCTTCTCCATACTCTTTGCTCTGTGACTTCCTTTCTACTTCCTTATTTAGTCTGAATTTTAATATGTAGTATTCAAGTGGGCTCATAATGCTCATTTCCTTTCAATGAGATTTTCCAGTAAATATACTGACTCCACTGTTCACAGGAAATTACCCGGTTGATGAGCACGTGTATAACTTTACCTCGATCTATAACCCAGGGTATCTGCCTGTCTCCATGGCAGGATCCACCTCCTCTGCTGACAGGCTCTGTCTCTCTGTTTCTGCATTCATATTAAACACACAGAAGCAACATTTTACCTTTTAGAAGACATTAATTGAACAACTGATATGCAATTTTCCTTCTTGCAAAAATAGATTATAACTATTGTTTAGAATAGAAAACTAGCAGAAAAAATTTTTGGAATTATAATAACGTAGACACATTTTTAAATAGAGAAGACAAAACAGTCACAGAGAGAAGATAAGAGTAATTCTACAGAGTTTGCCTGGGAGGGGAATGGGTCTTGGAAGGAAGTCTTTAGAAGAAATATTGGTGCCAAAGAGACTGCTTAAAGAAAGGGCTCACCAAGGCTTAGAAATGAGAGAGAGCGAGCAAGAGAGAGAATACTCCACCCATCTGCAAAGATGCAGGTACTAACTTGCCCTGAGAATCAAGACAGCCTTGTTTGTACAGAATAAGCACAAATACTTCTCATGTAAAGATATTTTCTAAGATGAATGTTTTAAAGGTAAAATGTTAAGATTGTATGTGTCTCAACAGTTTCTAAACACAATTAAGCACGAAGTGATCACAGACTCATCAGTTTATGCCCCTCTGTCATAATTATTATGAGCATCCCCCTTCACTCTCAAAAATGGCTCCGACTGCATAATAAATCATATGGTTGTGCTGATCAGGAGGAACGTTTGGAAACAGGACCTTTATTGAGTTGTTACATCATAGAATTCTACCTTTGCCGTTAAAGATTTTGTAATCTCAAGCAGAAAACTCTGAAATAATATTCAGTGTAGAGGGAGGCTGAATGTTTCTGTCTTGTGTTAAAGAAATATGCAAGGGGTGGCCTCAAGTTCTCATTTCTGACTTCCTTTTCTGGTAACGCCAGCCGGAGCATCTCCAAGAAGTTTAATCTTCCTTTGTACAGGGTTAAGAAAGGAACAAGGGACAGGATTTTTCTAAACAATGATATGTGCAAGTCAGTATTTAAAACATGACATATGTACAAACATATCTTTTACATGAGCAAGGCAAATACAACTCACTTGGATTTTCCTGCTAAACGTATACAATGGGCTGCCAAAAGTTTCAGTCTCAGGAAATTAGAAAAAACACCAAGGGAGGTCTCTGACCATTTGATTAAGTCTAGAACCTGCCATTAATAGAAAATTCAGTGGAGAGATTCTTATCTTTCTGTGGCTGTTGCAACAATGATGAGACACATATGTAAATACTAATGTTGCTACCTAACCACAGCATTGAAACAGAATTCTTTCCTTATAGCCTTGGACTGCTTAGTCATCCTGAGAGAGTAGCCCTCTCTCAGATGCTCCCTCTACAACAGTGAGACTGTGATGAGAACAACTGCAGTTCAACAATCTGTTGAAGGAGGGAAAAGCCAGGAGCTCCAGTACTGACTGGTGTATGGATCTCCTTCAGTCCGATTCTTTCTTAGTTTCTTGCTAGTTCAGTGTCCCCTAGTGGTAACTGGCCTCATTAATGAACAAGCTGGTCACAGGAAATAGACTGGGAGACCTGTATAATCATGGTCTCTTTCATTAGTGTTCTATAATGAATCCAAATTCTTAGGACCTACTAAGTGCCAGGTAGTACGTCTTCTCATTAACCCTCTGAGTAGGAGATTAGCAACATCTAAAATAAGAAACAGAGGTTCTTATCTACAGAGATAAGAAAACGGAGGTTCAAGGAGCCTAGGTGCCATAGACAAAGATTGGTATGTTGTAAGAGTCAGAGCCAGGATGTGAAACCAGGATGTTTGATCCTTAGTCCTAATGTTGTTGTTGTTGTATTTGTTGATTTTTAACTGTATTCTCATGTTTCATGATTCCAAGATGACAGACATTTTCTAGACACAAATACAGCATAGTGGTAATTAGGAAAGGAGGCTCAAGATCACTGAATCTCTTCTGCCTCACCTTGGCTGCCTCTGACCTTTCTGACTTTGTGAGGTTTGGGAGCACACAGGGTAGAATGAACAAAGAACTGGCCTTATTTGGACACACCTGGGTTTACATCCTAGCTCCACCACTCCACCATTCACTCAATAAATATCATCTATGGAGTACCAACCATACTCTAGGCCCCAGAGACACGGTGATACAGAACCGAGAAAATATTCTTCATTGTGTTTCTCATTCTTTCTGATCCCCGGTTCTGTCAACTCTAAAATTGAGGTGGGTATACCACTGAATATTTTTGGAAGGTGAATATTAAAAGTTATCTAACGTGTTATGAAAAGAAAGATAGCTGGCAATTGAGGGCAAAATGGTAATACTGATGGCCCAGTGCAAGGCAGCTTTTGCAAGCTGAAGACAACTGATTGGTCCAATATTCTTAGAACCCTCTTTTGAGCTGTCTGTCTGCAGATATAACGAAATCTGTGTACCATCACATATTTTACTTAGCCAAGTCCTGAATTCTGTTTGTGACATTAAAGGAATGATTTGTCTTTTCATCCACTCCAAGCTACGGAGGTGACAGTTTGTAATTGTGGAGTTGGGTGTCAGTGTTGCCACAAAACCAATGGAAAAACTGATATGTTTCCCAGCCAAAGGTTGGTGTCTAGATATTTGAGATGATGTCTTTTGAGGAATATATTTAAAAGACTGAATGGTAACATATTTTTCGTGAGCAATATTTTATGTTATAGTGATGTTAATATAATGTTTACTTAGAACTTTGGGTATCTCAGAAGCATATTGTTCCTTAAGGAATTTTATGTTCCTTTTTCTAATACGATAATTGAGAAAAGTAGCTTAGGAAACTAAGAAATCACTGAATGTTAAAGCATGAGCATAAGTTAAAGATTTTCTAATTCAACCTCCTCATTTTACAGATTAGAACACAAGTGAGATTATGTATCTTATTCAAAGTAATTCTTTAATTCATTCAACACATATTTATTATGTGTCTTTCATGTGCTCGGTACTATTGTTTTACACGTTGGGATTACAGCAGTGAGCAAAACAAACACAGTCACTGCTTTCATGGACTTTTATTCTAGTGGGAAGGGGGATATTTAATAAAAATTAAACAAAGAAATATATAAAAGGTCAGGTAATGCTAAATGTTAAAGAAAACATAATCAAGCAAGGTGAGGGCTAAAGGGTGATGAAGGGGAGTCCTCTCTTCGAAAGAATGTTCAGTGAAGGTGACATTTGAGCACAGTCCCAAATGAGCTAAGGGAGTGAACTGCATGGATATCTGGGGAAAGAGCATTGCAGGCAGAGAGAACAGCAAGTGCAAAGCCCTGAGGTGGACTCCCACTTAAAGGCCAAGGTGGCCAGAATGCAAAAGTGAAGGGCAAAAGGGGCAGGGAATGTGATCTGAGAGCAGGGAGTGGAGGAGGCACATCCCACGGGGCCTGGTGGGTGTGGTAAGAGCTCTGAGCTTTTAGGCCCTGGAGGGTTTTGAGTTGAGAACAGACATGATCTGATTTATGTTTTAGAAGGATGACACACAAGCCAAGATCAGACTAGAGTCCAGGTCTCTTTAAGGTAGAGCCCATAAGTCTTCCCACTGTCACATGAAATACTGTACACTGGCAGCTGAAACTAAAAAGCAGACCTGGGAAATTTTTAGAAAATCTATATATTCATAATATTACCAAGATTGATGCTTTCAATTAGAGTTTAGTAAACACAAAGTAATAAAAATTATACTCACACCTTCTTTCATCTCTCTGAGGGAGAAATGACAACATTTCGATACTTTAACATCCTTAACATATTTTAACACATCTTCACCAACTTCCATGACTAAAATAAACTAGGGAAAATAAAACAGTGTGCTTCTTGCTGAGAAATCAGTCACACACCTCTGGCTTAGGATTTAATTGAGTGGAGAAAGAAGCTGCCCTCTGAGATCATTTTGTCTGTTCTTGGACTGTGACATGCCTTTTGCGCATTACGGGTCAAGCTGTGTTTGTTTCCAGCCAAGGTTTATCAATTTATACTCTCGTTTGTGAGATTTAAACAAACAGTATTTAAGTGATTTTGGAATGTGCAAAATTTAAAAGGATTCTATACTCGTGAAGAAAGAAGTTTGATATTGTTCCTTAAAGTTGAGACTATTATTCTCTTTGCATTCCTTACTTGAGCAGTATTTTTCTTTCATGTAAGGCAGTAAAGTTCGTCAAGTTGAGCTGAGTTCAGAATTCCATTAGTGTAACTGAATTATTATGTTTCAGACATTCTCTGATGGTAATAATAATAGCTGCTGTGGATTGAGAATTACTTTAGGGCTAGACGCTTTGCATGCACTACCTCAAATCTATCCACACTCCTGCAAGGTGCATGCAGTTATCCCCATTTTACAGGAAACTGAGGCTCAGAGGGGTTAATTGATTAGTCCACATCTACTCAGTCAACAAGTAGCAGAACCAATATTTGGACCCTGTCTGGTGTCACAGCTGATTAGCTTTTAATTAACACACATTATGGCTGTGATTCATGGAGAATTTCCACTAATTAGGATGATTTAATGGAGTTATCTGGTGTGCACTCACATTCTGCTACTTTTAAATACTTGTTTTAGAATAAGGAATCATAGATTTCAGGATTGGGAGAGACTTTATAGGTCATTTAGCCTAAACTCCCTGTTGATTCCTGCAAAAGCGTTGTCAAGCAATTTTTTTCCAGCTGTGCTTGTGCACCTCTAGTGATGTGGAAAGCCTAAGGCAACATTTCCATTATTAAGCCGTTTGATGTATGCAGCCAAAAAACACATGAAGAAATGCTCATCATCACTGGCCATCAGAGAAATGCAAATCAAAACCACAGTGAGATACCATCTCACACCAGTTAGAATGGCCATCATTAAAAAAGCAGGAAACAACAGGTGCTGGAGAGGATGTGGAGAAATAGGAACACTTTTACACTGTTGGTGGGACTGTAAACTAGTTCAACCACTGTGGTGGACAGTCTGGCGATTCCTCAGGGATCTAGAACTAGAAATACCATTTGACCCAGCCATCCCATTACTGGGTATATACCCAAAGGACTATAAATCATGCTGCTATAAAGACACATGCACACATATGTTTATTGCGGCACTATTCACAATAGCAAAGAGTTGGAACCAACCCAAATGTCCAACAACGATAGACTGGATTAAGAAAATGTGGCACATATACACCATGGAATACTATGCAGCCATAAAAAAGGATGAGTTCATATCCTTTGTAGGGACATGGATGAAACTGGAAACCATCATTCTCAGTAAACTATTGCAAGGACAAAAAACCAAACACCGCATGTTCTCACTCATAGGTGGGAATTGAACAATGAGAACTCATGGACACAGGAAGGGGAACATCACACTCCGGGGACTGTTGTGGGGTTGGGGGAGGGGGGAGGGACAGCATTAGGAGATATACCTAATGCTAAATGACGAGTTAATGGGTGCAGGAAATCAACATGGCACATGGATACATATGTAACAAACCTGCACATTGTGCACATGTACCCTAAAACCTAAAGTATAATAAAAAAAAAAGAAAGAAAATTACAAAGTTCCTCTTTACACTGAGTCAACATCAGTCTCCCTTTTAGCTTTTGAAGCCACATAGAACAGAGGCAGCCATATAATTGGAAGACAGTAATCATACTCCCATTTCAACTTCCATAATAGAATTCCTTATTTACTTGATTTTTCCCTCATAGAATATAGTTTGAGGTCAGGTTTCCATCCTGGTTAACTTCTTCTGCACACTTTTGAGTTTGCCTCTATCTCTTTTAAAGAGAAGCATTCAGAACCTAAGACTGTTTCTGTTTTGTTTTTGATTGGGGTCAGACCATATGTCTGCCCCTGTCAGATCATGTTACTACTGACTCATGGTGAGGTTACCACTGACTCAAGCCCTGCTGTTTACCCACATTACTGCTAATAAAGCACGCTTCCTCATCCTGGGCTCATACAGTTTTTATCCTGTTTGTCAGCATTTATCTTTATTAGTAAAGATACTTAAAAAGATTAAATCCCTTGCTCAAGATTTGCAAGTTATTTTGAATCCTAATGTCAAGGCAAACATCTCTACTTACAAGAAAATCACTTTGCTTCATGAACACATTTTTATTTCTTTTGCATGATGTCATGTATTTTCATTATGCAAATGATGTTTTGTAGCATAGGTAGAAATTTGTGTATGTGTTATTTTAAACATTGGGTGCTAGGCTTAATACTTGGGTGACGAAAGAATCTGTACAAAAAACCCCCGTGACAAGGGTTTACTTATGTAACAAACCTTCACATGTACTTCTGAACCTGAAATAAAAATTTAAAAAATGATATGTTAGCCTATCTTCACAGTGGATAGGCTGAAGATACAGGCCTATAGACACCCTCTGATTCCTGGCAGATTGGTTTGCAGCAGTTTGTTACCTTGATCTTGGCTTGCAGCAAAATGTTGAATGTGGGGGAACCTGGGCTCTCAAAGGAGATGTCAAATTCTTACGAGCCCGGCCAATGTCCCATCCCACTGTGAATTTTTCCAATTTTTCAACTATTTGGAACAAGGATGGAAATGGAGCTTTGTACAAAATGATGAAGTTCTTTTAGTACCTGAATGGTGACTTAATACCAAGACAGAAACCCTGAAAAGGGCACACTGAGAATAAATACACAAATTATCTAAAACTGAGGCTTAACCATTGACAAATGTAGCAATTTCTGAGGCTCCAGGATAGACAAATGTTACTGACCGTTGTTCCAACTGAGTTTTTTCCCAAAATCTGGAATAGACTTTTCTTCTCCTTCTTCTTCTTCTTTTTAATTTGAGACAAGGTCTTGATCTATCAGCCAGGCTGGAGTGTGGTGGCATGATCATAGCTCACTGCAGCCTTGAACCCCTGGGCTCAAGAGATCCTCCCACCTCAGCCTCTGCAGTAGCTGGGACTACAGGTGCAAGCCACCATGCCCGGCTATTTTTTTTGTAGAGACAAGTCTCACTAAGTTGCCTAGGCTGGTCTCAAATTCCTGGCCTCAAGCAATCCTCTTGCCTCAGCTTCCCAAAGTGCTGGGATTATAGGCATTTTGAATCGTTGCACTGGGCCCTGTAATAGACTTTCGTAACACCTTTATTTCATACTCAGGAAAGGAATATATCGCAAAGAAAATATTGAATAGGGAGATATTTTCTGTATGCTTTATTATTACCAGCAATACTTATATATACATGTCTAGGGTAAAAGTCCAATAAACTTATACAAGTTTACCGTTTTTAAATCTAGATATGAGTTTAAATATTATTTAAAAATATTTTAAAATTGAAAATTTCTGAGGATTAAGAAGAAGGAATTTGGTAAATGTTGACAGTATTCGAATTAAGCTAAGGAAAGAAATTCCGTAGGTTAAAGAACTAATAGCTTGTAGTCAGGAACTTAGATTTAGAAAGTGAAATGTTGTTGGCAAAAATCACAATATAAAAGATATCTTCAAGTTTATCTAATTAAGCTACAATTTAAAAATGTGGCTGTCCATTAGAAATAATACTAGAGATTAGATGAGAAGGAGAAAGACATTGTTTTCATTATATGTCCTTGTCTATTATTTGCTTTTTTAAAAACAACAATGTGTATATATGATGAAAATGTATGTAACAATGAAAATATCATTAGAATAAATATAAATACAAAATAATTAATGAAAACTGAAAAAAGTTCATCTATTAAATTTATAATGGGTTTTTGAGCATCCAAAAGTGACTCTACTAAGAACAACAAATATGTGTGTTTCTATTGTTTTATTTCTACACCATTACCACACGGTTTTTATTACTCTTGCCTTATAAGTGTATATTTTAGTGAAATACTATATGATAATATAAGTCCCTTTATTATTTTTTTAATCGTCTGTTTTTCCTGTTTCTTTTTTCAGATGAAATTTGTAATTATTTATATCAACTTCCAAGACAGTCTTTATTAGGAAATTGAGTGGCATATCATTAAACACTTAAATTTTAATAATTTTAATCTGAAAGTATTGGCAACTCCAGAATATAATGTCTTCTCATCAAATTAAATGGAATTTATTTATAATTCTTATTTATTCCATGTATTCAGATAATGTTTTGAAATTTACTTCAAGAAATAGCTACACATTCCTATTGCACTAACTGCTGTGTAAGTTAGGTTATGTGTCTATAATGAAAATAATCTTTTCTATTATATTTTCTGGGTTTTGTTCATATATAAAAAAGCACTTTATTTTATAAGTGATTACCTTTATATATTTCTATGATAATTTTCTAGTTAATTCTCTTGGGTTTTCTAGTCCAATAACCTATTGGTAATTATAATTTGGTCTACGTTTTAATCATACTTCACAATCTCTTATTTGCAATTCAGTTTGAAAATGGAAAGTTTGTAAGTTTGGCACCAAAAGCTGACTTGAGAGGATGTGAGGCTGTTTATAGTCGTAATGATTCAACTTTGTGTGAATACTCATACATTTTAATCTAGAAGTATTACTGATTACAGAATGCTGCCCCGGTTTCTGTTGTTACAAGATATATAGTAAATTAACATTTCTAAAACCAGAAAACTTCTAAATTCTGAAATACATCCAATCCCAGAGACAAATAAGGAATGTAGACTATACTTATATACCTTTTTTTAACTTTTCTTATTGAGCTAGCTAGAATATTTTTCTGTGTTGAATAAGTGGTAAGTGATTTTTACTCTTTTTTACTTTAATGAAATGTAATACTCTAATGTCTTAGAGTTAAGTATGATATTGACTAAAATCAAAATGGACATTCTTATCATGATAAAAAAGAATGCCTTTTTAAAATAATGTGAATTTTTTAAATTTTCCAACTATTTGGAACACGTATAGAAATGGAGCTTTGCACAAAATGATGAAGTTCCTTAAGTACCCGAATTGTGACTTAATACCAACAAAGAAAATTCTGAAAAGGGCATACTGAGAATAGATACACACATTACCTAAAACTGAGGTTTAACCATTGGCAAGTGTAGCAATTTCTGAGGCCCCAGGGTAGGCAAATGTTAGTGATCTTTGTTTCCATTGATTTTTTCCAAAATCTGGATTAGACTTTTCTTTTTTTCTTCTTTTTAATTTGAGAGAAGGTCTTGTTCTGTCACCCAGGCTTTGTTTGCTGAGAGAAATAGATTTTTGTTTCAAATATATATTCTGTATCACTGAGATGATCATATTGTTTTCTACTTTGATTTTGCAGTTTGCATCATTGGTTCTGTGTTAGTTCGTTCTTGTATTGCTATAAAAGAATACTTGAGGCTGGGTAATTTATGTAGGAAAGTGTTTTATTTTGGCTAACCATCCTGCAGACTGTACAAAAAGCAGAGTGCCAGCATCTGCTTCTGGTGAGATCTTAGGAAGCTTCCAATCATGGCAGAAGGTGAAGGGGGAACAGGCATATCACATGACAAGAGTTGGAGCAAGGGAGAGAGGGAGGAGGTGCCACACTCATTCAACAGCCAGATCTCTGTGAATTCATAGAGTGGGAACTCACTCATTATCTCAAGGACAACACCAAGCCCTTCATGAGGAATCTGTCCTCATGACCCAAATACTTCCCACTAGACCTATCTCCAACATTGGAGGCAACATGTCAACATGAAATTGGGAGGAGACAAATATCTAAACCATATCATTCCACCCCTGGACCCCTAAATCTCAAGTTCTTTTCACATTACAAAATACAATCATCCCTTCCCAATAGTCCCAAAGTTTTAAGTCATTCCAGTATTAACTCAAAAGTTCAAGTCCCAAGTCCAAAGTCTCATCTGGAGGTGAGTTCCTTCTACCTATGATTCTGTAAGACCAAAAACAAGTTATTCACTTCCAAGATACAATGGAGGTACAGGTATTGGGTAAACATTTTGATTCCAGAATGGAGAAATCAACCACAAGAAAGGGGTAACAGGCCTCAAGCAAGTCCAAAACCCAAGAAGGGAGTCATTAAATCTTAAAGCTCCAAAATAATTTCCTTTGACTCCATGTACCTACCTTGAGGGCACTGGTACAAGGGGTAGGCTCCCAAGGCCTTGGACAGCTCTGTCTCTATGGTTTTGCAGGGTGCAGCCCCAGTGGCTGCTCTCACAGGTTGGAGTTGAGTTTCTGTGGCTTTTCCAGGTTCAGGATTCAAGCTGCTGGAGGCTCTACCACTTTGAGGTCTGGAGGGCAGTGGCCCACTTCCCACAGCTCTACTAGGAAGTGCCCCAGTGAAGATTCTGTGTGGGAGCTCAAACCCCAAATTTACCCTCAGCACTGGCCCAGTAGAGTATCTCTGGGGACTCTACCCTGTAGCAAGCTTCTGCCTGGGCACCCAGTGTTTTTATACATCCTTTGAAATCTGGATGGAAGATGCCAAGCCTCCTTCACTCTTGCATTCTGTGCACCTGCAGGCTTAACACCACATGGAAACCACCAAGACTTATGACTTGCATCCTCCTGAAGAGTGGCTCAAACTGTACCTGAGGCCCTTTGAGCTGTAGCTGGAGCCAGGAGCTGGGATGCAGGAAGGAGTGTCCTGAGGCTGCAAGGGGAGCAGAGCCCTGGGCATGGCCCCCAAAACCATTCTTTCCCCTAGGCCTCTGGACCTGCAGTGGGAGGAGCTGCCTAAAAGATCTCTGAAATGCCTTTGAGGCCTTTTCCCATTGTCTTGGATATTAACACTTGGCTCCCTTTTAGTCATGCTAATCTCTCTAGCAAGTGGTTGCTCTGCAGCCTTTCTGCATTCTTTCTCCAACAAAATGCCAGACTGCATGCAAATTTTCTAAACTTTTACTCCCTGCTTCCCTTTTAAATATAAGTTCCAACTTTAAGTCTTGTTTTTGCTCCTGCATCTAAGCATAGGTAGTTAGAAGCAGCCATGCCACATCTTGAATGCTTTGCTTCTTATAAATTTCTTCTGCCAGATACCCTAAGTTATTACTCTTAAGTTCAAACTTTCACATATCCTTAGGATGAGAAAATGATGCAGCCAAGTTCTTTGTTGAGGCATAACACAAGTAACCTTTACTCCAGTTTACACTATATTCCTCATTTCCACCTGAGATCTCATCAGCCTGGATTTCACTGTTCATATTTCTATCAGCATTTTGGTCACAACCATTTAGAAAGTCTCTAAGAAGTTCCAAACTTTGCCTCATCTTCCTGTCCTTCTGAGCTCCCCAAACTTTTCCAACTTCAGCCTGTTACCAAGTTCCAAAGTTGCTTCCACATTTTAAAGTACCTTATAGCAATGTCCCACTCCTCAGTACCAGTTTTTTGTGTTAGTCCATTCTTGTATTGCTATAAAAGAATATCTGAGACTGGGTAATTTACAATGAAAAGTGATTTATTTTGGCTCATGGTTCCACAGACTGTACGTGAAGTGTGGTGCCAGCATCTCCTTCTGGTGAAGACTCAGGAAGCTTACAATGATGGTGTAAGGTTGAAGTAGGAGAAGGCATATCACATGGCAAGAGTGGGAGCAAGAGAGAGAGAGGAGGTGGGTGCCAGGCTCTTTTAAACAACCATCTCTCATGTTAACTAATTGAATGAGAACTAACTCATTACCATGAGGACAGGCCCAAGACATTCATGAGGCACTTGCTCCCATTATCCAAACACCTCCCACTTGGCCCATCACCAACATTGGAGGTAACATTTCAACTTGAGAGTTGGAAGGGACACACATCCTTCCATATCAGGTCCCAATTTTTCACCCCTCTCATGTAACTTTACAGTTGCTCCCGCTAAAAGGGAAGAGTATTATTTCTCCAACCCTTGACTGGATTCAGTCATGTAACTATTTTTGGCCAATAGAATGAGGCAGAAATGACAGTGTACCAGTTCTGAAACTGTGCCGGCAGAGCCTTTGAATGTTTTTTGTCTCTCACACCTCTGCCATCATCATGAGAAGAATACGGCTTTGCTAACTCCAAATCTGGGCTCAACATTCTTCTGCTCCAAAGAAGATGAGAGAGCTATGTGGAGCAGAGCCTCTCCAGATGAGGCCAGCCTAGGTCAATGAAACTCCAGCCAACACACTGACACTTGAACAAATGCTTTCTGGTGCATGCTGCTGAGATTTTATAATTGCCTGTTACACAACATTGTAGCATTAGTTGGCTGATGCAAATGTATTATTAGCTAATTATATTGATTGAGTTTCTGATATCAAACTATTTTACACTTCTGAAACAAAATTGAAGTTCCTAAAATAATAAATGTTTATTATTATTTTAACACAGGACTGAATTCAGTCTGCTTAATTGTTCATTTAGAACTTTCTGTTTGCATTCAATGGTCCTCTTAGTCTATTTTATCTTTCTCAGGTTGGAGCATTAAAGTTATGTTATCATCATGAAACGTACTGGGACACTCCCCTAACTTCAACCTCAACATACAACAGTATACAAATTCTGATTCCTAGAAAAGTTCTCATGATTCACTGGTATAATGAAAAAAAAAATAAGGAAGATGCAATGGGTTTTATAACATAATTTGATTTAAAGAATAGTCCTTAATTCTGATCTTATGCACTTCCCATGTTCTCAATGTTAGATTATTTATTCTTTTGCAAAATGATTCTGCTGATAAATGATAATAAAAAAGAATGTTTCTACTACAAAAATTAAAACTGGCAATCCCATGTTGGTCTCTCCAACTTTTCCCCTTAGTTCTCAGAGTTTTTGAAATCCAAAGTTTGAAACCATTTGTCTAGAACAATTTAAAGAGCATGTGATAAATATAAAATAATTTGTGCCTTGAGAATTGGAGTTATTCTGAAACAGTATGAAAGAGTGGTAGAGAATAGGAACTTTGAACCGTGTGGCCTCTAGCAGTCAC
This sequence comes from Nomascus leucogenys, assembly GCF_006542625.1. NCBI lineage: Eukaryota > Metazoa > Chordata > Mammalia > Primates > Hylobatidae > Nomascus > Nomascus leucogenys. The sequence goes on from NC_044391.1 coordinate 67,428,474, forward strand.
TTAACCATTCCAAGAATCTTTTTACTCCCTTGTAGAACAGGGCTAATAAGTAGGTACCTTTTAGGTCTATTATAAGGTCATATGTTATAAGATATTTAGCACAATATTGTGCATATAGTAAGTACTTGATATGGCTTGGCTGTGTCCCCACCCAAATCTCAACTTGAATTGTATCTCCCAGAATTTCCATGTGTTGTGGGAGGGACCTGGGGGGGGCGTAATTGAATCACAGGGACCGGTCTTTCCTGTGTTATTCTTGAGATAGTGAATAAGTCTCATGAGACCTGATGGGTTTATCAGGGGCTTCCACTTTTGCTTCTTCCTCATTTTCTCTTGCTGCTGCCATGTAAGAAGTGCCTTTCACCTCCCACCATGATTCTGAGGCCTCTCCAGCCATGTGGAACTGCAGGTCCAATTAAACCTCTTTTTCTTCCCAGTCTCGGGTGTGTCTTTATCAGCAGCATGAAAACAGACTAATACAGTACTCAATAAATATTAGCTATTTTCATCACTAGTATTTTGATATTTTTCTCTGAATATATTTTGTTCTTAAAACATTTTCTGTTATTGATTTAATTTTTAAAACTTTTTGAATTGAAGTATAACATACATATTTAAAAATGCAGAAATCAAAGTGTATTACTTAATAATTAAAACAAATCAAACATATCCATGTAATGACCTAGGTCAAGAAATAGAATATTACCAGCATCTCAAGAATCTCCCATACAGACACATACAAGCACCCTACCAATGAAAAGTATTCATTATATATAATTCTCCTCAAAGGTATCCTGATTTCTAACATCATAGATTATTTTTCTGTTTTTGAAATTTTTATAAATAGAAGTATACAATATATAATACGTAATTTTTTGGGGTGTGGAATCCATTGCCTAAAATTGTATTTTTAAGATTCAAGTGTGTTGGTGTGACATGTTTGGCTCTGTGTACCCACCCAAATCTCATCTCGAACTGTAATCCCCATGTGTCGAGGCAGGGAGGTGATTGGATCAATGGGGGTGGTTTTCCCCATTCTGTTATCATGATAGTGAATAAGTTCTCATGAGATCTGACGGTTTTATAAGTGTTTGGAAGTTTCTCCCTCACTCTTTTTTCTCTCCTGATGCCTTGTGAAGAAGGTGCCTGCTTCCCCTTCACCTCCCACCGTGATTGTAAGTTTCCTGAGTCCTCCCCAGCCATGTAGAGCTGTGAGTCAATTAAACCTCTTTCCTTTATAAATTTCCCAGTCTTGGGTGTTTCTTTAAAGCACAGTGAAAATGAACTAATACAGTGCATGTAGCTATAGATTTTTCATATTAATGTATAGTATCCAATTGTGTGATTAGAACACAGTTTATTCATGCTAATATTAATGGATTGTTTCCAATTTCATGATATATCATCAAAAGTATAATCACATTATTGGTCTTTTTAAGAACCAACTTTTGGATTTGTTAATATACTACTGGCTTTATGCTAGCTAATTAAGATCTGCTTTTATCTTTATTAACTCATTTGTCCTTCTTCCTGGCAGTTTTCTTTCCTAAGTTTAAATTGAACACTTAGTTTATTTAGCTTAATTTGGTGAAGATGTGTTTGCTTGTCTCAGATTTTTCATGAGATGAGATTTTTCATGAGATGAAGTCTCTTTTTCATGAGATGCAGTCTAAATGTGTTATTAGGCAAAACTTGGGTGTATTTTTCTGAACACAATTAAATTGCTTTTAAATATTAGTTTATGATGTTGTGAGTTTTTGTTTTTTCCTTTGTACTTACTTTAGTGGGAAGTTGCACTAGGCTCCATAATTGCTGTCAACCAAATCCTGTATGAAGCTGGAAGTCTGTACTATGGAAAATCTGCTAATTGTATCCATGCTCCCATCCATCCATCCATCTACCCATGTATCCATAATTATATGTGAAATACACCACGAGGTGCTAGAAACATTTAGGTGAACAGATAGAAAGGTTTTCTTAAGGAAGGACAAGAGGGAGCTGCAATTAAACAGGGACTGACAGGATCAATTTGCATTTTAGAAAGGCAATTCTGATGGCAATATGGAGAACAAATTGTAATTCAGCAAATTAGAATGTGGGAGCAGCTCTTCAGAAGAATGGATGACCTTCAGGTGCTCACTGTTCATGAGGAGCTGGTGAGGTGTGGCAGCCGTGCCAGCAGGGAACATTTTTTATTATATAAAGTCTTCATCATGCACCAGATCTATTTTTCTTTTTTTGGCACAAGAATAAGAAACTATGCCCTTAAATAAGATAAAGTCTCCAATTGCTTCTTTTTAAAAGTTTCTTATCCTAATGTCTAATAGGAATCATTAGAAATTAATATTTTTCTAACTAGAGGCAAGTGATAGTCTCAAAATTTCCAGAGCTGTTTTAAACGAAATCTTAGCATTAATCTATTTCTTTTTCTGTGACATTTTAAATACTAATGTAGCATTCATAACACCTTTCCAGAATCCAAATTATATTTTATAGGAAGTAAAAAAGTCTTTGAGCCAGGCTATTCATCCAAAGCATTAAGAGTTTCAGCTAGATAGAGACTGGTTAAAAAAAATGGGAATATGAAGTAGCAGAGCTAATTCTAATGAGCCACCTAGGACGATTAATCTTATAAGTTTAATGTTCTGTCAGTTAATATTTTAAAAAATTTTGGAAATAAAGACACCATCACATGATGACTAATCGAAGCTGGAGCATTTGAAAATGATTTGAAAGGGAAAGTGAGAGGTACCTCCTGGTGAATATACTAGCTTAAGGAGCAATGTGGTATTTTGGTTTCTGAACCTGCAGATTCTACAGCCTTGTGCTTATACCCTGACTCGTGAAGGAAAGGAGGCTGGCACAGGTAAAGAAAATAACAGAAGTGTCATAAAAGACGATTTGGTAATTCAGCAAAGCTCTGAGTCAGTCACTACCACAGGTCTGGCATGGCAATTGCAGGCCATGGACTATTAAAACGGCCTTGTTTGAAATGAAATTTAAAAATGGAGGTCTTAGCCCTGGATCTCCTTTTTGTAAATAGCATTTTTAGAGAACTGACTACAATGCCTGAAAAAGGTTACAGTTCATCAACTTAAGCCACCCATTTTTGGTTTGGTGTTGATGCTTTTCTCTACTCACTCTCTAAGGTTAGCTAAGATGTTGTTAGATTGTTTTCTCAACTTGATTTAGAAGAGAATGATGGTCCCTGGATGGACAGGCACAAGGATATCTCTCTAGGGTGGTGAGGGGCGAGGAATGAGGACAGATTGGGGATGAGGGAAGTGGAGGGAAAGATGGGAGGAGGAAAATAGCATGTGGAATTAAACACATCTAAAGTTTTTGGTGTTCCTTAGATGACATTTATCAAAACAAATAAATCGTTAAATGGTATTTAGTTGAGCAGGTACAGTAACTGAAAAAAGTAAATGAAGTATGAGTCTACTATATAATCAGTTTTAAATTCTTATTTTACTTTTTCTTCCATATGTAGTCTCAATAAGAATTATATAAGAGATGAATTCTTTATAAAGAATGAATAAATTCTGGAATCAAGATAAAAGCATTGGCAAGTTATAGTTGAAAGCAAAGGGTGAATATTGGAATTTTCAAAAAAATTTCTAACGCTCCAACCAGGGGTTTTTAATTTATTTTTTAAACCACTGAGTACCAATAGCTTCTAGGAGAGGGGGATAGAGAGTCAATTGATTTGACTGAGGCTCCATTAGAAAATCCAGTTTTAAAAGTTAAACCAGCCTGGCGCCATGGCGCATGCCTGTAATCCCAGCACTTTGGGAGGCCGAGGTGGGCGGATCGCTTGAGCCCAGGAGTTTGAGACCAGCCTGGGCAACGTGGCACTACTCTGTCTCTACAAAAATACAAAAAATTGGCCAGGCGTAGTGGCGCACGCCTGTGGTCTCAGAAACTCCAGAGGCTGAGGTGGGAGAATCACATAAACTCGGAAAGTCAGGGCTGCAGTGAGCTGAGATGGCGTCACTGCACTCCAGTCCAGGCACAGAGTGAGACCCTCTCTCAAAAGAAAAAATAAATAAGAAAGAAAGAAATTCTAGTCTCTCAGGGCAATATTTCAGAACAGCCCTCCATGTATATTTGCCGTACCTAGTTCTTTCTTAATTTCTTGACTTAATGGCTTTGGTAGGCATGTTTGTATAATTAATACTCTAACCCACTGAAGTACATCGTGATCGACTATCATTCCAGAACACTAAAATATTAAATGTAAGGATGGTGCATATGGCTTCACATGCACAACTCAATGAACACTGCTTCAATCATTCCTCCAAGCTTTTCATTATATCAACCCGGAGTCTACATTCATCTAAGTCACTACATGCCTCTATTCAAAATCCATATTTAGTTCACAAAGTAAATATCTGTATAAGTATGAGCAATTTCAAAACCACACAAATGCCACTGTTTTATTCATTACAAGTCTTCATCAGGAAATATTGCCCTCAGCAGAAATGAATGTCTTTACCTGAAAATGAATCAGGAAAAGGAATCGTTTTAGCATTGCCAAAAATGAGATAGAAACTTGTCTTATGACAGATAATCCTTAGATTATGAGATAAACTGCCGTCTCCATAATACTTCTGACACTTGTGACACCTTTGACTTTTTAATGTATTTCTAATACAAAATGATGTCTTAGAAGGGTGTTTCTGAAATTTAATTGTTGGCAAGAGTCAACTAGTGGAAATAACCAGTGCAAGCTCTTCGGCCATGTCATAACTAACTGAAGATGGGATCATAATAGCTGTAATATGAACTCTGCCCACTCCTAAACTCTAGTCACGCCTGGGCATGCCTGCCGAGCTTTGTAATGGCTTGCAGAAGCCTGTTTCTAGGAGGCTGAGGAGGTTCCTGGGAGAGAGGCAAAGAAGATAGATCCAGTCACAAATGGTAGATTGGTCTGAATAAGGACTAAATTTTTGATTTAAGATGAGAAACTAGAAGAAGGTACAATGAGTGGGCTTTTACACAGAAAGCATTGAGTGAGAGGGTACAAGCGAAAACCAAGCAAATTGGATGATGTCGCCTCTCTAGCGACTCAGCAAGAGCAACAGTAGCTGCCCAGTCCTGATGCTTCCATCTATCCCGGAAAATAGCCATTGGGTCCTCTCTGTTCAGGAGCCAGGCATTTGTAGGCTGGGCCACCCTGGCCTGAGGAACCTGCCAAGACTTGAAATCTATAGAAACAAAAGGCAATTGTTTTTATACATTAAACACAATATCCAAGTCAATAATTGCTGGTTTAAAGTCTAGTGCCTCAATCAGCTGTATATTTAAGGATATTCATACAACAAATTTAGGTGACAGTTTGGTGACCCAAAGAAAGGTTTTGTTACCACATTCCCAAGGGGCCATTTTCCAGAGGCTCTATTGAGACCAAAGGGAGAGGTAGTTTTTGTGATCTCACTGAGTGTATTGTTGCGATTTATCTCCAAGCCCAGCCCCCACAACATGAATACTTCAATACTGTTGTGAGGAGAGAACAAAGTAAAGACTGAAAGGGCTATTTCTCTAAATTTAAGACATTAGTGCACCGGCAGCTTGGCCTGAATAGTTCTTTAACAGATTATGACCCCAAAGGAGGCAAGGCGATTATCCACCTCCTTTCCAAGAGAACACTGTAAAATGCAGCTATCCCCTCTCTGGTGGAAGAGAGAAGTACCCATTGAGCATGGTTTTGGCTGGAAGATGCACTGGTAGAAAAGACAGGAGAGTGGCATTTGCAGACACCAGGAGTGGATTTGTTACTAAGTATAGGTGAGCCATCTACTGGAGGTGCCCAGAAATATTTGTAGGGTGGTGGGGATTTTGTAGGAGCTTGAAACTTCTACATTAGCAGTTGAGTCTATGAAACATGAATTACAACTGCGTCTTAACCCCGAACATGCGTATAAACTGGGAAGATAGGTTAATTCTGGTGCTTACAGTCAGTGAAGGTGAATTAGCATTTGGAGCACTTGAGGTTCCTCCTGATGTCTTTGACAAAAACTGCTTGGATCATACTTGAACTTAGACATTATAATGCAGAGGTGTTTCTTGGGGAGATTACTACTTGTCTATTATATTTTCAGCACTACCTGGATACTATAGAGGATGCAAGAGAAATATGACTATTCCTGTCCTTAGGGTGTCATGGTCTAGTGGGGGAGATAACACAAGTACACAGGCAACTTAGAAACAAAGTAAAAGTGGGAGTTAGGAAGATGCAGATATTTGGTTCATTCTCATAACTGTAATTGCAATTAGCCCAAGTTGGTGGACCTAAGCTGAATAATTTCCCTGGGCTAACCAGAAATTTTAAAAACCACAGCAGATATGCAGCTCTCATTTAATCCATCTTCTAAATTCCTTCTTTCTTTACTTGGATTTTATGCTTAACTGTTACTCTGCGTAATCACTGTACAAGTTAAGACTTGCTGAGCTTAGTACTACTGTTGCTTACATTGACTCAGGTTCGCATTTACATGGCCAGTGCTTCAACATTTCTTTATGATTATGCCAACTTCCTAATTTCACTGCCATCCGAATCCTTTTGTTGAATAAATTAAATTTATAAACAATAACTTTTATATTATATACCATCGAATCTAAGAAACCATTGATAGTAAAATGTACCATTATTTTATGTACCACTAAGAAAAAAAACCTGTCACTATGCTTCCATATCACTTAGAATTTTAAATTGATACTTATTAAAGGAGATCTCTAAGGCTTACTTATACAGAGAATTTTATCATATATCCTCCTTGTGCATAATAAAAAGAAACATATAAGCAAAATAAATTGCTTAAGATATTCCTAAAACTTCACATTCAGAGTCTAACTCTTCCAAGTCACTTTTTAACCAAGAGTTGTTGGTGCTTTTCCACATAATGCCTCCTCCGTGCATCAGAAATATTGGTGATATGTCATTACTTCTTTTAAAACTTTTTATTGAAGAAAGAATGCATATTACATGAATGTACAGCTGAATCAGTTATCTCAAGGTAAACATCCATTAAACCACAACTGTCAAGAAAGACAACATCATGAAACATCCAAGGAGCCCCCTGTGCTTCCTCTCAGGCACTTGTTCCTCTACTGCCTTGTTCCTCTACTGCCACTGCCATTAGTATGTCATCATAGATTAATATATAGAATAGATTGCTTCTTTGTGGCATTTATATAAATGGAATTATTCAGTATGCATTCCTTTGTGTCTGACATTTTTTGCTTAACGTTAGGTTATGAGCTATATTCTTGTTGTATGTAGCTTGGTTCATTCATTCTTATTGCTATAAAAGACTTTATTATATGAATATACATAATTTTATTTCTCCATTTTCCAGGTGGTAGAGAATTGAGTTTTTTCCGTTTTATTTCGTTACAGATAATTCCACAATGAGCAATCTTTTGCACATCTCTTTGCAGTGTAATGTGTGTATATATGCACACATATATAGGTATTATTCAAGAGTGGAAATCCTGTGTATTTTCAGCTTTAGTAAATAATGCCAACAGTTTTCCAAAGTGGTTGTGTCGATTTCTTGTTACAAGAGAGTATCAATTTAATTAAACAATCAGAATTCCTTCAAGTGTGTTATATCAAATGTCAATGTCCTGTGAAAACAATCTTGTTATTATTATTGTTTGACTATTTGGATTTAAATAGACATCTAGGTACCTGTTAAAAGAATACTAAAATTGTGAAATATGAGAATGGTCAGTAACTATTTTTAATTGATGACATATTCAGCTTGGGTTGATGAGTAACTGATCTACTGATGTTCTTATACCCATATAAAAATAATGAGTAGGAATGGGTCAGGTGTACACACACGTACACACACACACAGGATGGTATACAAGAAATAGCTTGAAGTTAAAGAGGATGAAAAGGATTAAAAGAAGCCTGATATCTGGCTTTTAGCCATAGGAAGTAAAATCCAAAGATGGCAAATTTGTTAATTTTCCTCTTTAGATGTATTTTATACACATAGTGTTTTGCCTACTGAATAAAAATCCTAGGTCATTTCACTTTTGTATTGACTAACATTGAAGCACAATCTAAAGCCATCTCTGTGGCAGTAGTAACTACTCCCAAAGCAATGTGTGTGCTGAGGAATGGGGCTATGGGAGCCTCAGAGGAGGAACTGGAACAATTGAAATAATGTCTAGAGCTGTCATTCTCCAAGGTGACCCTTATGCATGGTGGAAAATAATTTGCAAAATGATGGTTTAAGAGATGGCAGCAGTGCTTATCAGAATGTCTTTATTTGACACTGAGGGAAGGAACTTGCTTTTGCCAACTGAGTAGTTGCCAATGATTTTTATTTTAAGTGTATTATATTTGCAGGTAGTCTCTTTTCTTCCCCACCCTGCTCATAATTTTGAAATGCTTTTGGCCCTTTGGGTGAGATTATTGAAGAAACATTCATAAGAGATCTGGGCATTTGAAGGAGGAAGGTGGCTGAATCTGCAGGATGATCCATTAACAACTGGAAAAATAGCCACCATCCAGGACAGAGAGGATGTTACGGGAATAATAGGCATCAGACGTTCTCTGTGGTTAAATGTATTTCCTGTGAGGAAAAAAAAAAGAAGCCTAGGAGTTTTGGAAGGATCCTCCCTAAAGGGGTGCAAAACTTTTCCTTGCAAGTTAGAAATAGAATGGGTAAAGCAATTTGTTCAAGAAATGGATCTAAATGCCCTTTCATTTCTCTGTGCCTTATTTTCCTCAAGTAATCAGTAGTATAAGCAGGTGGAAAAAGCATGCATGTCTTTTGTTATTCACGAGAATTTAAGGTGGTATAATGTCACACGGACTCCTTGAAATTAAGGACCATACCCAACGTTTGTTTTTTTCTGTGTCTCTTACAAATCCTGGCATATAGGAGGCATTTAATAAATGAGTTCTGAATATACTGTTTTTAACTGACATTTATTCCTAACTTTCTCATAATTCTTTTCTAGGGTATCAACGTACCCTAATATAGCTAGCCAATTTCATTGCCTTGTATCTATTATTTTCTACACACTTTCCAAATGCCTGAATCATTGCACTGGTGAAAGCTTTCCCCCAAAGTCACAAACAGTAAAATTTTTAGCAACTGAGCTATCATTTTGTACCGGGGGTATATGAACCTCATGTTTGGCAAGATGGCCTTTTCTTGTTCTTCTTAGTCCTGTGAGATTTTTTCTTTTTTTCTTTTCGATCAGTATCTAGAAAAAAAATTACCTTGAAATCTAGATACTTTGAGTTCATGTAATATTTTTATTCCTATTCAGTTCCATCTTCCTTCCGCATTAATTATAATACAATGAAAACTAAAGCAATAAGTTTAGTCTCCAGGCAATTAAGAAAACATCAGTCAATTTAGCTCTTGGTAGAGCCTTTAGTAAACCTGAATCTTTAAGACCTCTGAACTTCTTTTAAAAAATGAAAAACATACCCAGTTTTTGAACATTTGTTTTGTTTAATACTGTTTTGTACTGTAGATATAGTACCAATCAATTTAGCTCAAGGGTCTGTTTGACAAATGTCAGAACCCTGGCGACCATGGTGCATAGAATTATGTCCAAGCTCCCCACATCCACCATGGGGCCATCATATTTTTGACTGGGGTAGAGTTCTGGGACAACTCAAGATGGAGTCTCCAAAAAGGTGCCCAACTTCTGATCATCACTGAATGTTGTGCCTAAGCCAAAGTCAACTATTTTTATATTGTAGTTGGCATGTAGAAGGAAGTTCTAGGGCTTCGGGTCCCTGTGGATGATTTTCTTTTGGTGGCAGTATTGTACAGCAGATACAATTTGCCTGAACTTGCTTTGGGCCTCTTCTCCTTCATGGGCCATGTTCTAGGATATAGTCAAAGGGCTCTCCACTGCCGTTGGACTCCAGGACTAAATACAAGGTGTCCATGGTGTTGATTACTTGAAAGAGCTTGATGACATTGGGACGATTTAGAGCCTTCATAATGCTGATCTCTCACTGTACACTCTGGAGGCTGGAGGATCTCTGCTGACCTTTCAAGATGACATTCACAGCCACCTGGGTCCCTGTGAGAATTTTCTGGCCCAACTTTACCCTGGTGAAGCTGCCTTCGCTGATTTTCTTGAGGAGCTTGTAATCCTTAATAAGGGTCTTGTCATCAGCAGAGTTGGAGGCCACACTGTGTCACATAGGTCACTGGCAATAGTGATCTCCTAGCTTCACTAACTATAAATTATAACTAGGAATGCTAACTACAACACTAACTATATAAACTATGCCACCTACAAATACTAATGAACACTGTTGGAGTTGCTCTGCTGATATTTGTAGATGACCTTTATGGCCACTTCGGTGCTGGTAATAATATGCTGGGCCAACTTCACCTTCGTTGTACCTGGGTGCTGGATGATGTCACCAGGAATCACCTCTCCCAACCTCTGGCTCTGCCTACTTCCCTGTGTTAGAGACATTCTCAAGCCCTGACTAGATGCTGATCCAGGGATCACCCAGACTGATGACATCCCTGTCCTCAAGGAGCTGATACTCTAGCAGGGGCAGACAGGCAGATTGGGAAGACAGACTGAAATTGACAGTGGCTCTTGGGTAGAACAGAGACCCCTGATGTAACAAATGTATTAGGAGAACATAGAGAACTCAAGAATGAGAATGGGGTCGTTGGACTTCCCAGAAAACTGGAGTCAGCATCTGGCAAGTCATCAGGAACCAAGTCTGCTGCATTTCTTCCACCGTCCTTGGGCCACAACATCTCTCATCTGCTTCTGTCTGCACATCACTACCTCCTCATATCTTAAAATCTGTTGGCTGTTCTTCATTTCCATTGCCCTGATCCTAGTCTTAAGGTAGTACCCTTTTATTCTTTGCCCAGAAAACTGAAATGGCCTCCTAATTTTTCTCCCCAAATCCACTCACTCTTGCCTGTTTTCAATTTATTTTCCTTCTCAATACTAACAGATTGGTAAAAAGTAGAAAATGTTGTCAATTGTTTTCCAGTGCCCCTAGGAGATAGACATCAAAACTTTGACCATGATGTGGAATGGGAATACTGCTCATCCCCTCAGTGCCTTTGGACATACTGCCCTCCTTGTCAGAGCGTCCTGCAGCCCTATCCTTGCCTTTCTCAGGCATGGCAAAGGGTTAGCTGATGACAAGTGAGGGAGATGTGGGCACACTGTAAACACCAGCACTGTAAGAACCACTTTTCTTTTCTTACTGCTGTGACCAAGGTGACATTCCAGATAAAGCCTGCTCAGTGAACCTGAGTCCAGATCCAAGAGGATGCAGAGCAGAGCAATGGTGGCATATAGCATGATAGATGAATTCCTCTGACCGTTGACTCCTGCTATGTGGGGTCGTTTGTTACTCAGCATCACCTAGCCTGCCCTTATTGATGTATGTGGTCTATGAGCTCTTGTTTATTGCCCTATCTCTTACTGAGGACTCTCTGGCTTTTCAGTAGTTTGGTAGTTATACAAGTTGCTCTTCCCACCTTAGACATTTCTCTGTTATTCTCTTTTGTTGGAAAGTTTTTTACACCATTTTGTTGTTGTTGTTGTTGCCCAGTTCATATTTCCTTACCGGTGAGATCTCAGCTTAAGTGTGACATTATCTGGAAAGAATTGTCTGGCCTGTGTACAAGGTACCTAGAATTCACTTTCTTTGTCATCATGTCTTTCACTAAACTATAATTTCCATGAAGTCAGTGTATTATTCTGTTTTCATGCTGCTGATAAAGACATACCCGAGACTAGGCAATTTACAAAAGAAAGAGGTTTAATGGACTTACAGTTCCATGTGGCTGGGGAAGCCTCACAATCATGGTGGAAGGCAAGGAGGGGCAAGTCATGTCTTACATGGATGGCAGCAGGCAAAGACAGAACTTGTGCAGGGAAACGCCCCCTTACAGAACCATCAGATCTCATGGGACTTATTCACTATCATGAGAACAGCATGGGAAAGACCTGCCCCCATGATTCAATTACCTCCCACTGGGTCCTTCCCACAATATCTGGGAAGTCAGGACGAGATTTGGGTGGGGACACAGCCAAACCATATCAGACAGAGACCATGTATTTAGCTCAGACTTCTTTGAGGCCCTGCGTCCTCCCCACTATGGGCCAAGTCTTGTGCTGAGGGCTGGAGTTAATGCAGTGAGTCAGTCATGAGCCCTGCTTTCACAAATCTGTCCCATAAAATGAAAGGCAGACATGCGAGCAGTAGGATTTGAACCCACTGTGTGTTCTGACAGGTAATGAGGATAAGTGATGCAGGGCAAAGGGAAGGCAAAGGAGACTGCCTTGAGGAGGTGGTGTCCAACAGGGTTTAAAGAGGGAATTGGAATCATCCAGGTAGGGAGCTTGCTGGGATGTCATGGGATGGGGGTGAGAGGTTGTAGAGCAAGGAGACAGGGTGGATAAAGTTTTCAAGGCTTTAGAGAAGATGAGCCTGGGAACAGGAGGGACCAGAGTGAACCTCTGGCATCTTTATTCTTGAGAATCCAAGCATTCTTGCTTCAGTGCCTTTGCAAGTAAAAAGTGGTAGGTGGTGTTTGCACACACTGTGAGAACCAGAACTCTATGTCTTGAACATCTAGAGGAGGGGTAATTACTTCCCACTGGGGAGGAAGACAGCTGGGGCAGGAGCAATGGGGAAGATTCTTCTCAGCTGAGGCTATAAGGGAACGGAAGCTGGGCTGACCAGCTTTGGGGAAGAGGAGTAGCTCAGCAGCAAAGGTAGGAGGCCTGCCTCTGCAAAGGTAGTAGAAGGAATGCAGTCTGTTCTGCCTGCTTAGCATAAGTGGGGGTTGGCTTCCTGGGGACCAGCTGGCTGTGTAAGATCATATCGCACAACAGGGCCATTTTCTGTAGGTCCCGCTTGGATTAGAGGGTGACGATGAGCCCTGCCTGTCCTCTGTGCTAGTCACACTGTTTTCAAGTGTGGCAAAGTTCACCAGGATAGGGCTGCCGGGAGCTTGTCCACTCAACTGATTGGAATAGGGAGGCCTGGGCAAATGATAGCTAGACAGTGGGGCTGGGCCAGCTGCAGGAGATGGGAAGCTGCAGAGGTGGGTGATGAAGAAGCTGAGGCTTTACATTTCCAGGTGTCAGGGTCTCTGGCCTGGGTCGACTCCAAGTCCTGTGGACTCCTTCCTGGGGGGCAGCTAGGTGCCTAATGTCTGCTGGCTGGGCTTCCAAACTCTCAGACTCAAACTGGATGGACTCTCTGGATCAGCAAATGGCTGTCATTTGGTGCGCCATGGCTGACCCATCAACCCTGGCAGCCTGCAGTGCCAAGCTGAGGAGTCCAAAGTTGTCTGTGTGCTCTGTGGGAAAAAGTGCTGTGATCTATTAGCCAGGTCTGCAGTGAGTGATGAAGGCAAGACCTATGATATGTATGCCAGCCATTTGTCATCCCTGGTAGGGTTCACACCTTTATTTTGTGTATAGAGAAACTGAGGCTCAGAGGGAGGAATGCCTTCTTCCAGTTTGAGGTCCTTCTGCCTCCTGGTGTAGCCACCCCACAGCCCTCTGTGTTCCTATGATGATGCATAATGAAGACAGCACTGTGTGTACAGGGAATCCATGCATACTGGATGTGTCTGGACCTACACTGTATTCCTCCTGTTGTTTTTGTTTGCCTATACCTTCAAATATTTAATGTGTCTTGTACATTATATTTGTGTGTTTTAAAGGATAATAAAACATCTGTGAACCAACCGTTCAGCCCCAGGGCTAGAACATTCCCAATAATTTGCATCCATGTGTTTGCAATTTGTCCTACCCCAGAGGTCACTGCAATCTGGAATTTTGTCATTCCCTTGCTCATAGAATTACTATATATGTCCAAAATGTATATTATTTGGTGTTTGTCCAGCTTTATGAAAATGATATGCAATATGTAAGCTTCTAAGAATTGCATTTTTTACTCAATATTTTAATGATTCTGAGCTTTATCCAAGCTTTATCAATGATTCTAAAGCTTTATCTAAGCTTTATTTTATTTTTACTGGTATGAAAATGAATAATGTGAATATTCCACGGTTGGTTTTTGCATTCTATCAATGGATATTTGGGTCATATCCATTATTTTCTATTATTAACAATGTTGCTATGAGGAAATAAAGAAAATTCATTTGGTGCAAATTACAAATAACTCCAGACCCCTTAAGGACAATACATATTTAAGAGAAGGAAAATGTAGTGCTTTTGTTGAAAGAGGCCAGCTGCTGGATTTGGTGATGACATATGTAGAAGTGGGCTCCCGTTTAGCAGGTCTGGGGGTGGGGCCTTACAGAATAGACACTGTTAAGGTTGTCTAACTACAGTACAGTCACCAGTTTTAAAACATTCCCCAGGTGATTCTGATTATAAGTAAAGTGTGGCTAACATGGGCATATAATATAGGTTTCCATACATTCCAAACTATTTTTGGTTTGCCATATGTATATAAGACACTACGTTAACACTGATATTTGGGGAAAATTTTGCAAATTTAATTCAATAAGTACTTATTATATATCAACTCTGCTAGGAAGTTCAACAGGGAACCAGTTAGAGGATTCTGTGTCTTAAAATGTGATTCATGCGGCCGGGCGCGGTGGCTCACGCCTGTAATCCCAGCACTTTGGGAGGCCGAGGCGGGCGGATCATGAGGTCAGGAGATCAAGACCATTCTGGCTAACACAGTGAAACCCCGTCTCTACTAAAAATACAAAAAATTAGCCAGGTGAGGTGGTGGGCGCCTGTAGTCCCAGCTACGCAGGAGGCTGAGGCAGGAGAATGGTGTGAACCCCGGGGGGCGGAGCCTGCAGTGAGCTGAGATTGCGCCACTGCACTCCAGCCTGGGTGAAACAGCGAGACTCCTTCTCAAAAAAAAAAAAAAAAAAAAAAAAAAAAAAAAAAAATGTGATTCATGCACCACCTGCATCATAATCATATTTTGTTTTAATGCAGATTCATGAAGTTTAGCCCAGACTCTCTGAATCCAGTATTCCTGTGGATGTGGCCTAGGAATCTGCACATTCAACAAGCATCCTGGGATGCTCTTTTATACATTAAAGATTGAGAAACATTACTTCAGGACTTTTTTTTATTAAATGAGGTTTTAAAATATTTTATGGAAAGCAAAGGAGGAAATAACTTCTTTCACATAGGGAAGATGGATAAGGATTCCCAGAAGGGTATGTGAGATTTTAAGCAATGAATGAAATTACTATGGAAAGAATGAAGGAAATTCTAGGAAGAGGGTGACGCACATACAAAAGTAAGGAAGCATAGTCCAGGAAGAGAGAGTGGCTTTCTGTGGGGAAAGGTGACAGAGATGAGAGAGAGAGGGAAATGCAAGAATGGAGAAAAAAGGAGCAGAGTAGGATGTCACAGTGTTTGGTAAAATAGTGCTCATTGAAGGGCTGAGGGCTGGTTTACAGTCCTCATGTCGACCTCCTTCAAGTTCCCAACACATTCGTGCTATTCTCTCACTACCCCAAATTTCACTTCTAATCTCTTAATAGTGTCCATGATCTGAATCTGCTTTAATTTCTTCCTTTTTAAAAAAATGTACCTAGGATGTCAGTGGAATGGATGGGTAAGAATCCCAGAAAATCTATCCCTCCATAAAAGCAATGAGACCAAGGGGAAAAAAATGGTCAAAATCTACTTTTTCAGAATTCTGGGTATTAATCAAAGGCTTGCAACAGTCTGAAGACCTTTTTTCCCCGCACCACCCCCCTAAAAAAACAATGGCCAAATCTGAATAAGAACAGTGAGATTTTTAATATTGTAAATTGCCCTATTCCCATCCTCTTCTCCCCAGCTGGGAGGCTTGAAAAATCAACATCTCTGTTATCTCAGGTGGAAACCAGCAGCCTAGTGGGCAGAATTGTTTGGAGCTGGCCAAAAGAACCATTCTCAGAAAATTGTCACTATTTGACCAATCTGGAAGTTTCCTGGAAATGCCCACTCACAAGGCTTTTCTTTATTTGACCTGTCTCAGAACTCATTCTATGTGTGCAGCCTTTTCCATGAGGGTGTGGCTGAAAATAACGAGCAGCAATTATGTTAGCATTGAAGCTATCTAAGTCCAATAACAGTTGGGAAAAACAAAAAGCTGACCAAAGTGATTAAAAGGGAAAGTTGGGAAATAAGATGTCCATAGGGTAATTTGAAAAGTTCCAACATATTCTAGAAGGGCCATGCACATGTCCAGGGCTGTGTGCATGTCCAGGGAAGACCTAAGAAGGCCCTAAGCTCTCTAGGATCTCACCTCTGACTGACTTTGAGACTCTGTGCAATCAAAAAGTAAAGACTAAGTCAAGGTTGTACATTGCTTGCCTGAGTATTGAAGGTGTGCCCAAACATGCACACAGATCCCCTTGTCAAAGGTTTATTGGTTGAAATAACTTAAGAAAATCTCTGTCCATATATGAGCTGACCACCAAACTGACTGAGCAGAAAATTCAGTGACCACACGTGACCAAAAAATAGCTACTTCATTGATTTAAGTAAGGAAAGTCACTCAGCAATCAACACTAGCAAAATAAAACAACAATAACAACAATAACAAACCTTGGGGATTCTGATCTCTGAGGTGCCACATTATATTATTTAAAATATCCAGGTGAATACAAAAAGTTATAAAGCATACAACAAAACAAGGAAGTAGACCCATGCACAGTGGAAAAAAGCAATCAATTAAAACTATCCCTGAGGAAGTCCAGATGCTGGATTTACTACTCAAAGATTTTAAACTGGCTATTTAAAATGTGTTCAGAGAACTAAGGAAACCATATCTAAAGAATTGGAAGTATGAGAATGAGGTCCCACTAAATAGAGAATGTCAATAATGAGATATGAAAAATAACCAAATAGAAAGTATGAAGATGAAAATAAAATAGCTCAAATGAAAAATTTACTAAAGGTGCTCAACAGATTTGAGCTGGCAGAAGAAATAATCAGTGAATTTGAAGCTAGATCAATTGAGATCTTTCAGTTTGAGACAGAAAAAAAGAGTGATAAAGAATGAAGAGTCTCAGAAACCTATAGGGCACTATAAAGTGCAACATACCCATACTGGGAGTTCCAGAAAAGGAGAGGGAAGGGACAGAACATTTGGTAAAGAAACAGAGGACAGTCCCGGTGCAGTGGCTCATGCGTGTAATCCCAGCACTTTAGGAGGCTGAGGCGGGTGGATCACGAGGTCAGGAGATCGAGACCATCCTGGCTAATACAGTGAAAGCCCGTCTCTACTAAAAACACGCAAGAATTAGCTGGGCATGGTGGCACGTGCTTGTAGTCCCAGCTACTCGGGAGGCTGAGGCAGGGGAATTGCTTGAACCCGGGAGGCGGAGGTTGCAGTGAGCCAAGATCATGCCACTGCACTCCAGCCTGGGTGACAGAGTGAGACTCTGTCTCAAAAAAAAAAAAAAAAAGTGGACAAAACTTCCCAAATTTAATGAATAACGTTAATCAATACACCAAAGATGCTTAATAAACTCTTAAGTAGAATAAGAAAAGAGATCCACACCTATACACATCATTATCTGTTGAAAACTAAAAACAAAGACAACCTTAAAGCAAGAGAAACAACCTACCATGTAGATTAACAGTTGATTTCTCATTAGAAACCATGGAGGCCAGAATAGGCATATTCAAAGTGATAAAAGAAAAAGTCTGTCAGCCAATAATTCTACAAACAACAAGACTATATGCCAAAAAAGAAGAAGAAATTGAGACATTTCAAGACAGAAACAGAGAATTTGTTACTAGCAGACCTAACCTGAAGAGATACTAATGGGATTACTTCAAGCTGAAATGAAAGGACACTCAACAGCAACTTAAATCTATTTGAAGAAATAAAGAGCACTGCTAAAGGTAAATAAAGAGCACTGCTAAAAGTAAATATATATGAAATTATAAATATTGTATATAAAAGACAACTGCAGGAAACCACACTATAAATCTTAATTTCAATAGCATACAAACACTTGCTTCCATAAAGCTCCATTCCCTCCCCCAATTTGTGATCTATTATCATAAAAATTACATCTTTATACCTTATATGCCCATGAACACAGATTTAACATTTTACAATGAAAACAAAACAAACCAAAACTTTTGAGACACAGCTAAAGCAGTGAGTAGAGGGACATGCGTAACTTTAAATGCCTATACTATCAAAGTAAAAAGATCTCAAATTAACAACCTAATCTACCATCTTAAGAAACTGGAAAGAGAAGAGTAAACTAAACTTAAAACAAGTAGAAGCAACAAAGCAGCAATAAATGAAATACAAAATCAATAGAAAAATCAACAAAACCAAAAGTTAGTGCTTTGGAAAGATTAACAAAATTGACAAGCCTTTGGCTAGACTGGCTTAGAAAAAAAGAGATACAACTCAAATTAATAAAAATTAGTGAGAAAACAGAGACATACTGACCTTACAGCAATAAAAAGGATTATACGGAAACAATTGTATGCAAATAAATTAATTAACATTGATAAAATTGACACATTCCTAGAACACAAACTGCTGGGACTAAGAGAAATAGAAAATTTGAAAAAAAACTATAGTAATTAAAGAGATTGAGATTGAATAGTAATCAAAAACCTTCCCACAAGGAAATGCCCAGGCCCAGATGCCTTCACCAGTTAATTCTACCAAATGTTTAAAGGAAATTAACATCAAACTTTCACAAACTCTTCCAAATAAAAGAGGAAGAGGGAACATTTTTCCATTAATTATATGAGGCCAATATTACCATGATATGAAAACCTGTCAAAGACATCCAAGAAAACTACAGACCAATATCCCTTATGAACATAGATGCAAAAATCCTCGACCAAATACTTGCAAACCACGTATAACAATATATAAAAATGATAATATATCATCACCAAGTGAAACTGATCCCAGGAATGGAGGGTTGGGTCCACATGTGAAAATCAATAAATATAACACACAATATTAATAGAATAAAGAACAAAAAAAGATCATCTCAATAGATGCAGAAAAAGCATTAGACAATATTCAATATCCATTCATAGTAAAAACAGTCAACAAACTTGGAGTATACAGGAACTTTCTTAACATAATATAAAGCATGTATGAAAACCCCACAGCTAACATACTTAATGGTAAAAGACTGAAAGCTTTCTAAGATTAGGAACAAGACAAGAGTTTCTACTCATCACTTCTTCAGCATTGTTCTGAACATTCTAGTCAGAGAAATTATATAAGAAAGAGAAATAGAGGCATCCTAATCTGGAAGGATCAGAAAGGAAGAAATAAAATTATTTCTATTCACAGATGGTATTGTCTTGTGTAAGTGGGTTGGATTACTGAATAGTGTCAGGATGGCAATATTCTCCAAACTGACCTACAGATGCGATGTAATCTTTATCAAATCCCAGCTGTCTTTCTTTATGTAGAAATTGACAAGTTGTTTGTAAATCCCATACGAAAATGCAAGGGACCCAGAACAGCCAAAACCATCTTGAAAAAGAATAGAGTTTTGAAAGTTCCTAATTTCAAAATGTATTAAAAAGTTACAGTAATCAAGACAGTGTGTTAGTTGCATAAGGATAGACTTATACATTAATGCAATAGAATTGGGAGTCCATAAATAAACTTAACATTTATGGTAATTAATTTTTGATATGGATGTCAACATGATTCAATGAGAAAGAAGAGTATTTTCAATAAATGTTTCTGGGACATATGGATATCCACAAGCAAAAGAATGAAGTTGGAACCCTACCACATTATCATATAGAAAAATTAACTCAAAATGGATCATAGACAAATGTAAGACTTAAAGTTACAAAACGTTTCAAAGGAAACATAAGAGTAAATTTTCGTGCCTTTGATTAGGCAATGGTTTATTACCTCTGACACGGAAGTATGAACAATGAGAAAAAATTGATAAATGGACTTTATGAAAATTAAAAATATTTTTCCTTCAAATGACACCATCAAGAAAGTGAAAAGACAAGTCACAGAATGGGATAAATGTTTGCAAATTATATATCTGATAGAGGATTTTTATCCAGAATACATAAGAACTCTTACAACTCAACAATAAAGACAACCAAATTTTTTAAATAGGCAAAAAATCTGAATAGATATTTCCCCAAAGAAGAAATACAAATGGTCAATAAATAAATGAAAAGATGCGTGACATCATTAGTCATCAGGGAAATGCATATCAAAACCCTATGGGATACCACTTCACATCCATTAGGATGGTTGTAATGTTTTAAAGGAAAGCAACAGGCATTAATGAGAATATGGAGAAATTGGAGCCCTCATACACTGCTGATGAGATTGTAAAATGATATAACAATTTTTTAAATAGTTGAATGTTTCCTTAGAATGTTAAACATAGAGTCGCCATATATGCTAGCAGTTCCAACCTTAGCTATATTCCCAAGAGAACTAAAAACATATGTCCACGCAAATCTTGTACAGGAATGTTCATATTAATAGAAGCCTTATTTATGGTAGCCAACCCAAATGCCCATTAACTGATGAATAAATAAATAAAATGTATTATGTTTATGTGATGGACTATTATATTTCATAAGTGGAATGAAGTACTGATACATGCTACAACATGGATGCACCTTGAAAACATTATGCCAAGTGAAGGTGCCAGGGACAAAAGGCCACATATCACATGATTTCATTTGTATGGAATGCTCAGAATAGGCAACATCATAGAGCAAAAAGTGATTGCCAGGGATTGAGGGGAGAGTGAATGGGGAGTGAGTAACTGCTAATGAGTATGGGGTTTCTCTTTGGGGTGATGAAAATGTTCTGGAATTAGATACTGGTAATGGCTGTACGACTTTGTGAATCAGTTAAAAACCACCAAGTAGCACATTTTAAATGGGTGAATGTCATGTTGTTTAAATTACATTTCAATTTTTAAAAATGTATCTGGATTTTGTTTTGTTTCCTGGGAGCCTTGCCCACTGGATACCCACTGGGAAAATTATTTAACTTCTGCCTAGAGAACAGAGTTAGAATAATAAGACAAATATTGTAAGAAGGAAGATTTATGTCAGTATCATTCAATCACTCAAAAACATATTTAATGATTCTCTCCTGCTAGACACCAGGAATGTCGTTTGAAAAAGACAAAAATGGATCCTGCTTTTAAGTGTCATACAGTCTAATTGGAGAACTTCCTACAGTTAGAGTTGTCCAATAATGAAATGATCTCCCTCCAGAGTTATTAAGATGACCTTGCAACACTGAGGTGTTCAAGAAGAGGCTGGATAAACACCTGTTGGGATGTTGCAGATTCCTGGGAAGTGCCATGTCTTCTTTTTTTTATTATTATTATTATACTTTAAGTGTGCAGATGTGCAGGTTTGTTACATATGTATCCACGTGCCGTGTTGGTTTGCTGCACCCATTAACTCGTCATTTAGCATTAGGTATATATCCTAATGCTGTCCCTCCCCTCTCCCCCCACCCCACAACAGTCCCCGGAATGTGATGTTCCCCTTCCTGTGTCCATGTATTCTCATTGTTCAATTCCCACCTATGAGTGAGAACATGCAGTGTTTGGTTTTTTGTCCTTGCGATAGTTTACTGAGAATGATGGTTTCCAGTTTCATCCATGTCCCTACAAAGGACATGAACTCATCATTTTTTATGGCTGCATAGTATTCCATGGTGTATATGTGCCACATTTTCTTAATCCAGTCTATTGTTGTTGGACATTTGGGTTGGTTCCAAGTCTTTGCTATTGTGAATAGTGCCGCAATAAACACACGTGTGCATGTGTCTTTATAGCAGCATGATTTATAGTCCTTTGGGTATATACCCAGTAATGGGATGGCTGGGTCAAATGGTATTTCTAGTTCTAGATCCCTGAGGAATCGCCACACTGACTTCCACAATGGTTGAACTAGTTTACAGTCCCACTAACAGTGTAAAAGTGTTCCTATTTCTCCACATCCTCTCCAGCACCTGTTTCCTGACTTTTTAATGATGGCCATTCTAACTGGTGTGAGATGGTATCTCATTGTGGTTTTGATTTGCATTTCTCTGATGGCCAGTGATGATGAGCATTTTTTCATGTGTTTTTTGGCTGCATAAATGTCTTCTTTTGAGAAGTGTCTGTTCATGTCCTTCACCCACTTTTTGATGGGGTTGTTTGTTTTTTTCTTGTAAATTAGTTTGAGTTCATTGTAGATTCTTTATATTAGCCCTTTGTCAGATGAGTAGGTTGCGAAAATTTTCTTCCATTCTGTAGGTTGCCTGTTCACTCTGATGGTAGTTTCTTTTGCTGTGCAGAAGCTCTTTAGTTTAGTTAGATCCCATTTGTCAATTTTGGCTTTTGTTGCCATTGCTTTTGGTGTTTTAGACATGAAGCCCTTGCCCATGCCTATGTCCTGAATGGTATTGCCTAGGTTTTCTTCTAGGGTTTTTATGGTTTTAGGTCTAACATGTAAGTCTTTAATCCATCTTGGATTAATTTTTGTATAAGGTGTAAGGAAGGGATCCAGTTTCAGCTTTCTACATATGGCTGGCCAGTTTTCCCAGCACCATTTATTAAATAGGGAACCCTTTTCCCATTGCTTGTTTTTGTCAGGTTTGTCAAAGATCAGATAGTTGTAGATATGCGGCATTATTTCTGAGGGAAGTGCCATGTCTTCTAAGGCCTGAAATTAGACCTGAAATTTTGATCTGCTTGAAAAGCCTCAGTAATGTGTCAATAGTTAGTAGTTTGATTTTAGTGTTAAAGAAAGTTAAGGAATGCTTCTGGATTTTGGTCCTATTTTTAAAAATACTTAGTTGGAGTCATTAACAAGACAATGCATATGGTCTCTACTGCAGTTATAACTACCTAACTTTTCCTTTCTTGCATACACTGTTTGTGCCCAGACTGCTCAGTATACGTCCAGGTTTCATTTTTTTTTCTGCCTATATGGCTTGCCTGCTGTTTAAAATTCCTGGCAGCAGTCACGATACAATAATAGAAAGAATGGTCAGGGTTCAAGGATGTCTTCCAAAAGACATGGGACTCTCAGGATGTTTTTTGAATAGGCTTGGAGTCCAACTGAACTTAAAATCATGGCATTTCCTCTTAATAGATGGGTGATCTTCCTTAGATTACTTTATTTTTCTGCGACTCAGTGTTTTCACCTGTAAAAGTATTTAACTTGCAAGTCTGTTAAAGCTTTCAAAATAATTTATAATCTTGGTACATAAGAATGGTAGCTATTATCAAAATGGTTTTGATAGCGCAAAGATAAACTAAGAATTAAGGACAGTCTTTCTAAATAAAATTTTTGTTCAAAATATGCCTCTGGTTTTGAATATGAACACCAGCCTAACTATTTTACCTAGAATAGGTAAACATTCAAGTATACAGAACCATATGGGGTATTAGAAAGAGCACTGAATCAGGATTTGGAGATTTGAGTTCCATCTGTGGTTTTGATGTATGTAATAATGAGATTTTAAGGAAGTAGTTTATATTTTTGAACATTAGTTCTCTCATATACCTAATATTGGGGTTACCCAACACCAGCATTTTCCAACAGGGTTCCTTGATTAACAATACACAGTGTTTCTCAAATTTATTTGAGAACTGAACAAATTTTTACAGAGCATCTCACAAGACCAGAGTGACACAGAACACATGCTGGAAAATGCTTCCCTTCATATCTCAGGAAGGCCCTTCCAGCACCAATGTTCCAAGATGGCTGCCTTCTGCACCTAAGAGTTGTCTAAACTCGAAAGAATTTCTTAACCTCTCTAAGCTTCAGTTTTATGTCCGTAAAATGGAGATAATAGAGATCTGGCTTACCTCACAACTTTGGTGGGAGAATCAACTAAAAAATGTATTTGAAAATGTTTTATAAACTATAAAACACTACACAAACACAAGAGTTTCTTTCTTTCAAATTCATATCATAAACTTTTTTAGAACATGAAGGTTTGTTAAGAATAT